>NC_141606.1:13422333-13725458 GCF_047967505.1 Dipteris shenzhenensis
AAGCTTGAATGAGCCTCTTGATTTTGGGCGTGTTAAGCCATTTTTGACCATCATACCCCCAAAATCAAGAGGCTCATTCAAGCTTAAGCAAGGGCTTTGCAAGCATTGCAAGTCCAGTAAATGAAATCAATCAGATTAGGAATTGGCAAACTCAATTTGGGAATGGTTAGAAATACTTTGCCTTTGAATAATGCCTTGGATCATGGGATGGGGTCCCATGAACTTG
Source organism: Dipteris shenzhenensis (assembly GCF_047967505.1). Classification (NCBI taxonomy): domain Eukaryota; kingdom Viridiplantae; phylum Streptophyta; class Polypodiopsida; order Gleicheniales; family Dipteridaceae; genus Dipteris; species Dipteris shenzhenensis. The sequence continues at coordinate 13,422,560 of NC_141606.1, forward strand.
CTGCATGTGATGACGAATGGTTCTGCCCTCGACTAAAGGTGATGTGTGTAGTAGTAAAAGGATAGCCCTCATGGAATCTCTAAGGGGTCTTGATTTTGGCCATGATTTGCACATTCTAGCACTTGAACCATACATCAATTTCCAACACTTGAGGCATATAGTGGCTTTGCCCACGCAACGTTTCCAGCTGCAATCCAAGCATCAAGCAATCTCATATTCTGTATCCAGAGACATTATGAGGGGTAGAGCCTCTTTTTGGTAGTCTCACTAGCAATATGTATTGAAAAAAAATGTATTCAATTATTATATTCTTCCTTGCTATATGAATGCTCTTAATGCATCCAAATTGTAGAACTACTTCAATACTACTTCTTAGTTATATTGTATAATAACCTCCATATGTATGCTCGTGAGACAACAAAAAGAGACCTGGCAACCCAAAAATGATAGCGCATTGATGCGCTGCCATTTTTGGGCTACCAGGCCTCTTTTTTAATGTCTCCTGAACATAAGAACAAGCACTTGTGTTCCTTACCTTTCTTTCCAATGGGGGTCTTGATTTTGGGGGTGTATGCCAAAAATTGATAAACAACATTATTTGATGCATATAGCTTTATTAAATCGATAAAATAGGCATGAAAACATCTAAATTGGCTCTTGCCATTTGATTTGATGTATGACATGACCCCATTTGGATTTGTAATTCCAAAGATCCGGGGTCTTACTTTTAGGGCTTGAATGCCTGAAATAGGCAGCGCGTCAATGCGCTGCCTATTTCATACATTTAGGCCTCAAAAGTAGGATCCCATGTAGGACCAAATGAGGTCCTACTTTTGAGGCCTAAATGCATGAAATAGGTAGCACATTGACAAGCTACCTATTTTAGGAATTCAGGCCCTAAAAGTAGGACCCCGTATCTTTGGACTTACAAATCCCAATGGGATCATGTCCTATATGAAATCGAACGGCAAGAGCCAATTTAGATAATTTTCATGCCTATTTTCTCCATCAATCAAAACTGTATGCATAAATATATACATCAAGATATGCATCAATATATGCATCAATATATACACATGTATGTATGTATATATATATATATATATATACATACATAAATACATACATACATACATACATGTGTGTGTGTATACACACAAACACACACACACACACACACACACACACACACACACACACACACACACACACACACACACACACATATATATACACATATAGATATATATGTATGTATATACATACATATATACATACTTACATACATACAACAAAATGGGGGTCTTGATTTTTGGGGGGGGTATGCCAAAAATTGATAAACAACATTATTTGATGAATATAGTTTTAGTTGATGGAGAAAATGGACATGAAAACCATCTAAATTGGATCTTGCCATTCGATTTTATATATGACATGACCCCACTCGAATATACAAGTCCAAAGATACAGGGTGCTACTTTTAGGGTCTGAATGCCTAAAATAGGCGGCGCGTTAACACGCTGCCTATTTCATGCATTTAGGCCTCAAAAGTAGGACCCCATTGGCAACACAATGGGGTCCTACTTTTGAGGCCTAAATGCATGAAATAGGCAGCGTGTTAACGCGCTGCCTATTTCAGGCATTCAGGCCCTAAAAGTAGGACCCCGTATCTTTGGACTTACAAATCTAAATGGGGTCATGTCATATATCAAATCAAATGATTAGAGCCAATTTAGATGATTTTCATGTCCATTTTCTCCATATATCAAAATTGTATGCATCAACATATACATCAATATATACATATATGCATCAACATATACATACATACATACATACATATATATATATATATATATATATATGTATGTATGTATGTATGTATGTATGTATGTATGTACATGCATATATATACATACATACATACATAAAAACATCAAAAGTAAGACCCCATTGGTTTCCCATGTCAAGCATTTTGTTGTCTCACGAGCATAAGAACAAGCACTTGTGTTCTTTACCTTTCTTTGCAATGGGGGTCTTGATTTTGGGGGGGTATGCCAAAAATTGATCAATAACATTATTTGATGAATATAGTTTTAGATGATGGAGAAAATGGACATGAAAACCATCTAAAGTGGATCTTGCCGTTCGATTTGATATATGACATGACCCCATTTGGATATGCAAGTCCAAAGATACGGGGTACTACTTTTAGGGCCCGAATGCCTGAAATAGGCAGCACGTTAACGCGCTCCCTATTTCATGCATTTAGGCCTCAAAAGTAGGACCCCATTGTGTTGCCAATGGGGTCCTACTTTTGAGGCCTAAATGCATGGACCCCGTATCTTTGGACTTACAAATCCAAATGGGGTCATGTCATATATCAAATCAAACGGCAAGAGCCAGTTTAGATGATTTTCATGTCCATTTTCTCCATATATCAAAATTGTATGCATCAATATATACATATATGCATCAACATATACATACATATATATATATATATATATATATATGTATGTATGTATGTACATGCATATATATACATACATACATACATATAAACATTAAAAGTAAGACCCTATTGGTTTCCCATGTCATGAATTTTGTTGTCTCATGAGCATAAGAACAAGCACTTGTGTTCTTTACCTTTCTTTGCAATGGGGGTCTTGATTTTGGGGGGGTATGCCAAAAATTGATCAACAAAATTATTTGATGAATATAGTTTTAGTTGATGGAGAAAATGGACATGCAAACCATCTAAATTGGATCTTGCCGTTCGATTTGATATATGACATGACCCCATTTGGATATGCAAGTCCAAAGATACAGGGTACTACTTTTAGGGCCTGAATGCCTAAAATAGGCAGCGCGTTAACGCGCTGTCTATTTCATGCATTTAGGCCTCAAAACTAGGACCCCATTGTGTTGCCAATGGGGTCCTACTTTGGAGGCCTAAATGCATGAAATAGGTAGCGCATTAATGCACTGCCTATTTTAGGCATTCAGGCCCTAAAAGTAGGACCCCATATCTTTGGACTTACAAATCCAAATGGGATCATGTCATATATCAAATCGAACGACATGAGCCAATTTAGATGGTTTTTATGTCCATTTTCTCCATATATCAAAATTTTATGCATCTATATATACATCAATATATACATATATGCATCAACATATACATATACATATACATACATATATATATATATATATATATACATACACACATACACACACACACACACACACACACACACACACACACACACACACACACACACACACACACACACACACACACACACACACACACACACACACACACACACACACATATACACATATAGATATATATGTATGTATATACATAATTACATACATACAGCAAAATTAGGACCCCATTGGTTGCCTATTTCATGCATTTTGTTGTCTCATGAGCATAAGAACAAGCACTTGTGTTCCTTACCTTTCTTTGCAATGGGGGTCTTGATTTTGGGGGAGGTATGCCAAAAATTGATAAACACCATTATTTAATGAATATAGTTTTAGTTGATGGAGAAAATGGACATGAAAACCATCTAAATTGGATCTTGCCATTCGATTTGATATATGACATGACCCCATTCGGATATGCAAGTCCAAATATGCGGGGTGCTACTTTTAGGGCCTAAATGCCTAAAATAGGCAGCGCGTTAACGTGCTCCCTATTTCATGCATTTAGGCCTCAAAAGTAGGACCCCATTGTGTTGCCAATGGGGTCCTACTTTTGAGGCCTAAATGCATGAAATAGGCAGCGCGTTAACGCGCTGCCTATTTCAAGCATTCAGGCCCTAAAATTAGGACCCCGTATCTTTGGGATTACAAATCCAAATGGGGTCATGTCATATATCAAATCAAACGGCAAGAGCCAGTTTAGATGATTTTCATGTCCATCTTCTCCATATATCAAAATTGTATGCATCAATATATACATATATGCATCAACATATACATGCATACATATATATATATATATATATATATGTATGTATGTATGTACATGCATATATATACATACATACATACATACAAACATCAAAAGTAAGACCCCATTGGTTTCCCATGTCATGCATTTTGTTGTCTCATGAGCATAAGAACAAGCACTTGTGTTCTTTACCTTTCTTTGCAATGGGGGTCTTGATTTTCGGGGGGTATGCCAAAAATTGATCAACAACATTATTTGATGAATATAGTTTTGGTTGATGGAGAAAATGGACATGAAAACCATCTAAATTGGATCTTGCCGTTTGATTTGATATATGACATTACCCCATTTGGATATGCAAGTCCAAAGATACACCCCATTTGGATATGCAAGTCCAAAGATACGGGGTACTACTTTTAGGGCCTGAATACCTAAAATAGGTAGCGCGTTAACGCGCTATCTATTTCATGCATTTAGGCCTCAAAACTAGGACCCCATTGTGTTGCTAATGGGGTCCTACTTTTGAGGCCTAAATGCATGAAATAGGCAGCGTGTTAACGCGCTGCCTATTTTAGGCATTCAGGCCCTAAAAGTAGGACCCCATATCTTTGGACTTACAAATCCAAATAGGATCATGTCATATATCAAATCAAACGACAAGAACCAATTTAGATGGTTTTCATGTCCATTTTCTCCATATATCAAAATTGTATGCATCAATATATACATCAATATATACATATATGCATCAACATATACATATACACATATATATACATACATACATACATACATACATACACACACACACATACATACATACATACATACATACATACATACATACATACATATATATATATATATACACACACACACATATATATATATATATGTATGCATGTATGTATGTACATACATATATACATACATACATACAAACATCAAAAGTAAGACCCCATTGGTTGCCTATGTCATGCATTTTGTTGTTTCATAAGCATAAGAACAAGCACTTGTGTTCCTTACCTTTCTTTGCAATGGGGGTCTTGATTTTGGTGGGGTATGCCAAAAATTGATCAACAACATTATTTGATGCATATAGTTTTAGTAGTTTTAGTACACATACATACATACATGTGTGTGTGTGTGTGTACATACATACATGGATGCATGCATGCATGCATACATACATACATACATATTGATGCATATAGTTTTACTAGATGGGGAAAATAGGCCCCACTCCGATTTTTGTGGAGAGACACAACTAGACAAATAGAGCAAGTCCAAGGGGTTGCTAGGGACACCCCCCCGGCAAATGGAGATGCCCGGTATGCAATTTTAGCACCAATTTTGGGATGTAAGCTGCATAGTCATGTCGAAAAAAAGTTGTCAATTCTTGCATTAAATGTAGGGTGGTGAATATATCCTATTCCGTCATGGGGCCGGAGAAGACAGAGGCAAAAAATTGAACCTCCAAAAAGACTTCTTTACCGGTCTATGGGGACCGGCTCTTACTAGTGTTGAGAGTGGACAAGACAGCTACCATTGGTGTGATATGGGAATCTCCCAGTCTGCAATTTTAGCACCAAGTTTGAGATGTAAACTACATAGTCAAGTCCAAAAAAGTTGTGTCAATTCTTGCATTAAATGTAGGGTGATGAATATATCCTATTTTATCATGGGGCCTGCAGAAGACGGAGGGAAAAAATTGAACCTCCAAAAAGACTTTTTTTACCGGTCTATGGGGCCTAGCTCTTACTAGCATTGAGAGTGGACAAGATAGCTACCGTTGGTGTGATATGGGAATCTCCAAGTCTCAAGTTTTGGGGTACATGAAATTAGATCATGCTAACGGTAACTCTAAGAGGTTCCAAAGGCAGGCAACATTCTTCATCATAGCTAACTCAAATGCAAGGCCGTGAAAATGCCAGGAGAGTTGCTAGGTAGCATTGATTTTGGGAAGGGATATGATGATACTTTGTTGTGTTATGTAGGATATTAATTTCCATTAAATTTGGGACATGTTAGATATAACTTCATAAAATCCTAAGTCATGAAATTAATACATTACGAGTTCAAGCATAAATAATAGTCGTGAAGTTAATGCATTAAATATTCAAGCCTAAAGAAGAATTAATCAAGACCTAATGCACCGTACTAGAGACTTTGGCCTTACCCTCATTCCACAGACTTGCCAACATAAGGCCAAAATTTTCATTCTTAAGAATATGTGGAAAGACCTTACATTTGGCCCACTTTTGGCGAAAAAATTTCATTCTAAAGAATAGGTGGAGTGAAATTGCACGTTTGATAAATACAAATCAATGCTTAAGTTTGGACATAAATAAAGGTATCCTTTTGAAGATATTGGAACACATGAGAGAAATAATATTGAAGATACATGAATTTTTAGACATACTATTAAAGACAAATGAACATATAATGGATGAAATCCTATTGATGATACATGAATTTTCAATAGAACTGTTATTCAGAGATTTGATGGATTGAATGTAGCTTTAATACATTATCCCTTTTACAAGGGTGTTTGATTTTGAGGCTTGAAACATAAGAATGAATCTGTGTTGAAGCCTAGTGGTTTGTTAAGGATATGTGAAACTTAAAGTAAAAGTACTTACAATGGAAGGGATTATATCAAGATCCTATTAAGGACATGTGAACATATAGTAGAATAATTCTACATAAAATCAGTGGATCAAACTTAATGGCTGAAAAGCAAAAAAGGATGATGGTGCAACCTAGGGGCTACTCTACGGCACTATGGCAGCAATCTTTGTAGTTACTATCAAAGGTAGTGTAACTTTTTTGTCAAGGAAAGAGACGCGAACCACTCCACATGACCTAGATCTGTATGACCTAGGTTGCACCGACTTGTTTCTTTCATGGATAAAAAGTGACCCTTAGGTGATGCTATAGCACTTCCCTTTTTGGTCCATTATTATAGCACAATTGGGGCCTTTTGACCTAATACTAGCTACCCGTCAAATATTTGTTGTAGATGTTAGGGGTAATTACCAAACTACTAGTGGTAGTTTTATCACCACCATTAGTAATTTTATTTGAGTGTTCCTTAATGGTAGTTCTCCTACTACTACATACGATATTACCAATAGTAGTCCTAATCCCAATGATAGTACACATAATATTATTACGACCATCCAACTTTAATCATCATTATATCTATGAATACATATATATAGGCCTATCTATATCTATACCTATTTATTCCTCATCCAATATGTTTGCATTTATTTTTGGTGCTTTGCTTACTTTGAAACTAAAGATAATGTGATTTCATTATTGTTTGCATTCTTGTCAAACATGAGGAGCTGGAATGCATAAGAGTTGGGAGGCACATTATAATTTTTGTGCAGATTTGAGCCATTGAATAGCCTATTGATTCTGATTGTTTTCTTTCTTATTAAATCCTTAATTTGGTTATTTCACACCGAACATCGCCATAGCAATTCATATTTTTTTTGTTCTAGTAATGTCCTATCGCAGCATAGTCTAGGGTTGATCATACAAGATAAATGGGTGCTCACATTTAATATATTTTTGAGAGTCAGAGGATAGTGGATGTAGACTACAAAATCATCACTTTGAATAAATTTGGCAAGATTCTTCTGATAGAAGGAATAATTTCTATTGTACTAACGATGAAAGAAAATTATCAAAAGGTTGATACAAGGCTCAAAATCACACTGGTACTACTAGGCTTAATAGTCGTAGGCTAGTAGTAGTACTAGTGTATTTACTAAGTAGTGTGCGTGCCTCTCCTCATTAAAATTCATAGTCTTCAAAAATATATAATACATAAGTCAAAATATTCTAATTAGTTTTATCATCCTAATGTTGAAACTGACTTAAATTCATAGTCTTCAAAAAGGTATAATACATAAGTCAAAATATTCCAATTAGTTTGATTGTCCTCATGTTGAAACTGACTTTCTCTTCCTTCGTCTCCTATAAGCTTCAAACCTTTAATCCATTAATCTCTCAAATAGTAAGAATGGTCTTGTATTAAGAGGCGATGATATCTAAAGTGATCTACAAATACTAAGAATGGTCTTATATTAAGAGGTGATGATATCTCAAGTGTTATACAAACCATAAGAATGGTTTTGTATTAAAAGGTGATGATATCTCAAGTGTTCTACAAATAGTAAGAATGGTTCAAGTGTTCTACAAAAGTATTAGGTACCTCTTAGTGGCTAAAGGGAAGGAGTGATGATATCTCAAGTGTTCTACAAATAGTAAGAATGGTCTTGTATTAAGAGGTGATGATATCTCAAGTGTTCTACAAATAGTAATAATGGTTTTGTATTAGGAGGTGATGATATCTCAAGTGTTCTATAAAACTATTAGAGACCTCTTAGTGGTTGAAGGGAAGGGGTTGGAAGTATGGGCAAAATCTCTAGGAACTACAGGATGGTTGCAAGAACAATTTTGAATGTCATAAATGACACTTGGGTTTTTCAACATATGGGTGAACTATTTTTAAACATTTTCTTTCATGGTTGATAACACTTTTAATAAGAAGAACCATTTTGAATGTTATAAGTGTTGATGCAATCCCATGCTATGAAGTCTACAGACAGTTTTTTTTCCCCGCATATGGGTGAAGTAATGTTTACGTTACTAAGTTCAACATATCAAGCAACACATTTGTTTTGATTATTGAAGGAGTTTAATAATAAGACCCATTTCAAATGCAAAAGATTTGTTGTATCAGTAATGGAATCCGCTTTGGAGTGGAAATTCGGTTTCTTTCAAACCCACATATTATTGTTGCATAATGTGAGTATGGCTCCAATTGGAAGTTAAGGTAGACTATAATTCGCAATATTGGTATAGTTACACATAGTAACATAAGTTTTATTTTCGAGAATCTTCCCAAATAGTGGTTTCCACAAAGCTATATTGAGTACCTCGATAAGGAAATTGTAGAAAAGCTCGCTCGCTTTTTTGGGCCCGCTCGCTTTTCCTCGCTCGCTCTATCGACTGCCTCCAAGGCATCCTCCAATAATGCAATTCTACCAGACAGTGTATGGCTTGTTGGGCATGACACTTGTGGGGTCCGTCAGACTCTCGACTTTACGGGATCCACCCTAGAAGCTTCTTCTTCAACTTCCATTTAGGTTGATGGGTGTGTGTTTTTGTGTGTGTGTGCGTGAATAAAACACCGCCTAAAACTCTATTCACAAATCTCACAACCACAAAAGGTGTCTAAACAGGCGTAACCATCAACTGAAAATAGCTGAGAACAAGGGTGAATATCTTTTCCCTATACTAGGGAAATATCTGCAATCTCAAAAACCTTAAATCCTAAGGCAAAATGAATGAACAGATACCACAACTAAATTTGAAAGGTATAGAAAGCTCCTTGGTCATATCTTCCTTCTTTCCAAAGCCTAACTTCGTCATCATCATGGTATGCTTTTAATAACTTGGCAAGTAACGATTAACGTAGAAGGTTGTGACAAAATATGAAGAGGGGAGAGGAGAAGAGTGGAGATGAGGAGAGAGGGCACAGCTAGAGAGCACACCACAAATGACTAATTGTACACTAGATTTAGTTGAAAAAATAGAATATATACAAACCCATTTAGGGTTAGGGTTAGGGGATCTAACCCTTTCCTTTATAGCACTCTATAAGGTTAGTGATATGCACATATGATCACATGATGGTGCTATGCACGTGTGATCACATGATGTTGAGCATGAACTCTCAACACCGTCCCTCAAGATCAACATCATGAAGTAGGCCTTCCCTCAAGATGATGATTTTGGGGAATCGAAGAAGGACTGAAAATTACATTCCATCACACCCAAAGATGTCTGCAACATTCTCTTTGCTATCACAATGCTGCAGTGTGATGTTACCAAGTAACACTCTTTCTCTGATGAAGTGCTCTCTAACATCAATGTGCTTTGTCTTGGAGTGATATATTGGATTCTTGGCCAATGCTTGAGCCGATTGATTATCATAGTATATTGTTGTTGGCTTTGACTCATCAAAGTAAGCTATTTCTGACAATAGTCTTCTGAGCCATATAGCCTCACATGCACCTATAGTGAGTGCTCTATATTCTGCTTCAGTCAAAGACAAAGAAACAGTTAGCTGTTTGTTTGACAACCATGATATAGCACCTTGACCAAAGAAAAATGCATATCCTTGTGTCGATCTCCTGGTCTCATGATCTCCGACATAGTCACTATTACAGTATCCATGCAACCATGGATGGCTTCCTCTATATTCTATCCCAAACTATCTTGTACCTCTGAAGACTCTTTTGGCTGCATTCCAGTGAGACTATTTTGGATTTGCCATAAACTATTCGTGATCTTACTGCATAACAAATATCTAGCCATGTGATTGTCAGACATATAAGAGATCTCATGAGTTGCCTGTAGTATCTATCATTGACTGTAGGCTTTTCTGAATCTTTAGTAAGTTTCAAACTCTGTTCCATGGGAGTGGCTGCAATCTTGCAATCTGCCATATGAAACTTCTTCAGGAGACTGTCAACATACTTGAGCTGACTCATGAATGTGCTTTCTGAATCTCTCCAGAACTCAATTCCAAGACAATAGTGCATAAATCCAAGATCTTTCATGTCAAACTTCGCAGATAAGTCTTGTTTCAATTTTTTGATGAAGCTATCCTTGCTTCCTGTCACAATCAGATCATCTACGTACAGAAGTGCAATAGTAATGTCTTCCCCTTGAACTTTGTAGTAGAGAGTATGATCTGCATTGGATTTCATGTATCCCAGATCAGCAAAATACTTGTCAATTCTGTTGTACCAACTTTTGGGTGCTTGCTTTAAGCCGTAGATACTTTTCTTGAGATGGCAAACCTTATTCTCTTTTCCTGGTTCAACATAACCTGCTGGTTCTTGCATGTAGACTTCCTCGTCTAGATAACCATTATGAAATGCATTCTTGACATCGAGCTGGTACACATTCCATTTGCTGAGTGTCGCTAGTGATATCAAGAACCGTATGGAATCCATCTTTTCTATTGGAGCATAAGTCTCATCATAGTCTTGACCATATTGTTGTGCAAATCCTTTTGCAACTAGTCTGGCTTTGTATCTCTGAATACTGCCATCTAGATTGTACTTAACTTTGTATACCCATTTATTTACTATGGCCTCCTTTCCTGGTGGAAGGTCGCATAATTCCCAAGTGTTATTTTTATACAAAGCATCCATTTATTCATTCATAGGAGTTTGCCATTCCGGCTTGTCTACTACGTCTTTGAAGTACACTGACTCTTCTGTAGCCATGATGGTAGTCATAAGAGCATAATTGGTGGTTTCAACCTAAATTGCTTTGCCTTTTTGAGCATATGTCAATTTGGCTGGAGGTCTGCTTTCCCTAGTAGACCATTTGAGCTGCTGTGGCTCTGCTTGGGGTGTTGTTGGCAATTCTTGCTCTTCTTCATCAACCTGTTTTGTAGATGACCATGAAGTCGATGCTTCTATCTCTTGTGTGGGTGAGGTTTTCCATTCTGATTCCTCATCAAAGATTACATCTCTGGAGATAATGACCTTGCGGTTGATGGGATCATACAACTTGTATGCTTTGCTTTCTTCACTATAGCCAACCATGATGCATTTGTGTGACTTTGCATCCAATTTCCTGCGATGATCATCATGTATGTGGGCATATGCTATGCAACCAAATATGCAGAGATGCCCGATGTGTGGCTTATGTCTAGTGAATGCTTCATAAGGAGTCATACCTTGTATTGGTTCGGTAGGAAGCCAATTAAGCAAGTAGTTTGTTGTAGCTATTGCTTCTGCCCAATATTGATTCGAAAGATGCTTTTCACTAAGCATTGCTCTAGCACTGTCTGCTAAAGTCCCATTTTCCTTTCAGCTCTTGCATTTTGTTGAGGAGTATCTGCACATGTGAATTGTCCTTGAATGCCATGACTTTTGCAAAAGTTCATGAATGCTGAAGACATGTATTCACCTCCTCTATCTGATCTCATGACCTTGATCTTTCTACCTTTTTGGTTTTCTACCATGGCTTTGAATTCTTGAAATCTGGAAAACACTTCAGATTTCTCTTTCAGAAAGTAGACCCAACAATATCTGCTGTAGTTGTCGATAAAAGTCAAGTAGTAAAGTGAACCATTGATGTTGTGGGTCTGGGCATAACCCCATATATCTGTATGTATCAAATCAAGAATACCTCATGCACGAGAGGTACTTCTGACAAAGTTGGTTCTGAGATCTAACAAGTACTTGAAGTTGACATGACCATATCTCTTGTGCCATTTTGCAGATAGTGGCAGATAGTGGCATTTGTTGCAGTTGAGCTGACATGGCATGGTTATCTGGTACTGTAGCTAGCATTCTATATAAGCGTCCTTCCTTGATACCTTTTGCTACTAGCTGACATCTTTTGGATTTATCTCTGATAGTGCATTCATCACCATCGAAGATGACTTTGTAATTGTGTTCCGTCCTTTGACCTACTGACAAAAGCTTCTTGCTAAGCTTCGGAACATAGAGCACATTTTACACCAATCCTTTCGTACCAATGAAATTATTCATAGGGATAACACTTGTCCCTTGAACCGGATTCAGTGTATTGTCTGCTATGTAAATGACATTTTTCTGACCTTCTAATGGCTTCATTTCTGTGAACCATTCCTGATGATTTGTCATGTGAGATGATGCACCGTTGTCGATGTACCAAGGATCCTATTCCACTTGGTCGATTTGATAGCTGAAATCCTCTTCGGGATTGAAATCAGTGTCTGGGTACATTGTATCAGTCTGATACATTTCCTCGCTTGCAAGAAACATATTTCCATGTTCATTTCCAAAATGACTGTAACTAGAATGTCCACCACGATGATTTCCTCTGCCTGGGGAATTCCCTCAATTACTGCTCAATTGACCGCCTTGGTCGTACTGCTTCTTCCGGAAATCTCTTTCATAGTGTCCAAACTTGTGACAGTAGTTGCACTGGATGTTTGACATGTTGGTGGATGCATTCCCTCATCCTTGAAATCTTCCTTGGTTGGAATGATTTCCTCTTTGCTGATTTTGATGTTGCTGAGGATGACGCTGATGCTGATTCTAATTTTGTTGATGATGTTGTTGCTAATGATCACCACTTTTCTGATATGATCTACCTCTGCCTTTGCCTCTGCCTTTGCTTTTGTCTGAAGCTGTGAATGCTTGCTCATTAGAATGACCTTTTTGTGCTTGGATGGCCTGAGTCCTAAGTTCTTCACCAAGTAGAACTGACTGAAGTTCTTTTACTGTTGGAATTTGCCGTTGGATGGAAATACTCTAGACTAGATTCTCATATCCCTCTCCTAGTCCATTCAAGATGACTTGAACCATTTCTGTGGGGTTCATAGTCTCTCCTGCTACTATAAGTTGATTGTTGTAGTCTTTTATGCAGAGTAGATAAGCATGACCGGTTTCGCTGCTGTTGCAGAAACTCTGGTTGATTTGGTTTCTCAGGGTGAGAATCCTAGATGTGTTCTTGGACTTATAGAGAGCTGCGAACATATCCCATGCTTCTTTCGATGTCTTGACTGTGTTGAGCTATCCTAGCATGACATCTTGCACATTCTGCTTGATCAGATGATAGGCGTACTTGTCTTATCCCATTCTGCTTGAGCTCGAATAATGGCAGGATTTGCTACTAGTGCGGAAACTATTTGTGAAGCTGTAGATCCCATTGATGGTGCTATGACAACAGATGGAGTAGAGCTACTGCAACACATTTAAAATGACAGTTCCTATGTATCATCTATACCATCATTAGTAAAGTAGTCAGAGTAACTGAAATCCATATCAAATGAGTCACCATTATTGTCAGATGGCATCAGAGGCAGTAGCATGAGCTTCACTGGGCAAAACTGATTCCTTCTTCACAATTGGAGATTAGATCTGCTTAAGAAAACAAGTAAATTCAGCAGGGATTTCAAAGGGGGTAGTGTTGTCCATCCCAAAGCATCTTCGTACATGGTCTTGAAGATCAGCATTAAACAGGGCAGCATCAGATCTAAACTGAGTTATCAGCTCTGAATTTTCCTTTGGTCCTATGCATCCAATTGAGAAAAAGTATATTAGCATGCATATCAAGTTGGTTAAACTAAAAGTTGTTTCTGGCTATCCAAATAAACCATTAAAATTTCCATTCATTGGAAGAAATTCCGTCCATTTCCGTTCATTGAGAGTGAGACTTGTTCTTCTCTTTTGAAGAGAGAGATTTAGATAGATCTGTTTTATATTTGTGTGAGAAAGAGCAAGAGAGACCTTATTGAGAGAAAGAGAGTGATTCCTTCATAATATTTTGTTCTTTTCTTCTATGTGAGAACGAGAGTACCTATTCATTTTGAGAGAAATCTGTTGAGAGAGTATTCGTTAAGAGAGTTCTTGCTTTGAAAGGTTCGACTGAGAGGTTCATTTACGTAGTAGCTAAGAGAGTTTCTTTCTCTCATGGTTCACAAAAGAGAGAGTTTCTTTCAACAACTTGCGCGCCTCTCCAACAACATGCTTCAACACACACACCGACCAGCTGCATAGTCTCAGCGCACGGCCTAAGCTTTACCAGGTGCATAGTCTCAGCAAACGGCCTAAGCTTCATCAACCTCCCATCGCGACTCCTTCAGCAAACTCTACAATGAAGCGCCACCAATTATGAGCTCCAAAGCTCCAAGCGTCATCTGACTAGTGCCACTTACAAGCCTATCCCATGGAGATTAGCTTCACCCTCAACGACTGCGCCACCATGCACAGCCTATGAATGCTGGACCATGCTTGAGACGCTACAACAACCTCATGCTCGCACCACCTTAGCAAGCTCCTGCTGCTAAGCAATCGTGGATGTCATGCTCGACCTCATCACAAACATCGACTAGGAACTGTGTATGCCGACAACTTCGACTCCTACAAACATTAGCAGAGCAGCAACTAGCTACCTCAATGGCCAGCGCAATGAATTGAGCAGCACAGTGGCCCCTGCTATAGCCAAAGTCTCTCTAGCCTGAGCGACCTACCTTTGACTACGAACTCCAGCAAGACAACCTCCTACAAAGCATCTTCTACAACCACCTGAGCTACTTCTCTCTTTGCAAGATCTCAAAGTCTTCACAGCCAGCGCCAAACTCTTCAAAGCTCCAGGATCCATGCTCCTATAGCTCGCCCCAAAGAGCTCGCCCCAAAGGTAGCCTTGAGCCACGAGCTCCAGCCGTCGAGCTCCATCGTTGCCAGCCCGTCGCCTACAGCCTTCTACAACCACAACGCTCTACAACCGTCCTCCCAAATCCATTATCAGAGATGAGAGGTTGAACTTCCTCTGCGACTTCATCGATAGAATCATCAAAGATTTCGGAGCATCCCAAGATTCCGTCAAGATCTTCGTAGATTCTGATAGCCATCCTTCTCTGACACATGGCAGATCAGATAAGGTTCATCCCTAGCTGTGGTTAGCAAACTATGGTTAAGTCCAGTAAACCCCAGTTAAGTCAGTTGGTTACATCTTTGCCACATGGCACCCTTATCTCCAAGTGCCATGTCATTTACCATGGTGGCAACCACGTCATCACGGCCACATCATCCTACCAGCTCAACTACCATGTCATCAGTGACATGTCACTTATGCCACATCATTTGACATGTCATCTACCACATCACTTGTGCCACATCATCTACCACATCATCACTGCCACATCATCTGTTGACATTTTCATCTATGCCACCTCAGCAGTGCCACCTCAGCTGTCTAGTCAGCACTGACCTCTGCACGCATAGTTACCTCTTCACAGTCACTGCATGTGACCACTCCTGCCACCTCAGCACATGGCTCCACTAGCACACCTCTTGCTAGGCACAGTGCCACATCATCACTGCATGTGACCCATAGTGACACATCATCATTGAGAACATTTGCACTCCTTTTGCCCCTCCACCTAGATCAAGTTGTATATCTTTAGTTTAGGGGAAGTCCCAAGAAAGAGGGAAATCTCATAGCAAATCAAGGTCAAGAACCATTGAGTGTTACCACTGCGGAAAGAAGGGACATATAAAAAAGGATTGCTACAAGTAGAAAAAAGAGAAGAAGGACAAGAAAAAGGATGCATACAAGAAGAAAGAGGGTCAGAAGGATGACAAAGGAAAGGCAAAGATTGAGGAAGTCACCGAGGAAGTCAATGCAACCACCACTGAAAGTGACCATGACATACTTTTCATGTCTAGTCTACTTGCAGAATTGCTAGCCACTTCAGATGACGGATATTCCCAAGATCAGATCCTAGATTTTGGTGCTTCATTTCAAGTCACTCCCCATAGGGAATGGTTCTCCACTTATGACAGTGGAAAGAATGGTTGTGTCCATCTTGGCAACAATGCATGTGACAGTGGGAATAGGTGACATCAAGTTCTCTTTTGCAAATGTTTCCTCATTTGTTTTGAAAATTATACAACATGTACCTAAGCTAACCAAGAGTCTCATATCAGTTGGTCAATTGGATGATAATGGTTATCAAACTACTTTTGGTTTGAATCAGAGTTGGAAAATATAGAAAGGCTCTATGGTTTTGGCAAGATTTGAAGCTTTTATTTATGCAGATGGTGTTTGCTCCTTATTTGGGGGTTTTCTTAGAGGTGTTTATAGATGATTTTTGTATATTCTTAGCACGTAAGGAGCACGTCATGAAGGTTAGGTTGGCCTTCCAAAGGGTCCATGATGCGAATGGTAGCCTCAACCCTAATAAATGCACCATTGGAGCCACTCAAGGGAGGTTACTGGGGCATATTGTCTCATCCAAGTGCATCAAGACTGACCCCGAGAAGGTAGAAGCTATCCTCAAGCTCTCCCCACCAACAACCAAATGTCAGGTACACTCATTTGTCAATCTAGTAGGATACTATCACCGCTTCATTGATCAATATGCTGCTTTGACACGACCCATGACTATGCTATTAAAAGATGGGGTTGATTTCTCTTGGGATGAGGATTGTAATCATGGGTTTGCACAAATCAAGAGTGCTCTAACTTCAGAACCCATTCTATGCAATCTTGATTGGTCAAAGACTTTCTATATCAATCCTGGGTTTGGTGAGCACACTCTGGCAGGTATTCTTCTCCAGCAAGGGGAGGATCGGTTCATGTATCCCGTTCGATTTGCTTCTCGACAATTGCTCAAAACTGAATGACGCTACTCTGAGGCTGACAAGCATGCCTTGTATTTGGTGTTTTGCATTGATAAATTTAAGCATTATGTGGCTGGAAAGTCCTTCATTATAATCTGTAGCAATGGTCTTGCAAAGCAGGTTCTTCAATCACCAAATCCCATGGGCCGGTTGGCCAAATGGTTGGTAGTTCTACAAGAATATAATTTTTCTTTCAACATTGTAAAGGGGGGTTGTTCCAACTTGAAGAATGCTTTGATTGATTTAGAGGAGTGCCTCTATGTAACCCTTATAGTGGCCATAGAAGTTGGGGATCCATGGTATGGTGGTATCTATAGGTTTCTGATTGCTTTCTCCTTTCCTCCAGAAAGTACTAGCTATGAGAGAAAGAAAATCCGTAGAGATAGTAGGCGCTACACTCTCTTTGATGGGGTGTTATACCATCAAGGCCTGGATGGGGTACTAAGATGGGCCATTGATGCAAATGAGTATCTAAGGTATTGAAGCATTATCATGATGGATGTTGTGGAGGCCACTATGCCGATGACTATATAGCTAAGAAGATTTTACATGCTGGGTACTATTGGCCGACCTTGTTCAAGATGCATCAAGGAATGTAGCAATGGGTCTGTACAAGTTCAGGAGCTGCATGAGCAATATGGCAAGAATGTGATCAACAAGCATTATCTCAAGCCCTTCTTTGTGCGTGATGGTCCCAGGCATGGAAATGCTGTGCATTCCCTGCTTGGGGGGGGAACTGTTATGGATAAATTTGACCAAAGTAAAAGGCATAAATATGTGTGTGTGCTTGTATGTGTGGCAATAGTATAATAAAATATGGTGTGCATAAGGCCTAGGATTGAGGTGGCAGGGCATGACCATGTATAAGGTGTGCTGTACATAATCCATGGTAGTAACAATATAAAATGATAAGGTGGCATGGGTCCTCCATGGACCACCCCTCCACCTAGGTGGTCCCATGCATGCATTTAATGAGATATGGCCCAAGGACCATGGGAGAAGTAATATAAAATAGGTGGAGATGGATATTATATTGGATTATTCCCTCCATGTAGGATAGGCCCATGTGGCGGGGGGTGTAGAAAGTCCAAGAATGCAAGTTAAACAATGGGAAAGTAGGATGAGGTGGCAAGATTCCTTGTGCCAACCCTCCACTTGTCCTCCTAAATGTTTGAACGTATTATAAAATTGGGAAGAGACCAAGGGAGTATCTTAGACTTGGGATATGGGGGTTGATTTATGTGGAAAAATGAGGCAAAGGGTTGTCGCACACAATTGAGAGTGCGTAACCGCCTAGCCCACATGGGAGACTCTTCCACACACACCATGCCTGTGGGAAGATGCATTTATTGGGAAAGACCCCCTCTCCTCACTATAAAAGGAGGGGCCTACTCCTTGATGGGACACGCTCATTCTTGTAAAGCCACCTAGCTAGTACTTTGATTCCCCCCGCCCCATCCTTCCTTTCAAATAAAGCATGACTCTCTTCCCTTGATGTCTCCATCTCTACATTCCACCTCCTAGCATGTACATGCTCCTCTTCCCCCACTCCCTGCCCCCTTGTGGCATAGTCCCTCTCTTCATTCCCACCTCTCTTAATCCTTTTTCCCCACCTATGTTAATGCTTCTTCCCTCATGTTCCCTTTTCCTCTATGGCCCTTGAGCATCGCCGTGCCTTGCATCTAGCATCATGCCTCGAATTCTTTTCTAGTTAATAACACACACACACACACACACACACACACACAATCCTCATTTTCTCTTTTGTCCTTGCAAATTACTTTCCTTCCCTTTAAAGTTCTTTTAAAAACCCTTTTTTAAAACTACCTCTCCCCTCTCCCTCTCTCTAAATTCCCCCCACTCTCTCTCTATCCTTCTTCCTCCTGTTTTACCTAATTTACCCTAAACCCTCTCCCTTTCCCAACTTATCCACTCTCTTTTCCCCTACTCTAGCTCCTTATATTCCCACTAATTTTTCCTAATTTTCTCCTAGTTTTTTCTATTCTCCCCTATTTTTCCCTATTTTTCTTTTGTTTTTTCATAATCTCCTAATTCCCCTAATTATTTCCTAATTCTTCCTATTCTTTCCTTTTTTGTCTAAAATTTTCTAAATTGTTCTTAATTTTAACTTTCTTTTTTTCTCTACATTTTCTACCCTCCTACTATGATCTCCTAATATCCCCCTTAGTTCCTTTTTTTTGTGTGTTTCTTTCTTACAATATCCCCTCCCCCCTCTCTCTCTAATTTCCCCATTTTTTCATTTTAATTTTTTTGTAATTTTCCCAATTTTTTTCATATTTTTTTCTCTAATTTCCTCATTAAACTCCCCCTAACTATATCTCCCCCAAATTTGTTCTTGTGTAACCTCTCTTCCTAACTATACTATCCTCAACTTAACCTAACCCTTTTTCTCTCCCTATTTTACCTCTAACCCTAACAAACCCTTCTACCTAACTACCCTGAACCATGCTCGATCCCATATTTCACTCAACCTCAACTCCAGCCAACCTAGTTAACCCCCTCCACCTTGACTATTATGGCATCCCTTTCTTAACCTATCCCTTCATTACCCTGACCTTGTCCCTTCTCCCTTCTCGACCCCCCGACTCCTCATTATGCACCTTATTTAAAGTCCCCCTCTCAATATGCTCTTCACTGGCTACTCTCGCCCGGTATTCCACACGCTCAAGGATGCCATTAGCTTGCTCCCTGGGTCTCTGGCTCCATCCCTGATCTCTACCCTCAGGCTCCCTATTGCCATCCAGTTCATTGGTTCATTCACCCTCCTGTTCGCCATCTCGATCGCCATTTGGTTCATTCACCATCTAGTTTGCCACCCCTCTACTCATTGACTCCCTTTTTTTTGGTCCTCTGACTCCTTCCCATTTGGTTCACAGCCTCGATTTTTTAATCACTGCCTTTTGGTTTGTACTAGACTATCGTGCCTCTCTCGATTGCTGCACCGACTGCCAAGCTTGCTCCCTTTGCGGCCTCTTGTCCTACCCATGGCTCCTCACTGTCCATGCCTACTAGGAACCCTGTGACTCTACTACTCATGCTGTGAGTCTTCATACACCCGTGGCCCACCCTTCTTCCCTACACACTCAAACCTAGCATTGCAATGTCGTCGACTCATCCTCTCCTTCTTGATATTAGACTCACAGGTCCTTTTCTTCTTATCTCTTATTAACTCTAACACCCCCTACTGCTTTAACGCCTCTCTTGCCATAGGGCCCCAACCTGCCCTTACACAGAACCATGAGCCTGTGCCACCTTCGCCACCTATAGGTCGGCCCATGTGATGACTCAAAGTTGACTTCCACCTCTTTGCCCTTTCTTTTACAAACACCCCCTCTTTATATGCCCTTTTACTTCCCCCTATGAACCCCCTCCCCTTTTATACCTCTTTTAACTCTGTAAAGTCCTTATTTCTCCTAACCTCCCCTTTTTCTTTTAACTCTCTCATTAGGTTATTCCACTCCCCCCCCCTTTTTTACACTTAACCCCTTATTTTTATTTCTTTAAACTATCTATCCCTGCCCTTCCTATCATCTATTTTTCCTTCTCCCCCACCTATTACTCTATCATACTTCCCTCATTCTACTTATCCCTTCCACTACTCTTTACCTCTACTACCTATCACTCTAATTAATGTAAATCTTCTAATATTGGAATTAATACTGCTAATTACTCTAAAGCTTGTAATGCTTGATTTGATATGCTACTTGCCCCACCTTCCATGTTTCAAATGCTTGTTTAATTGTAATTTTTCCATGGTCGTAAGGCTTGTCTAACACATTTAACCCGTTCTTCTTTCATCCCTTCGTCCTCTAGTTACTTCAATCCCCCTTACCTTATTTCCCCTCCCATTCCTCACTAAAACTCTCACTCATTCGAACCTTTTTTCAAATTCTCGAATCCTTTTTGCTCTTAAATCCTCTCCCCCAACCTTATCTTTTAAACCCTTTTTTCTTCCCTTTTTAGAAATTTCTCCCCATGTTTAATATTTCCCCATTTTTTGGTATGTCTCTTCTTAAACCCCCCCTTTTTAATTTTCTCTCTTTAATTTTTAATTACCTTCCTTCCTTTAAATTCCCCCATTTTTTAAATATTTCTCTTCATGCCCCATTTTTACACCTATGTGCTTATTATCTCTCCTATTAATCTTGGTGTATTTAATTGCTCACATTTGTTTCCTTTTTGTTTTATTTCCCATTATTCTCCTAATGGTTACTTTAAATAACTTTACAATCATTAGCTCTCACTAAGCTTGATTAGTCTATGGTAAAGTGTTAAGTTTTATTGTGACCCTGATAACAAGGGAGGGGTGTTTATAACACCTGTCATACCAATTAAAGTTAAAGATGGTTCTTACTATTTTCCTTGTTGGATGATGGCAGGTATGGAGACTCCCCTCTTCAATAAAAGTGATGCTTGCTAGGACTTATCCAAGCTCAACTTCTATGCAGTTTAGGCAAAATTATTTTTACAAAATGGCCCACTGCTGGTTTTCTTTTATTAATAGGGGTTCACCGCCTTGTACAAACTTTTCCTTTAATGCAATAAGTTCCTTTTTCTATTCCATTGTCTAGCTCTGCTCTTTTGTCTTTTCACTATGCAAAGGGGTGCTATCAAGTCTTCCACACACACACACACACACACACACACACACACACACACACACACACACACACACACACACACACACACACACACACACACACACACACACACACACACACACACACACACACACACACACACACACACACGCGCGCGCGCGCGCATGCACGCACACATGTATACTTTCCCAATGATGAATTATTCTTTTATGTACACCCCATGAAATCTTCCCTTTACACTCTTTTTTAAACTACCCCACACACTAAGCACTTTAATTCTCCCATACCTCCACTAATCCCTTCTCAACCCATGCTCTCATTTGCTCCTTACTCCACTTGTGACTTAAATGTTTTTTAAATTATCTAAGAATCCATATGGTTGTCTATATTCCTAGGTAAAGCGATAACAAGCCAGGGAAAATAGGCACTCACTATCTACCCAAATGTAACTATGTTGTTCTAACACCTAGTTTGTTTAGATGGTGGCAAGTAAGTGGACCTTGACCTCGGAACTTGGACTGCCTGAGGATTCGACAACTTTTTTCAATATTGTGTTTGTCAAAATAAATATTATTAAAAATTCTTAATTTTGGTGGAAACTTTTGCAAACTCTAGTTGTTCCCCTTTTTTTTATGTTTTATCCAATTGATGGAATTAATTGTATGGCTCAATTATTGATGGGACTTTTTAATCTAAACACACACTTTGATTTCGCAACTAGCCTTTGGTTAGGCTAGTGCCATACAATTAATTCACATCCATTGGATAATTATTTAGCATGGATAATTCTTGGTCTTTTGGTGATCATGGAGTACATGGTGAAGAGCTCGTCTCCCTCATAGATCATGGAGGTCAAGGGTTGAAGAATTGGTCTAAGAGGGTAATGGTTTAGGGAAAGCATAGGAGTGGGAGAGAAGGATGGTGTAAGAGCATGAGGGTGGGGGAGAGAGAGGAGAAGGGGGGAGAAAAGGGAGAGGAGGAGTTGCAAGGTTGGAGGAGAGGGGAGAAGAAGGCAAGCTTACGACATGCTTTTGGATGTGGAGTGCAAGGGAGCATGGACACTTGAAGACAATTGCATGGAATACCAAAATAGAACTCAACACAATGTCCCAAAGAGTGTGGGCTTCATTCCATTATGGGATATTAAAGTTGGAGAGCTTCTCTCTCTACATGTAGGAATCGTAAGACTTTGTCTGTCTACATGTCAAACCTATATCTAGGATGAGCATGTAGAAGTTGCATGCTGCATGTTGCATATAGGAGTTGCATGTTGCACGTAGGAGTTGCATGTAGAACTACATGTAGAAATTGCATGTAGGAATCGTATGTAGAACATGCATGTAGGAATCATATGTAGAACATGCATGTAGGAGTTGCATGTAGAACATGCATGTAGGAGTTGCATGTTGGATTCATAAGAGAGATTATTCCTAGCGTTATGCAAGTACATGCAGAGCTTTGTCACTACTCCATACACACATTCTATGCTACTTGTGTCCATGTTGACATAGAGTGAATAGTTTCCATGTTGACACAGAGTGAATAGTGCAGGTGCACACACCCACATGCATGTGCATGAGTGCATGCATGTGTAAGATATCATGGGTGTTTTGTAAAAGACATTTTATTTTTTTGAAAAGGATCACATAATATTGAATGAAATTTGTTAATTGACAAAGATGACGAACAAAACTCCAAATTCACTCCGAAGTAAGGACCTAATACCTACTACTATCCAATACAGACCATGGGAAGTTGATACGATAGAGATTCAAAAAATCCAAGATACCACCTATGCTATCGCTTGTAAGGGACAATAATATTATAGAGGGGATATGTGCCAAGAGTAGATATTCATTGTAAAAAAATTAAATAGTGTATGCATCATAGTGAAATGTTGCCCATTTTAGCAATGAGAGTATTTTACTCAATGGAGTTTAATCATCAGTTCCTACCTATGTAAAAGAATCTTTGACTTTGCCATTTCTAAATGAGAATGCATAGAAAAAGGCATTTCTCATAAAATGTTAGCTTATCAATTACACACACACACACACACACACACGCACACACACACACACACACACACATACACACACACACGCACAGACATGCACGCATGCACATATGTGGACATACATCATTAGTTGTACACAATAACACATACCATTTTCGATGCTCATTTGCAATGCTTTTATGTACTTAGAATTTTTTTCAACCAAAAAAGGATGTTCCATTGGAAAAAGTAGTAGAACATTGATAATTAAATCTCATAAAATATTAGTAACGTGCTGATAATGGTTGATAAAACCTTAAACCGTAAACCCAAAATCCTAAGTCTCAAACTCCATACTCTAAACTTACCTTAGTAGCGATGAGGCAATGGTGTTCCAAATCATAACCTCACACAATGTAAGTAACAAATATAATGATATGATTGAAACCCTAAGTCCTAAACTCCAAACTCTAAACTTACCTCAATAAGGATGGGAGACTAGTGTTCTAAATTTTGATCCCACAAATTGTTCCAAACATGATTGATAAAATTGGTGCATTTTTTTTCTTCCAACATTCGAAGACCATAAGAATAGTATGCAAATGAACTTCCAGAGGTCTATGCAAGTGGAGGTTATAATCAAATAGAACTGCTTCAATGGAGCTACATGGTTCCAAGGTCAGATCATTACTTCTGGGGATGACATTTGTAAGATAAAATATGCGGAGCTAGAAACTTAAATGGGTACAAACTAATAAATAACAATGAAAATGAAAAATATATGACATTGGCCCCCTGAGATACACGAATGTGCCTAATTTAAAATTTAAAAGTTTTGCTAGGATTTACATATTTTACTTAGAAACTCAAAAGAAAATATATAAAAATACACTTGGTTTTGTCAATATCGTTAAGCTAAAAAAATTAGCTTAATAAAATTTTGCCAAGATTTAATATTAATCTAAAATCATAGCTTCGATAAAAACATCCATGATTCTCATACTTTATCAATGGTCCAAGTCCCATAGAGGTTGCCTAGGAGAGAAGGAAGAGCTCCGTTCATGGCTCAAGAAACAGATAAACGTGTATGGACAATGAGCAGATGAATAGAAAGCACTTTTGAAGACTTTGGAAGAGAGAGAAAGAACAAAGAAATACTCAAGAAAGTTTGGTCTTATGCTATAGCTCATAAGAGCGATATGTTTAATGCATTTCAAAAATGGTTGGCACCAAGTTGAGAATCAGTCATGTAGAATGCTTAAATGCCTACGGAGTGATAATGGTGGATAGTACATCTCCAATGAGTTCCATCATTTCTGTGATACACGTGGGATAAAGAGGGAGCTATTTTCCCCTCATACTCCAGCCCAAAACCCAGTTGCAAAAAAGATGAATGGCACAAGTCAAGAAAGGATGAATTGTATGCTTTCTAATGGTGGATTTTGGGCTGTGGCAATGAAGACTGTAGTACATGTGATTAATAAATCACCCAATAGGAATTTGGACAGTGGTATTCCTGAAGAGGCATGGAGTGGAAAGAAGCCCTCTTATCATCATTTGTGTATATTTGGGTATGAGGAATATGAACATGTGCCAAAAGAGCTTCGAAAGAAGCTAAATCCAAAATCTAAGAAATGCATCTTTTTGGGGTATGGTGAAAGTGGAGAGATGGGCTATCGTCTCTGGGATTCAAAAGGCAAGAAGATCATATGCAGCCATGATGTGGTCTTCAATGAGAAGAAGATGCATAAGACACCCATTAGAGATGTTGAAATGATAAAATCAATTTCCAGGATGTAATTCCACCTACATATCATGGTAGACAAAAAGTTGTCCAAGCACCAAATGTGGAGGAAATGGTGCAACTAGGTACTTGCTGGTATACTAAAGGGCAGGTGATACATCATCCATTGGTGGACATGATGAGCCAAATGTAGCTGATATGTAGGATAGACGGCAAGCTGAAATGCCCTTGGGAAGATAAACTAGAATGTCTATACCACCTGATAGATTTGTTCTAGGCATAGATTATGTGATGCTTACTGATTGTGGAGTCCTTCTTGCTACAAAGAGGCTATGATGCACAAAGATAAGTGCCAGTGGGAGTGTGCTATGCACTCAAAGATGATGAGCTCATTTATGAAGAGTAAGACTTGGGATTTGGTTTCTTTGCCACATGGAAAGAAAGCACTTCTGTGTAAATGGGTTTACAAGATCAAGGTCACATGTGATGATGTGCGTAAGTACATGGTGTGATTAGTTGCTAAAGGGTTCAAGTAAGATAAAGGTGTGGAATTTGATGAGATCTTCTCTCCAGTAGTAAAGATGACCACACTCAGATGTGTACTTTGACTTGTGGCAATAGATGACATGGAGCTTATGCAAATGGATGCTAAGACAACATTCTTACATGGAGATATTAATGAAGAAATTTGCAAGTTATAGCCAAAAGGTTTTGCTGAAAAGGGCAAAGAGCATATGGTTTGCAAGCTCAAGGAGAGTCTCTATGGCCTTAAGAAAGTGCCTAGAGAATGGTATCAAAAGTTTGATGCTTTCGTATGGTCCCAAGGTTTCAAAAGAAGTGAAATAGATTGTTGCCTCTACCCTAAAAGGGCTAAGGATAACAATCTTATACTCTTGGTACTTTATGTGAATGATATGCTATTCATTGGCTCACCATCATCATCTGAATCACATGGTGGTGGCAAAGAAGCATGTGTTTGTAGTGGCTTTTCGATTTCGAACCAAAATCTGATCTTTGGATCATTTGTTAAAAGATCCAAACAAATGGACTCAACTTCTATGTCTTTGCTTTTGTCAACACCAAGGAGACCACTCTTCTTTCATAGGATAATGCATGCATTGTCACAACTCCTTTGGTGAAGAAGTCAACTACAAACTGATCATCCCTGCAAAAAGACATGATGCTTTCTTTCATAGTGTGTTCTTTGATGGCCTCTTGTGGATCCTTTGTTTCCTCCTCCTCATCACTATCAACCACCATGATATTATTAACAATGATATTATCCTCATCCATCACTATCAACCATGATATTATCCTCAATTATCTTGTAGGGCTTGGCAACTTGCAACAGGTGATCAAATCCGGCATATCCACCATTTGAGCTCAAGAATGTCAAAATGCCAAATTTTTCAGTCAGACCCATGAGCGCCTCATCTTCTATGTGAATGACACACATGAATTTTTGACTCCAAATTGAACACTCATCAATGGCATTCTTGAGATTGGCCATCTCTATCATATTCTAAAATGACAAAAGAACAAACTGTGACAGAGACAATGTGGACCGCATTACACCTTTAATTAACTTCCCAAATGTAGCTTTATTCCAATCATTGTTTTTTGTAAACCCTTGTGTAGTTTCAATCACACACAAGTTGATAGAGCATGGCCATTTGAAAAGTATGATGACAAAAACTCATCACCGTCCATTTCCATATTGACAAGAGAGACTGTCCATGGAAAACACTTTTTTGACTTGAAACTGTCATCATTTCTTGCTTCTATTAACCATTCAACATAGCTAATTGTAGGTAGTGGGAATTCAAGTGTTGATCTACCAACCTGTAGCTTTTCCTTTAGCCATTCTTGCAAATTCCATGAAATCTTTGAAAAGCAATGGAAGTAATACCAAAATACCCTGCAAAGTTATCCCATGTTCCAAAGGAGGGATTTGGATGTTGTGAGGTGAATACTTTCATAAGCTCCTCTCTAAGTGCTTTCTCTTGCTTAATTCCCAGTGCCCTTTGAGCCATGTTAGTAACATCCTTGTTGTCTTGCTTGGACTTGAGTACAGTGTCACCTAACTCTATCTCCTCTTGGATCTTTCTCACATTGTCATCATCCAATCCCAACAAGTGTCTCATATATGTTATGGTTGGTTGACGACCTCTCTCCTGCACTGATCTCAAAATTTGTATCCATTTTTCATATATATCATCCTCATAGGTCACCATATGTGGGTGTCTTTGGTTGGAGAAGTTGGCACCCATTGACACATTTGAAATTGACACAAAATTTTGAAAAGAAAATCATAATCAGTACATATAATAGATGTGCAACATCCACAGACAAATTACCATTCTTTCAAAATTGATGACACTCTGATTATTCTCACTTAAGAGAGAGTGGCACTAGTGCCATTCTCATGATTCACAATATGAAAAATGGCACTTGTGCTATTACTCCAAGAGAGTAGAGTAAGAATGGCACAAGTGCGACTCTATCTTTTGTGAAATAATGGCACTAGATCCATTCTCGAAAATAACTTGAAACTTGAAATGAAAAATATACTTGAAAATTTCATGAACAAATATAGAGGTAGAAAGGTAGGAATACTTACATCCTAGTTTTGGCAATCTGCATGACCTTTCACAAGTCCTAGGGCCAGCTTATTTGGTTGCCCAAACTTAATCCATTATTGGGACTTCAAATGCTGTAAGATGTCAATGTATGGTTGGTTCTTTAGAATTGTTTGAGCTTCCATGTTAGACATCGATGATATCTTACAGCTCACACCAATCGGAGCATTGACAAAAATCTATGGCTTCCTTCTTGTATAGAAGCTCTTCCCTACAACGAACACTTCTCCTTGTGGTGCACTTTCTACAAAACATTTTGCTGCAAGTATTGAGTGCTGGCCTACAAGAATCCAATGATTCTATTCCCGCAATCTTTCCTTCTGTACCTCATCCTTGTGCATTTGAGTGCATGTGGAATGGCATTAGATATGTGCATGTTGCTGGGTGTTTTGACATAGTAGAAAATTTGTGAACCAATTCATTTACATAGGAAAGAGTCAAGGTTTTGTACACATATTGACTTGGTGCTTTATGGCAATTCACAACCGGAATCGACACCTTGAACTCAAGCCCAAACGGAAATATTCTGCATAATCCATAAATCTTGATAAGCTAGTATCCTTCTTCTCAAAATTTTCAATTTGCTTTTGAATTGCTTTATAATCAATATTCTTCAAAGCTTTCCCGTGTGGCACTATTCTATTTTCTATTCTAGACACATTTGGCTTGTCCGTGAGAGTGCTTGTATCCCCAATTATCTCTTTGTCCATTCTAGTTGTGTCTAACGCTTCTCTTTAGCCATTCCAGTGCTAGATAGTGGACTTGATTCTTTCTCATCGGCCCTCTCTTTGCCTTTTTCTTCAATTCCCTTGAGTTTCTTTGATCTCTTATTACTCATGGCATTTTCTTCCTTTAAAGTCTTTAACACTATAGACACCAGTGCCATCCTCCAATGCAATTCTAATCCATGAGAGAATGTCTCTAGTACCATTCTCTAATGAAATATTTCACATTTATTTATGGAGAATGGCACTAGTGCCAATCTCTCATAAATATTATGCATTAATCTTTCATATTTGTTTCCATCATCTAGTTAAGCATGGCACTGCTGCCAGTCTATAAAACCTTCACATAGAATGAGAGTGACATCAATGCCAATCTCACTGGAGTCAGTCACATGAAGATTGGTACCAATGCTATTTTCAAAATATGAATTGGAATGGCACTATTGTGATTCTCCATGTGATTGACACCAAAGATATTGGCACCAATGCCAACCTAATTTAGATTGTGAAGGATGGCATTGGTGTGATTTAGATGAGATTGATACAATTGCCATGACACCAGTGCCATTCTCAACAAACTCTCATGAATAAGGGTACTAGTGCCATCCCAATACATGAGAGTTTAAGGAGAATGGCATAGTGGCATTCTAGTTTAAATTTGACTAACACTAACACAAACAATATAACAATAAATAATTACATTTTACTCTTCTACATTTTGAAAAGAGAAAACCATTATATCTACTGCTTAAAACTCAAGTTCAATTTACTAAAACTATCCCATCATGTATTACAAAACATATTACCTACATTTATCTTATATTATACATGCCATTTGGCTCAACAATAGAAAATAGAGAAAAAAAAGTAGAAAGAATTTGTGTTAACAAAATTTGTATTGATAAACAAAATTGGTCTCCAAAAGAGAGATTCTAATGTATATGTAATATAAAGGAGTTCACTACTGCTCTGCATTACTATCACTAGTACCATCCTCCTCGTGGCTAGAAGGGGACCTCAGCTTGCACATCTTGTTCTAAGTACTAATACTCCTCTTGGAGGATATACCCACGGTCCAAGAAGATGTCAACACAATTCCTTATGTCCTCCACGGTATCCTCCTTATTGATTT
Organism: Dipteris shenzhenensis; assembly: GCF_047967505.1. Taxonomy (NCBI): domain Eukaryota; kingdom Viridiplantae; phylum Streptophyta; class Polypodiopsida; order Gleicheniales; family Dipteridaceae; genus Dipteris; species Dipteris shenzhenensis. The sequence continues at coordinate 13,452,608 of NC_141606.1, forward strand.
CTGGCTTATACTAATTCCTCCAAAGCTTGTGGAGGTCCCTCGAATCGGATCTTGTGATCCACAAGTAATTTTTCTCCCATGAAGATCAACCTTGACCTCATCCATGTGCATGCACTGCTACATTGAACTTTAGCCATTCCTCATCGTGCTTAATTTTCTCTTCAACATGATATAGCAGAGAGTCCAAATACCATATGATGGCAACATGAGGGAGGGGTTTTGGGTTTAGGGAAAAAACTGGGGGATTCAGACAGTCCATTAATCTGTTGAAAAACAACAAGCGAGTAAGGACATATACAAGATATTACAAACCAAGAATGTTAAAAAAGAGAAAAAAAAAGAAAAAGAGGAAAAGAGGAAGAGAGGAAGAGGAAGAAGAAAGACAAAAAAGAGGAAAGACCAGTGCATGACTGGAGTCAGTCACAAGAAGATTGGCACCAATGCTATGAATCTCTATGTGACAGACACCAAAGAGATTGGCACCAGTACAAAACAAATTCAGATTGTGGACAATGGCATTGGTGCCTTTCAGATGAGATTGACACCAGTACCATTCTACACAAACTCACATAGAGAATGGCACCAGTGTCATCCTAATCCATAAGAGTTTGAGGAATGGCACTAGTGCCATTGTTTAGCATGGCACTACTACCAATCTACTTGACCTTGAAATAGAATGATATTGATACTAGGGTCATTCTCCAAAATTTAAATTCAATGGTACTACTGTGATTCTCAATGTGTGAAATAGCATTGATGCCTTTCATATGAACAAACTCACATGAGGGTGACATTCTAATCTAGGAAAGTTTGTAGAGAATGGCATTGATGCCATTCATATGAGATTGGCACTAGTGCCATTCTATACAAGCTCACATAGAGAATGGAACCAGTGCCATTCTAATCCAGGAGAGTTTGTGGATAATGGCACTCCTACCAATGTCTCAAAAATATTATGCATAAATTTTCCACATTTATTTCCATCATCCTGTTTAGCATGGCACTGCTGCTAATCTACTTAACATTGGCATAGAATGAGAGTGCCAAACTAATTCAGATTGTGGAGAATGGCATTGGCGCCATTCAGATGAGATTGGCACGAGTGCCATTCTATACAAACTCACTTGAAGAATGGCACTAGTGCCATCCTAATCCATGAGAATTGTGGAAGATGGCATTGGTGCCATTGTATAAAAAATATCATGCATAAATCTTTCAATTTAGCATTGCACCACTGCCAATCTACTCCTTGCATGTTTTAATGTGAATATGTTATAACATGAAAACAAATTGAAATAAGTGCCAACTTGTCACATGATTTCTCCTTGCAATATCCATTTCAATATATATAGTAGCCAATCTCACTCTTATCAGTCACATGAAAGTTGGCACCAGAGCCATTCTCTAATATCTAACCTTCAGTGGGCACTGCTATGATTCTCTATGTGACTGACACCAAAGAGATTAGCATCAGTGCCATTCTAATTTAGATTATGGAGAATGGCATTGGTGGCATTCAGATGAGATTGGCACCAATGCCATTCTACACAAACTCACTTGGAGAATGGCACCAATGCCATCCTAATCCATGAGAGTTTGTGGAGAATGGCACTGGTGCCATTGAATAAAAAATATTATGCATAAATCTTAATATTAGCATACAGGATATAATTGGCCCATATTTTTAATGTAGTTTCTTTGTAAGGCATGCAATTTTGTCAATTCCTTTGAAAAAAATGAGCTTTCTTTGGATAGCATGATCTGATAATCTCTATACATACTTTTTATAAGTGGGGTGTGGACTTTGTGGGTTCAATTCTTGTGACTACAAGAAAGAAGTGGGATGAGGACTTTGGGAATCCTTTTCTTGTGGTACCAGAAGAAAGAAAAATTATATGATTATTGCAACCCTCTATGTCACTAAATGGGCAAAAACCATAGAAGTTCCCACAACCAATGGTAAAGTGGTAATTTAGTTCCTCTTTCATAGGATCTAATCCAATCCGGTACCTTGATGGAGATTGTTCCAGACCATTTTTTTCATTATTTGGTGAGGATGTGGATCTAGAGGATGTCTTCATTTCATGGACCAGACCAATATAGGGCCAATATAGAGGAGCTAGATAGTGACTATGCCTATAGTAGTAGAGCAATAGTTAGGCAACCAATCAAGTCTAATGCATGAACGAGTTGCTACATGAAAAAGACATTAGATAGTATTTTAATAAATCATAGAGGCCATCATAATAGATGTCTGCAGAGGCTCAAGAGTGGTAACTTTGAGTGGTGGTGTCTTTATTTGTGGTAGAGAAAATATGGTTGACCAAGAGAAAAATATGTATAGGGATCGTGATACTAAATTGAACACACAATTCAATAATAAACACATATAGTGACGAGGATGAGAGAAGAAACTAGACTTTGGCCATATAAAAGGTGCACTCTCCATGCCAATAAGATGAACATGATACAATAACCCTGATGTGGGTCACCCTAAGTCCATAAGGCTTGTTCCCTTACATCCTTACTCTCATATGGAGAATGATACAAGTGCCATTCTAATCTAATATTTCACATTTGTTTCCATACATATATACTTTAAAATTTTAAAATTGGAAATTTTATGCAAAGTACATAAAGAAATTCTAATTTCACATTTGAAAGACATTGAGAGAGAGAGAGAGAGAGAGAGAGAGAGAGAGAGAGAGAGAGGGAGAGAGGCACCTGGTTAGTGCAAAGGACCAGGTTTGAGAATCAAACGTCAAGCATGGAGAGTCACAAACTTCAAGACTACGGGCACTGTGGACTCCGTGGAGCGTGGAGAGCATGGAGACTGGAGAGTCGCAGGCTGTCAATGCATGGGGATCACTAGAATTTTGGAATATAGATTTACTGGTTGCATAAGAATCAAAGGCTAGGGTTGAGCTGGGGATGAAAGATGGCTAGCCTGTAGCACTGGTCGAGCCATCTAGCAGACTTTGAAGTTCGTGTGGCTACCTTGTACTTGACTACTCATGGAGCACTGGAGAGGGCTTGTGGCATGGCAGGCAATAGAGAGGGCACAAGGCACGATAACAAGGGCTATAGGGCATGGCAGTAGGGCTCAAGCCATGGTCATAGAGAGGGCTCACTTCACGGTAGCACAGTGATAGATAGGGCACGGCGATAGAGAGGCCTCAGGACACAATGGACAAAGCGTGATGTGACAGAAGGCACGGATGGACATTGCAACCTCTTGGAGCATGGACGAGTGTGACGGAAGAGGAGTAGCATGCATGCAAGAAGAGGGCAGGGCAGAGCTGAGAGCACTGAGAGGTAGGGTTTCTTTTTGGCAATGTCTATTCGATTAGTCTATTTAGAATAGGTCTATCAGTCCCCTTGATTTATTTAGAACATTAAATCCTAGTTTAGGATTAGTCTATTAGATCCTAGTTTAGGATTGGTCTATTAAATCCTAGTTTAGGATTAGAATAGAACATTAGTCTATTAAATCCTACTTGAACCTTATTCTATTAAATCCTAGTTTAACATTAGTCTATTAAATCCTAGTACATCATTTGTCTATTAAATCCTGGTTTAGGATTCGTCTATTAAATCCTAGTTTAGGATTAGTCTATTAAATCCTAGTTTAGGATTAGAATAGAACATTAGTCTATTAAATCCTAATTTAACATTCGCCTATTAAATCCTAGTTTAGGATTAGTCTATTAAATCCTAGTTTAGGATTAGAATAGAACATTAGTCTATTAAATCCTAGTTTAACATTAGTCTATTAAATCCTAGTTTAGTACTAGTCTCTTAAATCCAAGTTTAACATTAGTCTATTAAATCCTAGTTTAGGATTAGTCTATTAAATCCTAGTTTAGGATTAGAATAGAACATTAGTCTATTAAGTCCTAGTTTAACATTAGTCTATTAAATCCTAGTTTAACATTAGTCTATTAAATCCTAGTTTAACACTAATCTATTAAATCCTAGTTTAGGATTAGAATAGAACATTAGTCTATTAAATCCCAATTTAACATTAGTCTATTAAATCATAGTTTAACATTTTTTTAGAATAGAACATTAGTCTATTAAATCCTAGTTTAATAGTAGTCTTTGTCTATTAACATTGTGATCGTGGTAACATTAGTCTTCATCTATAAAAACCTAGTCTAGGTAGGGTTAAATCTAGCCCAATATTGACACATGGTGCTAGTCATCCAAAATATTTGACTAACATGTGGGATCAATAGATCAAAAAACACTAGCTAGATTTAGCCCAATATTGGGACTTTGAAATGAGTGCATGTAGAGATTAGAATGAGAAAACCCCCCAAGATATCATTATTTGAATCCAAGCCCTTGGCCAAAGAATTCAAATCTAGTATCTAGATTATATAAATCTAAAATAGTCCAAAAAAGCATTACTTGGACATGGATCCTTGGACGAAGGATCTCAATCTAGTATTTTGATTAAATGAATCTACAACTCTTAATAATAAGATCAAGATTTGTATCTAATTCTTATAGATCTCAAACCTATAGATCTAGCACCTCAAGCATGACTGTAAAAAGAAGTGCTCTAGAGCCTAAAGTGGATACCACTCAAAACTTGGATGTAAAAACCCTCATGGAAGGATTAATTGGACTAGAAAATGCATATATCTAGGATATGTACTAATTGGATCAGGGTCTAGCATCTAGAATGAAAATCTAGTCAATCATATATCCACAATCTAGAACCCAAAGCAAATAGCTAAAACTATTATAAACATCGATAATTCCAAATAAATACACTAGAAACCTAAAATACGTAGTTGAAACTATTGTAAACATTGATTATTCAAAATAAATACACTAGAAACCCAAAACCATCCAGAACAGGGTACCTCATATTATGTGCTAGTACTATTGGTATGGTGTCCCCACTATAATATGTGGGTATTACATCTCTCTCTCTCTCTCTCTCTCTCTCTCTCTCTCTCTCTCTCTCTCTCTCTTCTATAACAGAAGAGAATCTACCGACCATTATCTTTTATTTTTTATTTTTTCCAAATTACCAAAAGTTTAGAAAAATAATTTCATGGAAATTTTATCAAGCCCATTCTCCACAAGGATTCGAGAGATTTGCACCAGTGCCATTCTCCACAGTCCCATATGTAGATTGTTACCATTTCCAATCTACTTGTGGGATTGTAGAGCATGGCAGTAGTGCCAATCTCAACGTGGGTTTTTGGAGCATGGCACGGGTGTCGATCCAGAATGTCTCTTATTGCATGGGAGGTTTCCATGAAAATCACCAAGAAATTTTAGAAAAATAATTTCATGTAAATTTTGTCTAGATCCATTCCCCACAAGGCTTTTGGAGAATCCATGTGGGCTTATGGAGAATGGCACCAATGCCATTCTCCACAATCCCACATGGAGAATGGCACTGGTGCCAATCTCCATGTGGGTTTAGAAAATTTTAAATTTCCTTATGCAGAATGGCTTTGGTTTGGAACCCACATGGAGATTGGCACCAGTGCCATTCTCCATGTGAGATTGTAGAGAATGGCACTGGTGCTAATCTCCACATTTGGAAAGTTTTATTAAACTAGTAAAATTTTTAGGGAAATAATTCATGCTTTCATGAAAATTTAGATTAGACCCATTCATGGATTCTGGAGATTGGCACCGGTGCCATTCTCCAAAAACCCACAATGGTATTGGCACCAGTGCCATTTCTCCATGTGGGTTTGTGGAGATGGCACTAGTGCCATTCTCCATAAACCCACATGGAGATTGGCACCAGTTCCATTCTCCATAAGAAATCCAGGCTCACATGGAGAATGGCTCCACCTCCATTCTCCACAATCCCACATGAAGAATGGCATTGGTGCCATTCTCCCCATTGTAAGGACTGACTGGCATAATTCTTTGTTGGTCTTATGGAATTATTTGGTTGTAATTTGTTCAAAATTTCATTTCCTATAATCATAATGGCAGGGAATGTCTACCAGATGTGGGGACAAGGTCATGATGATGGTGGGGAATGAAGTGGCTATAATTGGTGCAGTGTGTGTAACAGATCCAGAGGGCTACTGTAGTGGTGTGAAGATAGGGGCATAAAATGTATCGATGATAGTGGAGAAGTCTATCAATAGTGACATGCTCTTGCCATTTCCCACTATGGATGCAATGCTTATTGGTGAGGCACTTTGGAGCTTTGTCAACTGGCCTAAGACCTCTCTAAGACATGTTGGTGATTCTTTAGATGATCTGGTAACTCAAGAAGCCACACCAAGTGAGCTTGAGCAACCTTATGTTGAGGCAATACCAGTTTCTTCATTGGAAAGTGACAATTGCATTCGTGAATCTTGGAAAGAGAAAAAGGTTATCTTGTGGGATGACAGCCAAACAAAGTCCATGGGGGAGGTGTGATCTTGTATGTTTTCCCGAGTGACTCTATAAACTTTGTTTTATTGGGTAACGATTGCATCAGTGTGGGTATTGAAAAGAAAGAAAAAATTATATGAAGTGACTTAGGGTCTTCTATGCAAGATGTCGGATCTCTCAACCTAGTTAAGTGGCCCATCAAGCTAAAAACCTTACTTGATGGAAGCCCATTGCAACAATTTGTGCCCATGAGCCAGTTGTTGGCATAGACGAGGTGGTCAATGATTGAATGTTGAAAAAGGATGCTCCAGCTTCAAAGAAAAGAAGGTACACTTTCATTAGCAGGGTGCTAACCAAAGGGAAGCTCGAATGCCAATGTACAAAATGTCACTAGAGTCGGTGCAACAGCTTTCTTCCATTGATTGTTGTGGTAGTAGGTGTTGCCAACATGCTGAGTGAGACCTCTTAATGTCTATAAGGAGAATTTTTGTGGCAGCTCCATGGAGTCTCACACAAACTTTATAACGATGTGTTGTCAATGGCTTGGCATTGTGATTGCGCTGGGAGGATACGCTACAACTTCAGGGTAAACAGTCGGGATGTGTTGCAGAGCATGGTACGAGATGCATGGAATCCCAAGGACATCATTTTAGTGATATAGGGAGCAACTTGAGTGGTGTGCAACGATATGTGCATGGGAATTTTGGGATTATGAGGAGGAGCAAGGTGCACACAGGTATGGGTAGGGCTCTCATTCAACACTTTGATGTGATGGGAAAGAAATGCTAGTTGGTCATGAAAGGCCATTACAATTTTGATTTTTTATGCAAGGTGATAGACCATACAGTACAAGGTGCATCCAAAATTACTGAACTGGATGCCCATTGAAGGGGGAATTGAGCTATGGAAGAAAGATAGTGAGGGTCAACCATTGTTACCTACATTTGTGAGAGATCACTTGCAAGTAATATCAGGGATAAAGGATTACAATAAGTTTTGGGAGAGATGTGCAAGTGGAAAGGATGCATCATATGAGTCCTACATTAGGCCAGTGATATAGACTACTAGAAAACCATCATCGGTGAGCTCTCATCTCAAAGATAGGACTGTATAGAGATTTTTGGCCAAGAATGCCTGATATGAGGAGGATGATACAGATGCTTGCATTAATGAGTTCCCAAGTCTATGAGGAATGGAATGATCACTATTGCATGCCTCTAAAAGGTAAGCTAAGGGAAGAGTTTAGACCAATGTTGGATGTTAAGCAAGGTGACTTCATCTTGGTGAGGCCATCAGACCCTATATACCCCATATGGCTTGGGGTTGCCATATCAAGTGCCAAGATGGATGCTGCATCTCCTAACTTCAAGAAATTATTAATTCAGTATTGGGCACCATTAGTTAAGAGAAAGGGGCTCAGTGATGTAGATGCCTATGTTGATTGCTTGAACAAGTATGACAAAATATGAAGAGGGGAGAGGAGAAGAGTGGAGATGATGAGAGAGGGCACAGCTAGAGAGCACACCACAAATGACTAACTGTACACTAGATTTAGTTGAAAAAATAGAATATGTACAAACCCATTTAGGGTTAGGGGATCTAACCCTTTCCTTTATAGCACTCTATAAGGTTAGTGATATGCACATATGATCACATGACGGTGCTATGCACACATGATCACATGATGTTGAGTGTGAACTCTCAACACCTTCCCTCAAGATCAACATCGTGAAATAGGCCTTCCCTCAAGATGATGATTCTGGGGAATGCAAGAAGGACTGAGCATTACATTCCATCACACCCCTTTAATGGGAATGTCCTTCCTCTACATCAAACCAAGAGCTAATCGGTGTTTCTCGAAAAGCTCTTTACCGAGTGGTTTGGTAAAGATGTCTGCAACATTTTCTTTGCTATCACAATGCTACAGTGTGATGTCACCAAGTAACACTCTTTCTCTGATGAAGTGTTCTCTGACATCAATGTGCTTTGATATACTGGATTTTTGGCCAATGCTTGAGCCGATTGATTATCATAGTATATTGTTGTTGGCTTTGACTCATCAAAGTAACCTGTTTCTGACAATAGTCTTCTTAGCCATATAGCCTCACATGCACCTATAGTGAGTGCTCTATATTCTGCTCTCATTTTGCTTCAGTCGAAGACAAAGAAACAGTTGGATGTTTGTTTGACAATCATGATATAGCACTTGACCAAGGAAAAATGCATATCCCTGTGTCGATCTCCTGGTCTCATGATCTCTGGCATATTCACTGTCACAGTATCCATGCAACCGTGGATGACTTCCTCTGTATTCTATCCCAAACTGTCTTGTACCTCTTATATATCTCAAGACTCTTTTGGCTGCATTCCAATGAGACTGTTTTGGATTTGCCATAAACTGTGCTAGTGAGCTTACTGCATAACAAATATCTGGCTGTGTGATTGTCAGATATATAAGAGATCTGATGAGCTGCCTGTAGTATCTGTCATTAACTGTAGGCTTTTCTAAATCTTTAGTAAGTTTCAAACTTTATTCCATGGGAGTGGCTGCAATCTTGCAATCTGCCATATGAAACTTCTTCAGGAGACTATCAACATACTTGAGCTGACTCATGAATGTGCTATTTGAATCTCTCCAGAACTCAATTCCAAGACAATAGTGCATAAGTCCAAGATCTTTCATGTCGAAATCTACAGATAAGTCTTGTTTCAGTTTTCTGATGAAGCTATCCTTGCTTCCTATCACAATCAGATCATCTACATACAAAAGTGCAATAGTAATGTCTTCCCCTTGAACTTTGTAGTAGAGAGTATGATTTGCATTGGACTTCATGTATCCCAGATCAGCAAAATACTTGTCAATTTTGTTGTACCAACTTCTGGGTGCTTGTTTTAAGCTATAGAGACTTTTCTTGAGATGGCAAACCTTATTCTCCTTTCCTGGTTCAACATAACCTGCTGGTTATTGCATGTAGACTTCCTCCTCTAGATAACCATTGAGAAATGCATTCTTGACATCGAGCTGATACACATTCCATTTGCTGAGTGTTGCTAGTGATATCAAGAACCATATGGAATCCATCTTTGCTACTGGAGCATAAGTCTCATCATAGTTCTGACCATATTGTTGTGCAAATCCTTTTGCAACTAGTCTAGCTTTGTATCTCTGAATACTTCCATCTGGATTGTACTTCACTTTGTATACCCATATGTTTGCTATGGCCTTCTTTCCTAGTAGAAGGTCGCATAATTCCCAAGTATTATTCTTATACAAAGCATCCATTTCTTCCTTCATAGTAGTTTGCCATTCTGGCTTGTCTACTGCATCTTCGAAGTACACTGGCTCTTCTGCAGCCATGATGGTAGTCATAAGAGCATAGTTGATGGTTTCCACCTAAATTGCTTTACCTTTCTGAGCATATGTCAATCTGGTTGGAGGTTTGCTTTCCCTAGTAGACCATCTGAGCTGCTGTGGCTTTGCTTGGGGTGTTGCTGGCAATGCTTGCTCTTCTTCATCAACCTGTTCTGTAGATGACTGTGAAGTCAATGCTTCTATCTCCTGTGTAGGTGAGGTTTTCCATTCTGATTCCTCATCAAAGATTACATCTCTGGAGATAATGACTTTGCGGTTGATGGGATCACACAATTTATATGCTTTGCTTTTTTCACTGTAGCCAACCATGATGCATTTGCGTGACTTTGCATCCAATTTCCTGCGATGATCATCATGTATGTGAACATATGCTATGCAACCAAATATGCGGAGATGCCCAATGTGTGGCTTGTGTCCAGTGACTGCTTCATAAGGAGTCATACCCTGTATCGGTTCGATAGGAAGCCGATTAAGCAAGTAGTTTGCACTAGCTATTGCTTTCGCCCAATACTGATTTGGAAGATGCTTTTCACTGAGCATTGCTCTAGCACTGTTTGCTAAAGTCCCATTCTTCCTTTCAGCTCTTGCATTCTACTGAGGAGTATCTGTACATGTGAATTGTCTTCGAATGCCATGATTTTTGCAAAAGTTCATGAATGCTGAAGACATGTATTTGCCTCCTCTATCTGATCTCATGACCTTGATCTTTCTGCTTGTTTGGTTTTCTACCATGGCTTTGAATTCTTGAAATTTAGAAAACACTTCAGATTTCTCTTTCAAAAAGTAGACCCAACAATATTTGCTGTAGTCATCAATGAAAGTCAAGTAGTAAAGTGAACCATTGATGCTGCGGGTCTGGGCATAACCCCATACATCTGTATGTATCAAATCAAGAATACCTTGTGCACAAGAGGTACTTCTGACAAAGTTGGTTCGCTTTTGTTTGCCAAAGCAACATGCTTCACAAACTTTTCCAAGAAACTGTAGCTTCGGAATCCCAATTTCCATATTCTGATTCCTGAGATCTAACAAGTACTTGAAGTTGACATGACCATATCTCTTGTGCCATTTTGTAGATAGTGGCATCTATTGCAGTTGAGCTGACATGGCATGCTTCTCTGGTACTGTAGCTAGCATTCTGTTTAAGCATCCTTCCTTGACACCTTTTGCTACTAGTTGACATCTTTTGGATTTGTCTCTGATAGTGCATTCATCACCATCGAAGATGACTTTGTAATTGTGTTCTGTCATTTGACCTACTGACAAAAGGTTCTTGCTGAGCTTCGAAACATAGAGCACATCTTTCACTAATCCTTTTGTACTAGTGAAATTGTTCATAGGGATAACACCTATCCCTTGAACTAGATTCGGTGTATTGTCTGTTGTGTGGATGACATTTTTATGTCCTTCTAATGGCTTCATTTCTATGAACCATTCCTGATGATTTGTCATGTGAGATGATGCACCGCTGTCGATGTACCAAGGATCCTGTTCCACTTAGTCGACTTGATAGTTGTAATCCTCTTTGGGATTGAAATCAGTGTCTATGTCTATGTACACTGTATCAGTTTGATGCAATTTCTCACTTGCAAGAAACATATTTCCATGTTCATTTGCAAAATGACTATGACTAGAATGTCCACCACGATGATTTCCTCTACCTCGGGAATTCCCTCGATTATTGCTAGATTGACTGCCTTGGTTGTACTGCTTCTTGTGGCAATCTCTTTCATAGTGTCCAAACTTGTGATAGTAGTTGCATTGAATGTTTGACACATTGGTGGATGCATTCCCTCATCCTTGGAATCTTCCTCGGTTGGAATGATTTCCTCTTTGCTGATTCTGATGTTGTTGAGGATGATGCTGATGCTGATGTTGATGCTGACTTTGATTTTGTTGCTGATGACGATGACCACTTTTCTGATATGATCTACCTCTGCCTTTGCCTTTGCCTCTACTTCTATCTGAACTTGTGAATGCCTGATCATTAGAATGACCTTTATGTGCTTGAATGGCCTGAGTCCTGAGCTCTTCACCAAGTAGAACTGACTGAAGTTCTTCTACTGTTGGAATTTGCTGTTGGATGGCAATACTCTGGAGTAGATTCTCGTATCCCTCTCCTAGTCCATTCAGAATGACTTGAACCATTTCTGTGAGGTTCATAGTCTCCCCTGTTGAGAGATATGGTGCCATAAGCACTTGTAGAGCAAAGGTATGAGCAAAGGATAAGCTGCCACATGGCATGGAGGAGATATCCCACATGTGAGCAAGCAAATGGATGTAAGTACCCTCACCTATAAAAGGGAGGTTCATTTGAAGGTATATCAATCAAGCACTTTGCACTATCTCAAGATTCTCTTTATGAGTCCAAGTTAATCTATCTTGGAACCTAATTGACTTGAGATACATGTCATGAGCACTCTCTTCATCATGTTTCCACATAGGTTCCATCCACCTTAGAGCACTCCATAGATCCTGAGGCATGCATGTTTTGTCATGGTATCAGAGCATAGGTTAAGCTCTCCTAGTTTAGCTCATTAGTAGTTCACTAGGATTGCTTCCATTCCTAGATTAGTTGTAGGCATGTCTTAGGAGCTCATGTTTTTCTCCTAGGTTAGTTTTAGTTTTAGATTAAGAACAAGTTTCCGTCCCTTGAGAGAGAAATTTTCCGTCCATCCATTTCATGAGAGATTATTGAGTTGAGTTTCATTCAGATTTTGAGAGATTTTTTGCTGAGAGGAAGAAGATATTTCCATTCATGCCTCAAAGATTTGGTGAGAGTATGATTCATAAAGAATCCTTATGAGTCTTCTTGTGTGTGAGAGAGAAAGAGCATCTACAACTCTATCTACAGCCAGTCAAGGCAATGCTTCTTCTACCTCGAATCTAAGGCAGAGCTGCCATAGCCTAATCGGCAACTCTTCCAAGCCATACGAGCTTCCCTCCTATTGCATCGACACATCAGAAGCCAACAACTCTCTCCTCACAAGCTCCAAGCTTCTATGCCTTCAACAGAAGTTGCTGCACCCAACGAGCAAATGGCTCCTTCAATCTGCCTCTACGTCCAGACTTGGCGACTCAGTAAATACAGCCTCCAACTACTAGGAGTCACCTCCTACAGCAGACTCAAGCCGCCATATCAGCAGCTCTTACAGCGACTCGGATTCAATGGCGACCTCAACAACGTGCAAGCCACAAATAAAGCGGCCCGAATGCCCATTAGCCTGGCAATGAGCAGCACCTATCAACTCTCTGCCAACACCTCTCCAGTGAGCCAATGAAGCAAGCTCCTGAGGCATAGCCTAAGGCTAGCAAAAGCAGCAGCGGCTCCAGTGACAGAGATGAAACGCGACAACTCTCAAGCTCCAACGCTCAGCTTCAAGGGCGGCTTGGACCTCTCCATCAAAGAGGGAGACTCAGACACGACCAAAGCCACTCAGAGGCGACTTCCAAAACACCTCCAAAGCTTGTCTCCAATGAGCATGTTCTCCGAGCGACAAGCTGCAGCCCAAAGTAATCCTACGAACTACCTTTTGAACGCGGTGATAAAGAACCAGATCTGCAAGATGTTACGAGCTAGGCATCAAGCGGAGAAGGAAGGTGCGAAAGCAGAGAGGGCAGCTCCTTCCAACAACCACGGATTTTAGGTAGTAGCAGAGATCGTGCGCCATCATCTCCTTTGCGAGCCGTCGTCGCTGCAATTCTCTGCGTCTCTAAAGTTTTTCTTGCTAAGGTTCCACTAAATGACACGTGTCAGATAATAACTAACCAGGATAAGTTAGATGCACCCTTGGTTAAGTTTGAAATCAGTATGGTTAAGTTAACCTTGGGTAAAGTTTATGGTTAGTTGGACCATGGTTAGTAAATGTAACCTTGGGTTTAGCCAAGTTGGGTTCAAAGGTCACCACAGTGCCTTCTAAGCACAGCCTCTTGTTAAGCACAGTTTGGAATTCAGCATGTGAATCCCTGTGCCACATCATCAAAGGCCCCTCTTCTTCACAAAAGCTTCAACAAGCCATAACTTGCAATCCAGGAAGAATTTGGACACGCTCCAAAAAGGAAAAGTGATCGTATTTTTGAGCTCTACGCGCCTGTTAGATCAGAATCATTGTATGCAATTAGACACTGCCAATATTGAAAGAAATCAATTGGTAAGACCTTTGCAACAATTGGAAAAGCAAAGCATGTATGCAAACATCGATGTAAAAAGCAAGCCAAAAGCACAAGTGTATGAGATGATCATAGCCCGAAGCATGGCATCCACACAAAGCATCAAGGCACATGGAAGAACAAAGCATCATGCATGAAGCTACACCAAGCAAAGAAGCAAACGACATCATCATCAAGCCATGAGCCAAAAGGTGACATCAATGGAATGTATTGAAAAGAAACCTTGCCAACCTTGCCTATGTTTTGTAATCAAACCTGACCACCTGAGAGTAGCTATGAAAGCACCCAGGGGAGGTATTGACATGTAGAAGCCACACTTGACCACCTTAAGTAGCATGCATGCACTAAGGGGAGGTGATGGATTTGTAACTCACATCTGACCACCTTGCAGTAGCCAAAGGATTATGGCACCAAGGGGAGGTGTTGAGAGATATGGTGCCATAAGCACTTGTAGAGCAAAGGTATGAGCAAAGGATAAGCTGCCACATGGCATGGAGGAGATATCCCACATGTGAGCAAGCAAATGGATGTAAGTACCCTCACCTATAAAAGGGAGGTTCATTTGAAGGAATATCAATCAAGCACTTTGCACTATCTCAAGATTCTCTTTATGAGTCCAAGTTAATCTATCTTGGAACCTAATTGACTTGAGATACATGTCATGAGCACTCTCTTCATCATGTTTCCACATAGGTTCCATCCACCTTAGAGCACTCCATAGATCCTGAGGCACGCATGTTTTGTCATCCCCTGCTACTGCAAGTTGATTGTTGTAGTCTTTTATGCGGAGTACATAAGCATGACCGGTTTCACTGCTATTGCAGAAACTCTGGTTAATTCGGTTTCTTAGTGTGAGAATCCTGGATGTGTTCTTGGACTCGTAGAGAGCTGCAAACATATCCCATGCTTCTTTTGATGTCTTGACTGTGTTGAGCTCTCCTAGCATGACATCTTGCACATTCTGCTTGATCAGGTGATAGTCATACTTGTCTTTCTTATCCCATTCTGCTTGATGAGCTCAGGCAATGGCAGGATCTACTACTGGTGCAAAATTTTTTTGTGTAGATGTAGATCCCGATGTAGATCCCGTTGCTGGTGTTGTGACAACAGATGGAGTAGAGCTACTGGTAGCTGGATTGTCCAATGGTCTAGGTGTAGACCGATCGACATACTCCCATTTGTCCTGAAGTACAAGAATGGTCTCCATTCGGTATTTCCATGTACCGTAATTGGAGTTGTCTAACTTAGCAGATGCCTCCAGATTGAGGTTGCTAGTCAACATGATGCAAGAAACGTACTCAAAAGTGTCATGAAAATCTCTGTATGAATCAACTACAAATACACTAACTATGCCAAGTGAAATCTCTGTACCATCGGTGAAGATAGAACTACAGTATATAAAATCTAATTTGTATTACAAGGCTTGTGGCGATGATGCCGGGAATAGCCAAGAGGCTTTACAAGGCTGAAATGATGTGCACGATGCTGTGAGATAGCCGAATAGGCTTTACAATCGTGGCATGTGTGTGTGAAATCAAATGCTATCTGCCCACTGAAACAATCTACAATGCCTCTGAACTCTGAAGTCTACTCACTGAACTGATGAACGTAAGGTTTCAGGTAATGTAATGATGTGAAACCCTATGTGGGCGTATGGATAGATACTAGTCAGGAATTTGGGCATGGCTTAGATTGGCAACTTGGGGAAATTCAAAGCATCCCCTCTATGGCGATCTGATCTAGATCTAAACCAACCGTCGATCGATGAAAGAACAGCAAATAATTCCTTTTCTTTTGTTCTCTTTAAGCGTTGGGTCAGATGCGTCGATGTAGAGGCAAATTTTCATGAAGGAAGTGGTTTTGTTGGCGAGGCTAAAATGTGAGTGTAACTTGCGCCGAAATGTGCGCATGATATGACGAGTGCGTAGAGCAAAAAAACGAGCGACTTTCCTTTTTGGAGTGCCCTCAAATTCTTCCTAGATCAAGAGATACGACTTGATCTAGGTGGAGGGGCAAAAGGAGTGCAAATGTGCTCAATGATGATTTGTCACTATGAGTCACATGCAGTGATGATGTGGCACTATGCTTAGCAAGAGGTGTGCTTGAAAAGCCCTGTGCTGAGGTGGCAGGAGTGGTCACATGAAGTGACTGTAGAGCACTGTGTGTGCTTGCAAAGGTCAGTGCTGACTAGATAGTTGAGGTGGCACTGCTAAGGTGGCACAAATGATGATGTCAACAAGGTGACATGGCAATGATGATGTGGCTGATGACATGGTAGGATGACATGGCTGATGATGTGGTAGGATGATGTGGCCTACCTACGTGGCACTGATGATGTGGTAGCTGAGCTAGCAAGGTGACGTAGCAACGATGATGTGGCTGCCACCATGGCAGATAAGATGATGTGGCACTTGGAGATAAGGTGCCACATGTCACAAATGTGACCAAATCTTTGTGTGGTGAGCTTGGGTGGCCAAACCTTGGATGAGTAATGCAGATGGAATCAAAGAGCTTGACGGAATCTATTAGATTTTGTCAACAGACTTGTGGATGTGGGACGAAGGTTGACGGGTTGTTGTAGGTGCACCGTTACAGACGAGATAGTCTGTCACCCCGTCAATGCCTGTGCTGTTGCACTGCTATGTAGAAGGTTCTGAAGGCACTGAGTCGCTCCTTTGGCAATGGGCTGGAGTCCACGTGGCATATAGGGCGCTGAGTGACTGGACCTGAGTGACTGGACCTTGAGCTTCTAGACGAGGCTATGAGTGGGAGCGTTGGCTATGAGCTGGAGCGCTAGTGGCGGCTACAAGTTGACTTGTCGTTGTTTGGGTATGGAGAAGCAAGGCTGGAGTCGCTTGGATGCAAGCGTCATTGTGGCATCATAGAGGTGAGGAAATTGATGGTAGCTTGGCGTTGAGGCAAGGCTAGGAGCGTAGCAGCCCATGCTATCATTTGCTATCCACTAGTTGGACGTGCTGCAGCCGTTGCAGGAGCTTGAGGTCGACGGTCAGGAGCTTGAGGTCGATGGATCCATTTAAGGCCTCCGTGTAGGTCATAGCACTGCCTTGTTGTGTAGATGGCACTGCAAAGCCATTGAAGGAGCCTACAATAGAAGGTTGAGTTGGCCGGCTGTATATTGCTTGGAGTAGGAGTCGCAGATGCTAGAGGTTGTAGGATGGTCACTTAGCCGCTAGTCGCTAACTAGTAGCTTGGAAGGTTTGTCGCTTGGATAGGTCGAAATAAAGGATAGGACCTGCAAAGAGACTCTCTATCTCTCTCTCAAAGACTCTCTCAAAGTAAAGTCTCTCTCTCGTAAACAAGAAATACTCTCTTTCTCAAGAATGAAATCTCTCAAGAACTCAAAGAAAGAATAATGGACGGAAATTTCCTCTCAATGAACGGAAATTTCTCTCAACGGAAGTGAAGGGAAGGATCTCACAATCACTCAAGAGAACTCTCAATCTCACAATCTCTCAATTGCTCTCACAAGAAGGATGGCGCCTCAGCAGAAGGCAGAACCAAGCTCTGATACCATGAGAGGGGAGAGGAGAAGAGTGGAGATGAGGAGAGAGGGCATAGCTAGAGAGCACACCACAAATGACTAAGTGTACACTAGATTTAGTTGAAAAAATAAAATATATACAAACCCATTTAGGGTTAGGGTTAGGGGATCTAACCCTTTCCTTTATAGCACTCTATAAGGTTAGTGCTATGCACATATGATCACGTGATGGTGCTATGCACACATGATCACATGATGTTGAGCGTGAACTCTCAACAAAGTATTGGGTAGAGAATAGGGTTGATCCATGGCATGGATTGTTTTTTCAATCTAGTTTCGTTAAGACGCTAAAGTTTTATATTAGTGTCAAAAGTTTTCATGCCCTAATTAAAATAAATTTTTTTGAAACATTCGCCAAGAATTGAAAACTTTTATGCAAAAAAACCTAAAATTTTGCCAGGATTTACACTTTTTCCTTTAAAATTCAAAAGAAAAAATATAAGGAACTACTACATTCTACCAATATTGTGAAACTAAAAAAAGGAGCTTGAAAACTTTCACCAAGATTTTATATTAATATATAATCATGGCTTCGATAAAAACATCCCTGATCCATAGGTATGGGAGTATATTGATGCGATGGTTTGGTCGTGGGGATGTTAAAAGCCATAAATAGACCCAAGAAGATTAATATTCCACAAAATGTATGTATCAAAGCACAAAAAGCTTGCTTGGTATCAGAGCATAGAAACTGGTGATCATTTTCTCCTTCTTGATCTCCCAAAATTCCATTTTAATATGTGTTCTCATGTGATATTTCTCAATTGTTGTTATCTTATCGATGTGTATTGCATATTATTAATATGACAATTTTCAGAAGCTGTCTTTCACCAACAACTACTTTGTTTCTAGTGGTTCACTTTCCATGGTTTTTGTTAACACCACTGACTGGTGTTTATTAACACCTCAAGTAAAACATACATGTTGTCCCCAAATGGTGTTTCTTAACACCACCAAATACATGATTTTCAAACTGTGCCACAAATGCTTTGTTCCAGTTGTTATACCCAATGAAGCATTTCACAACCAATGAAGTTTTTTATAATCATTGGAATTTCCAAATAATAGCATATTTCAATATTGGCAAAATTCCCACAATCAATGAAACTTTTCCCAACTTTAATGAAACCTTTCCCAAATTTAATGAATTCCACCCAATTTCAAAATTCCCAAAATCCAACTTTTGTCCCATTTAACATGGGTGTCACTACATTATCAGACTTACCCAGATGATCTACAAATATCTCTCTTCTGCTAGAACTCTAAAATCCCAACCAATGAATGGGAAACGGGGAGGAGTCAACCCTTGCAATTGACATGTAATAAAAAAATCAAAGGTTTGAACCTTTTAATGGATTTTGATAGAAAAATAGATGATTCAACATCTCAGAGAGATGGAACTTCTCCAAATCTCCATGAAATTGCGCAAGAGTGATAGGTAGGGGTTTTTGGGCCTCTGAAATGCAATGGAACAGACGGTTGGAAACTGTGGTCCCAATCACCGAGTCCAACACATGGATTGAAAAACGTTTTTTCAAACTGATCTATTTGTAAACTCCACCGAAGTGTGAATGATGAGCAAGACAAAAGTTTTAGGACCTCTAAGTCCACCAAAACTGATAGTTCTGCAAATGGTTGCTTCAAACTTGAGTTCTAACACACTGGCATAAAAGCGTTGAAGCAGAGATAGTGAGTTAGACATGAGAGTGCTCTCAACGGAAGCAAGAACGGAAGAGGGAGAGAGAGAAACAGAGAGCACACAAGTTTTGGTGGGTGCAGAACCACCCAAATTTTCTTTTTCATTCATTTATATATGTGTTTGAGTATTGTACATAACCGAGGCAAAGGCACAGTGACCTTTAACCCCCACAACCTCCCACTTAAAGGACAATGTGCCTTTAAGGGAGAACAACCAGTGAGCATACTATTTAATGCCCATCAATGCACGACAATACTCACGACAATACTCAAACTGCTAACTAGGTAGACTCTTCGTCAGCATATCTGCAGGGTTATCATCTGTATGAACCTTGACAAGCTCTATGCACTTGTCCTCAAGTACCTCCCTGATGAAATGGTACCTGACCTCAATGTGTTTGGTCTTTGCATGAAAGACCAGATTCCGTGCTATCTGAATAGCACTCATGGAATCACTATGCAATGTCGGTACACCTGTATGAATCCCCAAATGTCCCACTAGCCGATCAAGCCATATAGCCTCCTTGCAACCCTCTGTGGCTGCAACATACTCAGCCTCTGTGGTAGACAAAGCAATGCACTTCTGTGTGCGAGACATCCACGACACTGCACCACCTACAAAGGTTAGCACATAACCAAAAGTGGATCTCCTACTATCCACATGCCCTGCATAGTCTGAATTTGTGTACCCAAGTACACGCATGTCTCCTCTACCAAAGCAAATGCACATCTCCTTGGTACCCTTCATGTACCTCATGATGCACTTAACTGCCTCCCAATGCCTTTTTCCTGGATTAGCCATATACCGGCTAACAACTCCCACTGCAAATGCAATGTCTAGTCTAGTAGCTATCATAGCATACATAAGACTCCCAACTGCTGATGCATAAGGAACCTTGGCCATCATGGCCCTTTCCTCGTCTAATTTGGGACTATCTGTATGACTCAGTTTCACATATGGAGGCAATGGAGTACTCACTGCCTTCCCCCCTTCCATATTGAAACGCTGCAATACTTTTGTAACATACTCTTTTTGTGAAAGCCAAAGGAGTTTCCTACTCCGATCACGCGTGATGCGCATACCAAGAATATGACCTGCAAGTCCCAAATACTTCATATCAAAGGCCTCATGCAACTTGGCCTTTAATTCATCTAGCTCATAAGTATTCTTGCTAGCCAATAGCATATCATCCACATATAGTGCCAGGATTATCAGGCTATTATCCTTAGCCCTTTTAGTGTAGAGGCAGTGATCAATTTCACTCCTTCTAGAACCCTGGGACCGAATGAAAGCATCAAACTTCTGATACCATTCTCTAGGCACTTGCTTAAGACCATAGAGACTCTTCTTTAGCTTGCAAACTAAATGCTCTTTGCCCTTTTCTTCAAAGCCTTTCGACTGCACCATGTAAATTTCCTCATGCAAATCCCCATGCAAGAAAGCTGTCTTGACATCCATCTGCATAAGCTCCATGTCCTCTGATGCCGCTAGTCCAAGCATGCATCTAAGTGTGGTCATCTTCACAACCGGAGAGAATATCTCATCAAAGTCCACACCCTTCTCTTGCTTGAACCCTTTAGCGACCAAACGGGCCTTGTGCCTAGGCACATCATCACCTGTGACCTTCATTTTGTAGACCCATTTACATGGCAATGCTTTCTTTCCATGTGGCAAAGAAACCAAGTCCCAAGTCTTATTCTTTATAAGTGAACTCATCCCTGATTGCATAGCATACTCCCACTTGCGTTGATCCTCGCACATCATAGCCTCTCTGTAGCAAGAAGGCTCCCCGCAATCAATAATCATCACATAGTCTACCCCTGGAACAAACCTATCAGGTGGCCTACACACTCTAGATGATCTTCTCAAGGGCATTTCAGCTTGCTGTCCCACCTACATATCAGCCACATTTGGCTCATCATTTCCACCAATAGATGATCTATCATCTACCCTTGATTGTATACCTGTGGGAGTACTTGGTGGTACCATTTCTTGTGCATTTGGTGCATGGAAAGCTTGCTGTCTATCAACATATGCAGGTGGATTCACATCCTGGAAAGTGATTCTCCTCATTTCCACATCCCTCATGGGTGCCTTATGCATCTTCTTCTCATTGAAGACTACATCATGGCTGCGTATGATCTTCTTTGCTTCTGGATCCCAGAGATGATAGCCCATCTCTCTACATTCACCATAACCCAGAAAGATGCATTTCCTAGAGTTAGGATCTAGCTTCTTTCGAAGCTCTTTTGGCACATGTGCATATGCCTCACACCCAAATATATGCAAATGAGAGTAAGAGGGCTTCTTGCCACTCCATGCCTCTTCAGGAATACCACCATCCAAACTCTTACTAGGTGATCTATTGATCACATGCACTGCAGTCTTCATTGCCTCAGCCCAAAAACCACCAGAAAGACTTGCATTGGAAAGCATGCATTGCAACCTTTCTTGAATGGTACAGTTCATCTTTTCTGCAATTGGATTTTGCTCTGGAGTACGAGGGGATGTGAGCTCCCTCTTAATCCCACGTGTATCACAGAAATGTTGAAAGTCATGAGAGAGATACTCTCCACCATTGTCAGTCCGTAGGCATTTAAGCGTTCTACCTGCCTGATTCTCAACCAAGGCCAGCCATTTCTGAAATACCTAGAACACATCACTCTTCCGAGCTATAGCATAAGCCCACACTTTCCTAGTTACATCATCAATGAATGTCACATAGTATTCAGCCCTGCCTAATGACCGTGTAGGCATGGGACCACATACGTCTGAATGCACCAAATCAAGCTTTTCAAATTCTTTCTTTCCCCTTCTTTGATGGGCTGATTTAGTCTGCTTCCCATAGAGATAGTGCTCACAAAATTCAAAATCAAAGAAACTCAAATGCGGTACATAACCCAAACAGCATAAGAGTTTCATTCCATTCTGGCTCATGTGCTCCGACTTGCAATGCTACAAAGAAGTGCTTGGTTGCTCGGTTATTGCAACAACATGATCAAATACCCCTGATACATGTAAGGGATACAAAGTCCCACACTTGGCACCCTTGGCCAAAAGCATAGAGCCCTTCTGAATTTTCCAACTCTGAAAGCCAAAAGTGGTGTGAAAACTAGCATCATCTAGCTGACCCACTGAAATAAGACTCTTGGTCAACTTAGGCACATGTCTCACATGTTTCAAAATAAATGCAGACCCATTTGCAAAAGAAAACTTTATGTCACCAGCTACTCCCACTATGTCACATGCATAGTCATTTCCAAGATGCACACAACCTGTCTTTCCACTGTCATAAGTGGAGAACCATTCCCTATGGGGAGTAACATGGAATGAAGCACCAGAATCCAAAATCCAATCCTGGGAATATGCATCATCTGAAGTGGTAAGCAACTCTACATATAAACTAGACATGAAGAGAACGTCATTGGCACTATCATGTGTGACTGCATTGATCTCCTCGATCTTCACTTTTCCTTTGTCCTCCCTTGGACTCTCTTCGTTTTGATTTGCACCCCAATTTGCATTCTTTTTCTTATCCTTTTGCTCTCTTTTCAGCTTGTGGCAATCCTTTTTCATATGGCCCTTCTTGCCACAGTGGTAACACTCAATGTTTCGTGCCCTAGATTTGCTACGAGACTTTCCTCTTTCTTAGGACTTCCCCCTGAACTGTGATCTGCCCCTTTGCACATTTAAGGCTGCATCCTGCTTGTTGCCGTCCATAGACTTCCATCTAATCTCCTCGGCCAACAAGCTATTCACAACATCATCAAATTTCAGTACTCCACCAGGTGCAGAGTTACTGACAGCTGTACGGAAGGTATCCCATGAGGATGGCAATGAACATAAGAGAAATATTGCCTTAGTCTCCGCATCAAAATTCATCTTCTGAGCCTGAAGCTGGCTGAAAATAATAGTGAATTCATTCAAGTGAGAAGCAATGGAGACCCCTTCCTTCATCTGCAGCTCAAACAACCTCTTCATGAGGTAAAATTTATTAGAGGCAGTTTCCTTTTCAGAAGTGCCACACAGTTTCTTCCACAAATCTTCCGTAGTTTGCTCATTTGCTACTGTGAAATAAACTAACTCTGCAAGATGAAGTCTAATAGTAGATTTTGCTAATGCATCCAACTCATTCCAATCATCCTCAGACATATTTGCAGGCTTAGCTTCAATCCCTGCCAAGGGTTTAATCTACTTCTTTTGAATAAGCACATCCCTTATTTGTTCTTTCCACAAAGAAAAGTTTGTCCCATCGAACTTTTTAATGCTAAAAAACTCCTTTTCAGACATGGAAGAGGATGCCATGATGCAAATGAAGCAAAAATCCCAAATGCTAGTGCCTATAAGAGAGAATCACACCAAATACCAGGTGCACCCAAATGTGTATGCCACAATAGAGTGAAATATCACCAAAACTCATGTCTCAAAGCATCTGACTCATGTGCATATACTATGCATCCATATGAGCAAATCTGGTCCAAAAGAAAATGCCAACTGCAATGGCAATCCAAAATGCCAATAAGTACCAAATGACTCAAGCATAAACACCGTCCACTGGCATATGCATTAATAATATCTCATCCAAGAGAGCATAGCACTATCAGTGCATCACTTGCAATGTGTCAAAGCTGTCCCTCAGCATAAAGTAACATCCATGTGCAAAGCGTCCATAAAAATAGCATCCCACAAGGCAATTTGGGCCTATCAGCGCATCCAATAAGGATCGCAATGCATCCAAATGGCCTATAAATCATCCACTACAACCCAATGCACACCATGAATGAGGGCACACTGCTCAAACTGCAACCAGAGTGATCTGCATAAGGTATGCTCAAGAAATCATAGTCCTACGGTAATGATCGCTACTGAAAATAGAACCTGAGATGCCTCAAAACATGGGCGCCATTGCATAATCAGACTCAACAAGAGAATCTACAAATATCTCTCTTCTGCCGGAACTCCAAAATCCCAGCCGATGAGTCAAAAATGGGAGTCAACACTTATCCACTGCCATGTGGCATAAATCTAAGCTTTCAAAACCTTATAATGAAAAATGCATAACACAGAGACGAAATCGAATACACAGAGATCTATAACTCTGAAAATCCTCCATCGAATCACGTAAGAACTGACAGGTAGGGGTTTTTGGGCGTCCAGAACGCAATGGGACAGACGGTTTTGGAAACCGTGGTCTCAATCACTGGGTCCAACACACGGACTGAAAAACGTTTTTGGAAACATAGCTATTTGTAAACTCCACTGGAGTGCGAATGATGAGCAACATAGAAGTTTTAGGACCTTCTGAGTCCATCGGAACTGACAGATCTGCAAATGGTTGCTCCAAACTTGAGTTCCAACACTCGGGCAGAAAAACGCAGAAACTGACACAGTGAGTCAGAAATCCAATTAAATGATCCCAGATTCAAGAATGAAGGTGTTTCCAAGCTCCTAAAGTGAAGTGGTACCAAAAGCAAGCAATAGTTGCCTCTACAAGCCAATACGGAGTCTCTATCATCGAACGGAACAGGGAAAAGCTCAAAAAACGACTTTTTCTTTGAAAACACTTAACAGGCTCTCAAAACCACTTCGCAAAACCAAAGTGACTTTTCCAAAGGTTCCTCCAAGGTCTTTGCACACTCGGATGCAAGTAAAGTCACCCACAAAGCTTCCCTCAGAGCTTCTCCTTCCTCCCACAGAGCTGCTGAGCTTCAAGCATTCACGCACGCTCAGCTAGATCACCCGGGCTCTGATACCAGTTGAGAGTGCTCTCAACAAAAGCAAGAACGGAAGAGGGAGAGAGAGAAACAAAGAGCCACACAAGTTTTGGTGGGTGCAGAACCACCCTAATCTTCTTTCTCATTCATTTATATATGTGTTTGAGTATTGTACATAACCGGGGCAAAGGCACGGTGACCTTTAACCCCCACAAGGCATCCAACAAAATGATCCCAAATTCAAGAATGAAGGGGTTTTCAAACTCCCAAAGTGCAATGGACACCAAAAGTAGGAAATGGTTGCCTTTATAGGTCATTCTGGAGGACTCTCAGTCTGCCGTCGAAAGGAACGGGGAAATCATCAAAAAAATGTCTTTTTGCTCCAAAACCACCTGCATGCTTGCAAAAAGCCACTCAAAGACCTCCAAAACCCACTTGCAGGCTTTTACAAGGTTCCAATACTACCTGGGTAGCTCAAACAAGCACCCATAGGCTTACTCTATCCTCCCACAGAGTTGCTGCAGCAATAGACTCTAGGCTCTAGGCACACACACACGGGCTCAACTAGACCACCCACAAGCATCAAATAGGCCACCCTAGCTCTGATACCAATCGAGAGTGCTCTCAACGATAGCAGAACGGAAGGGGGTGAGAGAGAGGCATAGCCAAAAGAGAGCCACACAAGTTTTGGTGGGTGCAGAACATCCTAATCTTCTATGTCATCCACATATATGTGTTTGAGTATTGTACATAACCGGGGTTAAGGTACATTGGCCTTTAACCCCCACACCTTGAGCCTAGGGTGAGATCCCTCCCTCTATATGAAGCAAGCTCACCATATGCCAAGCGACCTTGTCTCTATTGTTCCTTGTACCATTGGATCCCACCTACAAGTACACCAAACACTTAAGTTGTCCCATGCACCCCCTATGAAAACATGAACACGAGGCTATGTATTAGTCCATGTCTAGGAGGTCCTGATTGGTGATGAGGAACCACCCTACAAGGAAAAGATAGGCCTCCAATACAAAACCTTGTACCCCACCCTCGCTAGAATAGGGGGCATCTACCGCATCACCAAAATGTCAATGCCAACCTGATAACCTAAGTATCTCATTGTCTACCCTTGCAAGATCAACCAAAATCTATGTGCGACCTCCTAGTATAAGCTCTCCTAAACCTTCTAAGTTGCTATGAGGAATCCGATTGATCTTGTCCAGTTGATCCTAGTCCCACAAGCCATATGGTACAACTTAAGGGCTCCTCGGACTCCCTAATCCTAGTCCCACAAGCCATATGATGCAACTTAAGGGCTCCTCTAAGTTGCTATGAGGAATCCAATTGATCTTGTCCAGTTGATCCTAGTCCCACAAGCCATATGGTGCAACGTAAGGGCTCCTCCTCCTGGTGGATCAAGAGCCACATCCTAGTGCCAACAACTGCCTGGGAATGCACAAAATAATATAGAGCCTCTACCACACAAAAAAGAGACGAAAAGAGCAAGAGGGCAGCTCTGTCATAATAAGACTTAGGAAAAGAAGAAGGCCTCTCTTGTAAGTGTCTCGCTGGCACTCATTGTATACAAGATATAGATCCAAGAATCCATTTGTCCAACAAACCCTCTACATGCTGCCCTCCATAAAAGGCCACTCCCCGCTATCATACGTCTTCTCAAAATCCAAAAGGACCATGATATGCTAGAACTTCTCCCAAGCCCCTAGAATCCATTTGTTTGACAAACCCTTGACGTGATGCCCTCCATAAAATGCCACGGCACCCTATCATAAGTCTTCTTAAAATCCAAAAGGACTATGATATGCTAAGACTTTTCCCAAGCTCAATCCACTTCCATCCTAAAAGGTAAATATATTGTCCCATTTCTCATTTGTGGTGGCCACGTGGCAAGGAGAGAGGTGGAGGGAGATGGTGATCAAGCAAAGAAGAATAAGAGGTTGAGATGAGGAAGAGGTTTGTGGTGATAGCTTGAGAGGAGAAAGAGGTTTGTGGTGGTAGCTTGAGAAGAGGAAGGGGTTTATGGGGATAGCTTGGGAGGAGGAATACATTAAGATGAGTAAGAGACTTGAGAGGATAGCTTGGGATAAGGAGGATATTGAGAGGAGGAATGGATTGTTGGGGATTCTACACCTGTACAAGAGCCATTTTTTGCATTTTCTTGTTCTTTCCCTTGACATTGAACAACAAAAGCCCCTACTATTGGAACTTTATGATCACAATCCATACTAGCACGGTGTTGTGAAAGCATTGAACCATTTTGATTAACCTCTGCTTAATGCTCATGGCTGCTTGGCAATCAATACTTGACTGATGGCTCAAAGAAAGGTTGCTGATAAGAGAGGGTCAAGATTTTCCATTTATGCTAGAAGACAAGGATCACATACTTAGAGGGTGATGGTATAACCTGAATGCCTTGATCTTCCAATCCCTTTGTTCAGTCGGTCTTAATCCCTTTGTTCAAGTTAAACTTTTGTCATAATATTGGTCCACTTGATCGAGTCTCCCTAATTGCTTGCAATAAATCCCGTAGCAAAATAGATGCCCTTTCTTATGTTGAGGTTCCACCTTGATTCCACCCTTGAGGGATACAACATAGGCATGTCTCTATTGCAATTGCTCCCTAAACCTTGCCTCCATCCTTTGCAAGGACTTCCTATCAAACCTTTGCCTCTACCTTGTACTTTGTCATTGAGTGTGTTTTTTTTTATATGCTTGTTTTCCCTTGCCCTTTCCATTGCTCTTTTCTATTGTAGCAACTCTCATCTCCTCACATGCCTTCTATTTTTTATGGGAAGGTAGAGGCACTTAGGTTGTACCACCACCCTCTGAGCATGAGATCCTTGTCTCCTACCTCATGGAATCAAAAACCTCTAGAAAGTAAGATTCCCCTTATTCTATATCTTCAAAATAGATGATGGTTGATGCAACTTGATGAGGTTATCTCCCCTTGGGTATCCCCTCATCTCATACTGATCAAGGCGGGAGAACCTCACCAAGATGTATCAACCGTCATCTACTTTGAAGATTTGGAGTAAGGGGAATCCTAGTTTGTGGAGGACTCTAATGTTTGTGAGATGAAAGTGGCTATATGCACTCAAAGCCTCAAGACATTCTAGAGATATGACCAATGCTTTATATCGATAGTTGTTTCAATATGAGATATTGTCTCATGGAGTTCTTGTAGATTGGGACTCAGTCTAGACACACATTCCATTAGTGGTCTCTTCAAGCACTAGTAATTAGGTGTTGTGTTTCACTTGCTTAGAAACTTCTCTACATCTTTTCATTTCATGTCTAGTGGGGGCAACAAAGGTGTGGGATCTCATTTCTCGCATATGGACTCTGTTGACTGGTAGGCAAATAACAGTTCAAGAGTGCAAGAGTTTGCATAGGCATTGGGCTATATAGATTTTTATATAGACCTATTGCCATTCTATATCACCTCATAAAAAGAAGGGCACTAGTGCCATTCTCTCTATGAGGTTGTAGATCATGGAACTAATGTTATGGAGAATGGAAAGATGTTTCCTATGAGCTCAAAGCTAGGAAGCCAAAGAAAAATACACGAACAATCAAAGTAAAAAAAGATAGGAGTCTTATGACAAACATAAATCACTAATAAAGAACAAAACGAAGGTTGTAATTGTATCAAATTAAGATATATTGTCAAAGATTTCACTAGTAAATTAGGCATATTAAGGGATGACAATAGCAAGAAACAAATCAAGGCACATGAGGCAAGGGTCCCAATTTTCCAACCTGACCATAACGAGATCTTGCACATCTCAAGACGTTAGCATAAGCATTCATTTAAAGGCATTGAAGAAATAGGAGGACGTGCATAGATTTACCCAAATTTTGGCTCTTGCTATCTTTGTAACGTTAAGGTGGTGGAAGTAGTCTAACACTAGTGCACATTTCAACACTCCAATTGATTTTTCATTCTTTTGGTCCCATGTTGTAATCTTGTCTTGAATCATCATGGGTGGTCTTGGGTTTCTTATTTATCCTTGAAACAAGTTCCCCAACTCATTCTCTAGGTAAAGCAGTGGAATGCTAGTTGGATAGTCAGTCAAATGTGCTAGATTGGCTCATTGGCTTGGATATGGTGAGAGTCAACATGGTGGAGCAGTCCACATATGAGCACAAAGATGAGTACATTGACCTAGATGACCTTGAGGGGATTAGGATACGGCATCAAGCGTCCAAAAAGGAATTCAAAGGCCCCCAAAAAGACTAAAGAATCTAAGGGGAAAGAAAAGGTCATTTCACTTCCTCCTATCTTAATTAGATGATTTTCCATCAAAATCTCTTGCAAAGAGAGTGGGAGACTTTCGAGAGGTTGAGTATCTTTACTAATCTGAATGAATGGTAGCAATTGTGTACATGACCAATGCACTAGGGCATATCAAGTGTGTGCATCCATGTGTGTGTGTGTGTGTGTGTGTGCACGCGTGCACGTGTGAGTGTGCGTGTGCGTGTGCGTGTACATGTGCGCGTGTGAGTATGCGTGTGCGTGTGTGCATGTGCGTGTGTGTTGAAGCCAACTTGTGGCAAAGTCAGAGAAGAGTGGAGGTGGGGGAGGGACATGGATTTCTTTTCACATGCCCAACAATGAACACTCTCGTACCATGCATGTATTGTGCAAGAAAGATGTGAGAGGCAAACATGAATTTCTTATTTATTTTTGGAGGGCTTTAGGGGGGGGAGAGAGAGCGAGAGCGAGAGAGAGAGAGAGAGAGAGAGAGATCCTCTATTATTTATATGGAGTGTTTGGGGGTCCACATGGATTGGGCAAGGCTCCACTGGGAGGGGCTTGTTGGGCAAGACATGGAAGGAGGGGGCACCACATGGCACTTCCCTTAGGCATAAGGTGGCATCTAGAAATAGGTATAAGATAGATTCCAAATATATATCTACTTTATATGGAAAAATGGAGTGATTTATCCATTTTGCCTTTTTCATTAGACATGGAGATTTTTAACGCGTTGGTATTTGATAAGAAACACCCGAATGGCAATGAAATCGATGACAAATTTTCACAGAAAACATTTTTCTTAACAAATCACAAAACTTGGGGTTTCAAAAGAACTTGTAGGTTTTTTTCCTAAAATATAACCAAATTGCCTAAATTTTGTAGATTTTACAAAATTGAGAGAATACTTATTAGAGGTAAAAATGAAAATGTTGAGAGCTCACTTTATATAGTTTGGAGCTTTTTTTGTGAACACTAATCATGAGAGATGGAGTTGTGGTTGCAAGTTCTTGAGTCAAGGACATGACCAAGAGGTCAAGAATGTGACCACATTCTTGAGTGAGGAGGAAGTGGGGTGATGAATGGACGCTTGAAGTGCAAGTAAAGGAGAGCGTGAGAAGCCCGCTCAACTATACGCCTATCCCTAGACTATAAATTTATTAAAGGCGAACGTAAGAAGCCCGCTCAACTATACTCCCATAAGGCTGACTATAAATTTATTGACACCTTTGCATTCCTTGCTTATTGCCAATGTTTGTTGCCGGCACCTTTGCATTTCTTGCTTGTTGCTAGCCATACTTTGCGCAATATCGTTTTCTTTCCTCGTTCATCTCTACTGTGTGAGTTTTGCATCCCCATCTCCCAACATGGCTTCCATTGATCCTCACCAAATTGTCCAAGACATCCGCTCTGAAAAATTCGGCATCGGCTCCTCCAAGAATCCTTTGGCCCTCGATTTCCACCAGGCTATCAAACATCTCTCCGCCGAGCTCTATCAAAAAGACCTGCACTTTGTCATGGAGCTTGTTCAGGTAACTACATACTTAGCTCAGCATCTCTCAATCTCAAGTTGACGGAGCGTCCACTCTCTGTACGTAGAATTTGCATGCATCTTGCTGCACTAGATGCGCTAACATTAATTCTCCAAAAGAATTGAGTACAGATCAGAGCACCTCCCATAATTTATTATCGCGACACTTTCGTCTTTCGTCGCCAGCTGCTCTTGCAACACTCGCTGATCTATATTGTAGGTTAACGCACTGAATATTTCGAACGCTCCTGATCATTCATACATTTTTTCACGGCCGTTATTGCCAGAATGCCGAAGATAACACCTACGCTTACGGCGACTCGCCTGAAATTCAATTCGTTCTCACTGAGAGCGATCCTGCGGAAGTAGGGGCTCCCCTCACTCTTCTCATCCTCAACAACGAGGTGGGCTTCCAGAAACAAAACGTCGAATCACTGTGCAGTATTGGACGATCAACGAAGAAGGGAAAGCGGAACAGCGGCTACATTGGGGAAAAGGGTGAGTACTGTTGTTCTGTGAGCTAGGTAGCTTGCTGCTGTCTCCTGCAATTTTCTCAACAGCAACAACAAAGAATTAGTCTATCCCTCTGTAGACAATAGTATCTCACGACTGATTCCTCTCTGTCGATGTCGACGTTTCTCGCAGGTATCGGTTTCAAGAGTGTATTTCTTGTGACTCCCCATCCTATTGTAATCAGTAATGGCTTCCGAATGCGATTCAATGAGGCTCCCACTGAGGACACCGACCTCGGATTCGTAGTTCCCGAGTGGGCTGACAAACCCACAGATGCAGAACTCCTGGACCTTCTCGGCCTACCCAGCCTCCCTCAAACCATCATTCTCCTTCCCCTTCGCCCTGATAAAGTGCAAGTTGTCACAGAGCAGCTTCATCAACTCTCTCCACGCCTTTTGCTCTTCTTGAGCAAGATCGAGAAGCTCTCCACCTGGCATTGTGGCCAGCAGGGCCCTTCTCCACAAACGCTCACAGTTCAGCGTCGCACCACAGCTTCCAAAACTATGGGAGATTGCCGCTTCTCTGTTGTGCACTTGTCATCAACTCAGGAGGCGGTCAATTACTATGTCTGGACCCAGGAGATCCCTGTCAAACCTGGACATGAAGTGGAGCTTAGGCGGGAAGTAGAAACTTGGGTCATCACTCTGGCTTTCCCGGAACGGAGTCGCCTTGTCGAGGGAGAGGGCGATCTCTACGCCTTTCTTCCTACCAAGCTTATCACTGGCTTTCCTTTCTTTGTCAATGCCGATTTCCTGCTAGTCTCATCACGAGAAACCATCCGTTTTGATAGCGAGTGGAATAAAGGAATTCTTTCTTGCATTCCCGAGGTTTTCATTACAGCATTCCAGTTTCTTCTCAAAGAATTGTCGTCGCAACCTCGTGCCAAAGTGCAGTCTGTTTACTGTTTTCTTCCCCCTTCTGACAGTGTGAGAATCCCAAATCTTGAATCTGTTCGCAAGTGCATCTTTAGAGAACTTAAGTCCCTAGATGTGATCCTGTGCGCAGATAACATTGGACAGAAATTCCCTCCAGAGATCACCGCTGGAGAGTGTTTTTTCTGCAAACCAGCATTGGCATACACTGTGATGGATTCCTTCCGAGAGATCCTTGAATGTGCGAACAACGAGGGTGTTGAATGCCCCGCGCCCCTCCGCTCGCATGCCTTCTATATTATAGATGGAGGAGTCCAGAAAAATCATAGTAGGGTCTTCGAAAGTTTAGGAGTCCAACAAATGTCTATGCAAGGCTATGTTGACTGCTTAGACACCCCGGGGTGGCTCCTTAGTCTTAGTGAAACTCTGTACGTCAAGGTCCTAAGTTTCGTGGCTACGCTACAGGATTGGAAGAGCTTCTCCAATGTTCCTTTGTTCAAATACGAGAGTCTTGAAGGATCACCATGTCTTGCACCAATCACCGGGTATCAAGCTCGGCACATTTATAAATCTAAAGTGCTCAAGGATCAGAAGCGTATATCCAAGTGTGCATCATTCTTCGACCAATGGGTAAATGTCCATTTCATGCCTAAAGCCACAGTTCGGGCAATTGTAGCGGCCGACCGAGATCTGAAGCTAAGCCAGTGGTTATACACTGTAGGGATAAAGGAGTTATCAATAGAAAGCTACACTGAGCTGCTTGTCAACGAAAGCAGAAAGAAGTGTGATGCCCTTTTCGCTGTAGGTGCCATGCATTTTATAGTCAAAGCAAGCGCGGATGGCTACGTGGACCTGGACCAACGAAGCAATCCCAAATTGGAGGGAACTTTGTCCCAGCTTCCACTTGTAGATTCGGACGGTGTTGTTCACATTGCACACAACAATCGCACAGTTCTCCTCCCAGCAACTGTCAGTAGATGGCCCAGCTTGATTGTGGATAATTCCTGGGACGGCCACATTCTGAAACTCTCCGACGATTACTTCATGCCACCAACCAGAATTGACATCCTTCATTCGCTTGATTATGATATGAAGGAATTTCTCAAGCGAGTTATCGGAGCAGTGGACATCCCCGACATGATACCTCCGGATGCTGCATTGCCGGTGTTGAGAGAACCGGAAATCCTCACAGGAAAGACAGTTCGTCTTCTATTGGACTGGATGAGCTCTAAGCTGTCGTACCTCGGGTACCGTTCCGTGTTTCTAGGCAGTTTGAGGGATACAGAGTGGGTGAAAACCGTTGAGCATGGCTTTAAACGCCCTTCTATGTCATTTCTTGATCTAGGGCAATGGAGCAATGTCCTTGAAAGGAAAGACGTGCCGTTCCTTGACAATTCCTTCTATGGTAATTTGACGGCATACGAAGGAGTCCTGAAACAGCTGGGAATGGTAGTCTCTGCTGAAAGCGGTGCTTGTGCTGTCGCAGAGCATATTCAGCAGCTTGCAAAGCGTGGCTACAGCTGGGTTGAAAAAGACACAGCCGTCAGGTGGTACAGGTACCTACGTAACTGGGACTCGAGGTCCCAGTGTTCCTCTCACAAAATCTGGATTCCTTACGTCCGGGGAAGGAATTCTACTTTGGGATCGTGGAGAAGTAGGGAAGAATGCGTCATCAGCGATAGCGGAGGCCTGTTTCAAGATATGCTAGCCGTGCTTGATGAATACTACGGTGACATGAACGTGCTTTTGTATTTTGAGTATAATCTCGGGGTTTCGAGGAGCCCAGGGATCGAAAAGTACTGCCGATTATGGCTTAGATGGAGTGAGACGAGGTCAGCATTGAGTGTAGAGGAATGTACCAAGGCGTGGAGTGTCATAGCCAAGGATTGGAGATCTTGCTCGAAGGAGGTGGCTAATGAGTTCAAAACAAAATGTAGGGTGCCGGCTTGTTTTGCCGGTTTGAAGCCGAAGCAATGCGAAGGGATTTCGCAATTGGAATTGGCTAAACCGGATGAGGTTTTCTACCCTGACAATCTGATACTGGCAAGCATCTTCGAAACAGCGCATCCTCCACCCAAATTCACGTGGTATCCGACGAGCTCCAGCTCTTCATTGTGGCTGCAAGATCTTGTCTCAATTTATCATGACGTCGGTGTTAAGCCTTTGTCACAATGTACAAGTGTAGCAGGTAGTTCAGCAGCAGCAGCAGCGCGGCAGCAGGTGTATAAGGAAGGCCGGATTGGCAAGGGCATGTACAGGGCCATCTTGGGCTATCTGGCCAATCCTGCTTACAAGCTCTTGGCGGGAGCGAGGCAAAAGTTGATGCTGCCACTGAACAGTCTAGATGAGTACGAGGTGGATGAGCCCATGCAAGCGACTTTCACGCTGTCACCACCATCCTCCATTGTGATCAGGAGCGGCAGCATTGGGCAAGAGGCAGTTCAAGTAGAGCGAAGCATGATGATGGTGCACTGGGAGAAGAGAGAGAGAAAGATATTCTATCTGCGGAAGGAGAAGGTGCACCGTGAGAAGAAGATGTTGCTTGAATTCAACACACAGCTTGCGGAAGAAATCTCCAAAGGCCTTCTGTCTGATTTCCCCGCCCTTGTAGAGGGGCTCAAACAGTTTCTGGGTACGGCTGCGTCCTATGATTTCGATGAAGATGCAGTGTGCCTTCTCCTCCGCCAGAGCAATCTTCGCATCTTCGATGAAGATGAAGCTTACTTAGCCCGTCTTTGATTCATGGTAGAGTCTTTTATCACTATAATTTGGTAGTATACTTTACTTATGCCCCTAGCCACCCAAATGATACGCACTTTTGCTACGCCAGTATCTCGAACTTGTACGACTGGGGAAATAACAATAGGCGAACATATGAAACGTCCAATATGGACGATTGTATACATTTCTATTACAACCTATATTAATGTATCTGTAATATTAATGTTGTCGGGTTCCCGCGCGCGTAAAGCAAAGGTCTCACTTCCTCCTATCACTCCTCTCCCACGCAACTGAGCTTTGCCGTAGTCAATTCGTGATCAAAGTATATTGTAAATTTAGATTATGAACGTCGTGATCAAAGTATATTGTAAATTTAGATTATGAAACGTCCAAATTTAGATTATGAAATGTCCAATATGCAGGACGTAGACATGAACCAATTTAGATCATGAAACATCCAATATGCAGGACGGTTGTATACATTTGTACAAGGACCTATATTATATCTATATTATTATAATCAATTGGTGATCAAAGTATATTGTGCATATGATAGACATGAACCAATTTAGATTAAGCTTACTTAGCCTAGATTAAGCTGTGCATATGATAGACATGAACCAATTTAGATTAAGCTTACTTAGCCTAGATTAAGCTTACTTAGCCAACCTTTGAGTTTTGACCCAAGTCTCTATCACTAGTATAGGTCCATAAGGACGGTCTCTATAAGACAACTATATTATTGTGATCAATTTAGGTCCATAAGGACGGTCTCTATAAGACAACTATATTATTGTGATCAATTCGTGATCAAGATGTGTTGTACGTCATTTGTACAACGACCTATATTATATCTATATTATTATAATCAATTGGTGATCAAAGTATATTGTGCATATGATAGACATGAACCAATTTAGATTAAGCTTACTTAGCCTAGATTAAGCTGTGCATATGATAGACATGAACCAATTTAGATTAAGCTTACTTAGCCTAGATTAAGCTTACTTAGCCAACCTTTGAGTTTTGACCGAAGTCTCTATCACTAGTATAGGTCCATAAGGACGATCTCTATAAGACAACTATATTATTGTGATCAATTTAGGTCCATAAGGACGGTCTCTATAAGACAACTATATTATTGTGATCAATTCGTGATCAAGATATGTTGTACGTCATTTGTACAATGACCTATATTATATCTATATTATTATAATCAATTGGTGATCAAAGTATATTGTGCATATGATAGACATGAACCAATTTAGATTAAGCTTACTTAGCCTAGATTAAGCTGTGCATATGATAGACATGAACCAATTTAGATTAAGCTTACTTAGCCTAGATTAAGCTTACTTAGCCAACCTTTGAGTTTTGACCCAAGTCTCTATCACTAGTATAGGTCCGTAAGGACGGTCTCTATAAGACAACTATATTATTGTGATCAATTTAGGTCCATAAGGACGGTCTCTATAAGACAACTATATTATTGTGATCAATTCGTGATCAAGATATGTTGTACGTCATCTTAGATGAAAAATGAAGCTTAATTAGCCAACCTTCAACCTTTAAGACTTTGAGGAGAGTCTTTATCACAATCACTATAATATCATAGTAAACTCTATAATAGATAACACATGAAAAGTCCCACATGGACGGTTGTATATGTTTGCATAAGGTAGCTACATTGTTATCAATTTGGCGTGATCAAAGTATATTGTACCTATATGATAGGCATGAATCTTCTTAGATGAAGAAGTAGCTTGGGACATGGACGGTTGTATATGTTTGCATAAGGCACCTACATTGTTATCAATTTGTCGTGATCAAAGTATATTGTACCTATATGATAGGCATGAATCTTCTTAGATGAAGAAGTAGCTTACTTACCCAACTATAATATCATAGTATACTCTAACATACGGTAACACATGAAAAGTCCCACATGGACGGTTGTATATGTTTGCATGAGGCACCTACATTGTTGTAATCAATTCATCGTGATCAAAGTATATTGTACATATATGATAGGCATGAATCGTCTTAGATGAAGCAGCTTACTTACCCAACTAACATACGATAACACATGAAAAGTCCCACATGGACGGTTGTATATGTTTGCATAAGGCACCTACATTGTTGTAATCAATTCATCGTGATCAAAGTATACTGTACATATATGATAGGCATGAATCGTCTTAGATGAAGTAGCGTACTTACCCAACTATAATATCATAGTATACTCTAACATACGGTAACACATGAAAAGTCCCATATGGACGGTTGTATATGTTTGCATAAGGCACCTACATTGTTGTAATCAATTCATCGTGATCAAAGTATACTGTACATGATCAAAGTATACTGTACATATATGATAGGCATGAATCGTCTTAGATGAAGAAGCAACTTACTTACCCAACTATAATATCATAGTATACTCTAACATACAGTAACACATGCAAAGTCCCACATGGATAGTTGTAAATGTTTGCATAAGGCACCTACATTGTTGTAATCAATTCATCGTGATCAAAGTATACTGTACATATATGATAGGCATGAATCGTCTTAGATGAAGAAGCAACTTACTTACCCAACTATAATATCATAGTATACTCTAACATACAGTAACACATGCAAAGTCCCACATGGATAGTTGTATATGTTTGCATAAGGCACCTATATTGTTGTAATCAATTCATCGTGATCAAAGTATATTGTACATATATGATAGGCATGAATCATCTTAGATGAAGCAGCTTACTTACCCAACTAACATATGGTAACACATGAAAAGTCCCACATGGACGGTTGTATATGTTTGCATAAGGCACCTACATTGTTGTAATCAATTCATCGTGATCAAAGTATACTGTACATATATGATAGGCATGAATCGTCTTAGATGAAGTAGCGTACTTACCCAACTATAATATCATAGTATACTCTAACATACGGTAACACATGAAAAGTCCCATATGGACGGTTGTATATGTTTGCATAAGGCACCTACATTGTTGTAATCAATTCATCGTGATCAAAGTATATTGTACATATATGATAGGCATGAATCGTCTTAGATGAAAACGCAGCTTACTTACCCAACTAACATACGGTAACACATGAAAAGTCCCACATGGATGGTTGTATATGTTTGCATAAGGCACCTACATTGTTGTAATCAATTCATCGTGATCAAAGTATATTGTACATATATGATAGGCATGAATCGTCTTAGATGAAGAAGCAACTTACTTACCCAACTATAATATCATAGTATACTCTAACATACAGTAACACATGCAAAGTCCCACATGGATAGTTGTATATGTTTGCACAAGGCACCTACATTGTTGTAATCAATTCATCGTGATCAAAGTATATTGTGCATATATGATAGGCATGAATCGTCTTAGATGAAAAAGCATCTTACTTACCCAACCTTTGCGACTTTGAGCCGAGTCTTTATCAATATTATTTTGTAGTATATCATGCATATAATAACATATGAAACCTCCCATATGGAGGGTTATTATACATTTAAGACACCTAATATGTATCCTAAATTTCTCGGGTTATTATATATTTAAGGCACCAGCCAAATAGGGCCTCCCACTTTCAATTTGCGTGTATTAATTAATTTGTTCTTGCGGGGGAGGACGAAATGTCTGATTAAGGTAATTTGCAAAATAATTTTTCGATTAATGTAGGCTTATATTAATGTCGCACGTCGATTAAACCGTCAAGAAGCTTCGATGGGTCCTAGTGATTCAAGAAGTTTTGTGGCCAATGGGTATATGAGGGGGAAGAGGGGGAAGCGAGGGAGAGTGCAACAGAGGGGGAGGGCTAAGCAGAGAGGGGGAGGGAGAGGGGAGAGGGAGGAAGGGGAGAGGAGAGGGAGAGGAAGGGCAACGGAGAGGGGAGTGGGTGAGAGCTCTGAAGGGGGGAGAGACGCGAGATGGAGACAATTCCAATGGTCCCCGGGGTAGGTAGGAATCGTCTTAGATGAAGAAGTAGTTTACTTACCCAACTATAATATCATAGTATACTCTATAACATAAGGTAACACATGAAAAGTCCCACATGGATAGTTGTATATGTTTGCATAAGGCACCTACATTGTTGTAATCAATTCATCATGATCAAAGTATATTGTACATATATGATAGGCATGAATCATCTTAGATGAAGAAGCAGCTTACTTACCCAACCTTTGCGACTTTGAGCCGAGTCTTTATCAATATTATTTTGTAGTATATCGTGCATATAATAACATATGAAACCTCCCATATGGAGGGTTATTATACATTTAAGACACCTAGTATGTATCCTAAATTTCTCGGGTTATTATATATTTAAGGCACCAGCCAAATAGGGCCCCCCACTTTCAATTTGCGTGTATTAATTAATTTGTTCTTGCGGGGGAGGACGAAATGTTTGATTAAGGTAATTTGCAATATAATGTTTCGATTAATGTAGGCTTATATTGATGTCACACGTCGATTAAACCGTCAGGAAGCTTCGATGGCTCCCAGTGATTCGAGAAGTTTTGTGGCCAATGGGTATATGAGGGGGAAGAGGGGGAAGTGAGGGAGAGTGCAGTAGAGGGGAGGGCTAAGCAGAGGGTGGGAGGGAGAGGGGAGAGGGAGGAAGGGGAGAGGAGAGGGAGAGGAAGGGCAGCCGAGAGGAGAGGGAGAGGGGAGTGGGTGAGAGCTCTGAAGACGGGAGAGATGCGAGATGGAGAGGGAGAGCCGCGATGGAGGCTAAAGCCACAATGGTGGCTAAGAGACACGAGACGTAAAGGGAGAGCTATGATGGAGGTTGAAGCCACAAGGGAGGGAGTTAATTTGAGTGAAATGCTAAGGCTAAGTGACACAACAAGACAAAGCACCCACAGATGCGCACACAGACGCATTTATTGAACTAAGAAAAAACTTACGGGCACATCTATTTGCACGTCTAGAGACCCGTGTCTAATGATGTGTCTATATAGCAGACAAATGTACATATAGACACGCATATAGACGCGTAAATAGACGCTCTACTAAAAATTTTAAAAAACAGATAGACGTATCGCTAAACACATGTATAGACACATTTATAAACGGTCTTATAGAGGCTTTTATAGATGCACAAATAGACGCTTCCCGAATAGGCAAACGTGTATGTAGATGCGTTTATATATGCACTGATAAACGTGCTACATAATATTTTTTAAATTTACAGAATGATGTGTATGTTGTGTATGCTATGTAGTTACAGGAATCCCATTTCCACATTATGTAATTCAATTCTTATAGCCAATCGCATTTTAATTAGCACTCTTGCAAGCACGTCTATAGCCGACAATTACAATTTCAAATAAAACATTACAACTCCAAAACGTTTAGTTCACAAGGCATTAATTGACAGAACATTGCACAAGAAAATTGAAAGCTCAAAAAGTGCTTGTATGTACATATAGCACGAAGCTAAGCCACGTCATGTGGCTTCACGTATATAAAATAAGAGGAGTGTATATACAAGAGGCACGAAGCCAAGCCAGTGGCTTTAAGTATAAAAAAGAGTAGCTAGCACTACTTCTACGACTAATCTAAGTTCTCCACGTCCTCGCTCCCTTCCACGCTCCCTTTTGCGCTCCCTTCTCTGCCTCCTTCCTTGTCTTCTTCCTCGTCTTCTTGTGCAGGGGCCTATAAACAAGGGACAACGTATATCAATGTATGAAAAATCAAATCTTTACTTATAATATTGACATTATTTAATTACTTTCAAATACCTCGGGGGCCGCTCCAGTAGCCCAGATATACTGCGCCTCAATAATCAACCCGTCATAATAGAAGTGCTTCCATGTATCTCCTCTGCGATGGTGGCAGTGGTAGGCTATCTCGACAAGAGTAGGGTATCTGCCCACGATATTAAGCTGCAAGACGACACAATTTGCGAAGGGGTTAGTACAAAGAAACCTCCTGATAAACTACATAAGCAATATAATTTGAGATCGATACTTACAAATTGGGCCTCCCATGATTCGACACCCCCTGCTCCAAAATGCACGCTTCCATATTGCTCCATCTAGATCCTTCATGCCTCCACGTGCTACAGACTGGGGTCCTCCCTTGTTGACTTCATTGCTTTCTTCCACTCATGCTTGTGAGTAGTGTGGGGTGGGTCCCTTGGTGGTTGACCTCCCTCGAGCCTGGCAAAGTGCCTGCCTCTTAAGCGAAGATCTTTTATTACCAAGTATCGTAACAATCTTTGACTTGGCCCATTTATCTGTGAACTGACGATTGGAGGGGTTAGGACACCTAGAGCGAACAGCAGCAAGGGTCTCATCAGCCAACCTCTTTGGATGGTCTTTGTAGTGGATAAAGCAATCTCTGTAATTGTTAGCAATTACAGAGTGCATGAAGGCCATGATGTCCTTCCTCCGTGCATCCATTAAGATGCCTCCTGTCTGAGTGATATCATAGAAGATCATACCATCACCTGGAGGCACGTCTAAATCATCTAAATCATCATTGTCCACTACAAGGCATAGGTCCTTTTTCAACGAAAATATCGACACTTTTTACATTAAATTTTTTTTTTTCACGGACACAAACATCGTTATAAAAGTCGCTAAAAGTGTCGAAAAAGAACCGTTGCTATAAAGTGTCACTATATAGCAACGCTGTTAAATGTCGCTATATAGCGACACTGCTAATCATCGCTATATAGCGACACTGGTAAAGGTCGCTATATAGCGACGATTAACAGAAGTTTAAAAAAAAGCATTAGTTGGGCCTAATAGGGCCATAGCAAGCCCTGTTTTGCCCCACTAATGCTTTTTTTTTAATTACAAAAAAAAGTTTTTTATAACAAAATTTCCCTTGCAAAAAGGGTGATACAAAATCGCTCAAATGAAATGATCGAGCAACAAAAGGATATACATGTCGAACATATACAACATTATTTGTTACAAAATTACCCTTTCGAAAAGGGTGATACAAAATTGCTCACACGAGTGGATATACAAAATGACATACATGGCGAAGTATATGCAAACTACTACTACTACTACTACTACTACCACTACTACTCATTCGAATCATCCTCGTCGTCCTCGTCTTGTTGGCCTGATCCTTGGTCCTCTTGAGGTGCGCCTTCTCCCTGATCCTCGTCTTGTTGGCCTGATCCCTGGCCCTGCTAATAATCGCTCGCCTCCGGTGATGGGACGCTAGAGCTTGCACCCTGAGAGTTAACCATATAAATTGAAAATTAGATTGGAACTTAAAGAATAAAACAATTTAAAAAGTGAGATTACAAGTAGGAGTAGACTTATACCGTGCGAGCAGCAACCTCATCCCAATCGACCGTCGCTCCCATTGCCTCTTGCTCAATAAACCACGGTTTTGTTCCTAGATGAAATGCGCATCACGTCTCTGCATCTACAGGAGGACGACCCATCGCAGCTTGCTGTGGATCCAATTTACGAGAGAGTTAGATAAGAGGAGGGAAAGGAAAGAGGGAAAGAGAGAAAAAGAGACATATGCTTATGCATGAGTATAAGAATATGAGCATGAAAGAGGGAAAAGAGGGTGGAAAAGAGGAGAAGAGAGAAGAAGAGGGAACAGAAAGAGAGATTGGAAAGGGGGAAAGAGGGAAAGAAAGAGAGAAGAAGAGGGAAAGTAAAGAGGGAAAAAGAGACATATGCTCATGCATGAGCATATGTCTCCTTCTCTTATGCTCATGCATATGCATAAGCATGAGCATATGTCTCCTTCTCTTATGCTTATGCTTATACTTATGCATATGCTCATACATATGCATAAGCATGAGCATATGTCTCCTTCTCTTATGCTTAATAAGCATAAGCATAAGCATAAGAGAAGGAGACATATGCTCATGCTTCTGCGTATGCATGAGCATAAGAGAATGAGCATGAAAGAGGAAAAAGAGGGAAAAAAAGAGAGGAAAGAGAGGAAGAAAAAAAGTAAAGAGGGAAAAAGAGACATATGCTCATGCTTATGCATGAGCATATGTCTCCTTCTCTTATGCTCATGCATAAGCATAAGCATGAGCATATGTCTCCTTCTCTTATGCTTATGCTTATGCTTATGCATAAGAGGAGAGAAGAAGAGGAAATGGAAAGAGAGATTGGAAAGGGGGAAAGAGGGAAAGAAAGAGAGAAGAAGAGGGAAAGTAAAGAGGAAAACTTCTCTTGTGCTCATGCATAAGCATAAGTATGAGCATATGTCTCCTTCTCTTATGCTTATGCTTATGCATATGCATCAGAGGAGTCTTATGCATAAGCATAAGCACAAGCATAAGAGAATGAGACATATGCTCATGCTTATGCTCATGCTTATGCTTATGCTTATGCATGAGCATAAGAACATGAGCATGAAAGAGGGAAAAGAGGAGAAGAGAGAAGAAAAGGGAACGGAAAGAGAGATTGGAAAGGGGGAAAGAGGGAAAGAAAGAGAGAAGAAGAGGGAAAGTAAAGAGGGAAAAAGAGACATATGCTCATGCATGAGCATATGTCTCCTTCTCTTCTGCTCATGCATAAGCATAAGCATGAGGGACATGCTTTTCATACCGATGATTAGCACCTCGTGCGTGCTAAACATTGGTATATAAACATCGCAATAGGATCCGTGTGTAGTAGTGGTCCCCACCACCATCCCTCCCAATTGAATAAGGTCATCTATGAGAATCACCATAGATTTCTCCCACCTGATCATCCTAGATATGTTGCCCCTTGGAATGAAGTCCTCCCACAATCACTCACTACGGGAGATTGGATGAGAATTTGGGACGATTCCATGACTCCTCCACCACTTGGCATGAGCCAGTAAGGGTTTGTAACTATTGTGTGCTATTTTGGCTGAAAATAAAGATTGCCTGCTAACACCAACTTTTGTTTAGATACTCCATCTTTTATCATTTACCATATTGGTCCCACCTCAAGATCAATCACTTGCTTGATCCCATGCATATCTTCAAGAATGTGGCATCTACCATTTGGGAGCATTCAAGAATGGGACATGAGATTCCGTAGGCATAAGGGAGGATCTACGTATCACAGGGAGGATGCATGAAGCTTGGCCACAAGAGAGACCAAATGGGCGTGTCTTTTAACCTCATGCACCGTGGAGGTTATCAAAGCTAGAGATGGCGGCGGTGAAGCGCGCTATTACTACAATTCATACTTCCACTGGATGCATGAGGTGTTTGAAGGGAGCCTTTACAAAGAGCAAGAAAAGAGGTGTAGAGCAATTATATGGCTTGAAATCTCATGATTGGCACAAGATGCTCCAAGTAAGTATTTTATGTGCATAATATCTTTTTTCTTTCAAATTTGTGAGTGAATAATTATAAGCAACTAATCAACCACCTCCTCGTGGGTTCAGTTCATACTACCTACTAGCATTTCTCATAGTGCATTGAAGGACGTGAAAGATTGTATTTACAAGATGGGCGAGCTTGTGAGATACTTTACATGATACAAAATTTGATGCATATCAATGCTCCATGCAAGGTGTTCATATTGCTAATATGGTGTACTTTTTCATTTCTAGGTATGTGAGCTCAAAGGAAATAGATTCCACCACGCTTGAGAATGCTCGAGTTATGTCAGTGGAGGTGGTTTGTTTAGTGGAGGAGACATTTCCACGTTCTATTTTCACAAGCCAACTACATCTTATAGTGCATTTGGTGGATGAGATTGCTATATTGGGTACTATACATGCACGATGGTTGTTCTTCCTCAAGCGCTTCATGAAGACCTTGAAGGGCTTCGTGAGACAAAATGCAAGACCCAAAGGTAGCATGGCCGAGGGTTGGTTGGTACAAGAGTCACT
Source organism: Dipteris shenzhenensis (assembly GCF_047967505.1). Classification (NCBI taxonomy): domain Eukaryota; kingdom Viridiplantae; phylum Streptophyta; class Polypodiopsida; order Gleicheniales; family Dipteridaceae; genus Dipteris; species Dipteris shenzhenensis. Next base: position 13,497,241 of record NC_141606.1, read on the forward strand.
TGTATATATTTCTGAATTTCTTGTTGATGTGGATAGCTCTCTCCCACGACTATGAAGAGATGATGATGACCTAAGGATGACCTCTATTATGCCTCAAGGGAAAGGATGCAACAAAGTAAAAGACACGGAGTTGCATAATAGTATCAACCTCTATTGCGTGCTTAATAGTGATGTGATGAAAAGATGGGTGACAAGATACGAGGATGCAAAGGCAAGAAGACAAGAAGAAAGGGCCCTCTTTCGTACACACCACGGATCTTGTGTGCCATACCCTTAGTATCTAAGAGCACTTCCAAAGGATATTCATGTGGATTGGCTACTTGATGAAATGGAGAAAGCAAAGAAAGATGAGGGGATGCATATCACAATGGAAGAATGGGAATATGCTAGGGGATGCAGGAGCAAGGTCGGTACATAGAATGTTATGCATAAGTTAGGAGCTGTCAATAATTTAGATTGCTTATTTAATTAATTTTTTCTTGGTGTAGTGCACTATGTTCAATGCTATATGGTGTGAGGGCAAGCATTTTTGAACACAACGGATTGATGATAAGAGAAACACACAAGATTCCGTTGTCATTGCTAGCTTTGAGGGAGCCAATGGAGCCATGGATGATTATTGTGGCATAATCCAAGATATTATTAAGCTTGACTTTCGACACTTCTTTGCATATGTTTTAAGGACGTGGTGGAAAGAGGCCCTAATGCAACAATCAAACGCCATGCAAGTGGCTTTGTAACTATTGACTCCACAAAGTTTTGGCAAAGTAGGAAGGACACACTAGTACTACTGCAACAATGTGAACAGGTACTGTGCACACATATAAAAATACTCACTTTTAAATATTTGATACCTTCGATGCAAGGAAAATAACATGATTGTATTTGTGTTTGAATTAGGTTGTCTATTAACCAATGGTGGATAATAATAGATGGTGGCATGTCATACCTATTATGCCACATTCCAAAGTGATGTATAGTACATTTACTAATATGGAGCGTATGGAGGATGATCATGGCCATGGAGGTGATGATGACCGTGATACAAGAGAGGAGGATGATCATGAGATAGGAGATACAGATATTGAGGCCATTACCCATGAGGACGAGCCTACCATTGGTGATGCTGATTTTGATGAGCACATGAGTAGCACAAGTAGTAGTGGGTTGAATGTATTTGTAGATCTAAACACTTGTTTGGATTTTGAAGTAGATAGTTTGGCAAGGGTTGATCTCATTGAGGATGAGATTGAACCGTAGCCCATCATTGATATTGGCAAAACTATTTTACATATTGTCTCATTCTCCTCACCTCACTTAATTCTTGTATATGTGGGCTTGCAAAAAAGCATTGATGTTTTTGTTAAAATTATGTGCTTTGGTAATCATGGGCAATGTTTGGAAAGCAGTGATGTACACCAAAATCTCACTTTCTATATTCTCTGTTTAGCATCTAAATACACGTCTAAATACACGTCTAATTCTCAGTGTAGACACACAAATAGACGTGCTAATACACGCGCAAATAGATGCGCTGATAAACGCAATGTTAGATAGGCCCATATTTTCTCAGTGTAGATGCGCTAATAGACATGTTAATACACGCGCAGATAGACGAGCTATTAGACGCGCCCGTAATTTCAAGCAACGCTTATAGACACACCCGCTATTTTGCATGTCTATCAAGCACGTCTATAGTTGCTTTGTGTTGTTGTATGAGTGAGGAGTATGTTTGGATTAATTAATTAATTGAAAGAATAGGGAGAGTGAACTGTCTTAGATGAAGAGTGAGGAGTATGTTTGGATTAATTAATTAATTAAAACAATAGGGAGAGTGAACTGTCTTAGATGAAGAAGACGCTTACTTACCCAACCTTTGCGATTTTGAGATGAGTCTTTATTTCATAGTATACTGTACATATGAAACGTCTCATATCAAGGGTTCTTATACATTCAAGGCACCTAGTGCATCTGCTATTATTGTAATCAAAGTTATGTGTACATAACAATCGTCTTATATTGACTTTTATATACATTCTTATTGTAAAATACTCAGATGTGCAGATGGCCATACAAGATGGATGTCCAAATTAGAAAGGGTCGATAAATATTGTCATCTACCATCAATTTTATTTACAAATACAACTACTGGGGATTTGTTGCTATACATTCTAGCTTACAGGTGTCGGTATGGATTTGCTATAAATCTGCACAAATTGATGTCTCAAAGAATATGCCTCGTTATCTCTATGAAAAGCCCTCTAGCTTTTCCTCTTTCCCTACTCGTTTGTGTCCCTTCCACCTTGTTTCCAGTCTGCCTAGTTCTAATAAATCCTCATCTGAGTGCCCATCCACCTAGGACTCGAAAGTTGGAAGTGGAATTTCTCTAGAATATAGTGTCACCTCTCATGTAATTGAATATCATCCAATTGCATTGAAAGAATCACAAAGGCTAAGTAGCCAAATAATCAAACTCTTAACAACCACTATTCGCATGTGTGTTTTTATGTGCAATCCCATGTATACATGTGTGTGTGTGTGTGTGTGTGTGTGTGTGTGTGAGATAATCAAAGCTTTCCTCCTCCATTTCCTACCTTAACCTCATCTCAGTGTGAATCCTTATCTTTTGTTTTCTCTATTTCATTGCACTATCATGGTCCTCTATAGTGTCTCTTGGCTTTTTATCTACTCATGGCACCATTTGAAGAAGAGAAGACATGTACACCATTTGAACCTACAATTGGAGGCTCCAAATGCAGGCATACAAAATTTGGTAGGCAAAAGAATTGATGAAAGTGAGTGTCACAGGCTAATTTATTTGCAAGGAAAGAAGCATATTGACCTGTAGCCACACAGGAGACCCTCTATTTCATATACTATGTGAGGTTGTTTGCTTTGTTAGGGATGGGTATGCTAGATTGCTTGGTTATTACAATTGATTGGTCCATGGTCAGACAACTACTATGCAAGCAAGTGAATTATAAAGATCTCGAGCACAACAACTTGTAGTTTTGGAGAATAGTACAACTGTCAGAATGTAACAACCCATAGAACATGTTTGGGTATAGAACAAGGATCTCCTTGAAAAAGCAATTGCATTGGTAATGGAGCAAGAGGAAATGCGAGAGTCACTCTTGAACTTACAGCCATGCAAACATGATTTGGAAAGATCTATACATTCCCACGTCCACCTCCCTCCCTCCTCTCTCTTCACCTCCTTCCCTCCTCCTCCCCCTCCTCCTCCCTCCCTCCCTCTCTCTCCCTCTCCCTCCCTGCCCCTCCCTCCTCCTATCCCCTCCTCCTTCTTGCTCCTCCTCCCTCCTCCCTCTCCCCTCCTCCTCCCTCTCCCCTCCTCCTCCCTCTCTCCTCCTCCTACTCCTTCTAGCTCCTCCTCCTCCCTCCTTTCTCTCCCCTCCTCCTCCACCTACCCTACTCCATCTCCCCTCCTCTAGCCGCCGTGCTCCCCCTCCCTCCTCCTCCCTCCTATAGTAGCTCTCCCCTCCTCCTCCCTCTTGCAATAGCTCCTTCCCTCCCTTTTGCACCAGCCACCCTACTCTCCCTCTTGTTCCTCTTGCCTTGACTTGCTTCCCCTCCTCCCTCTTCCTTGCTCCCTCTTTGCTAGCTTCTGCATGCTCTCCCCTACATTTTAGCCTATAGCACCAATACCTCTCTTTGAGTACTCATGGTACCATTCAAGGACATATCCAATAGGTACCATATGAACTTACAAAACTGGAGGTTGAATATGGAAGCACATGCCATTTGGGATTTAGTGGAACTCCTCAAATTGTGCTTCACAGTCTTTGATTGCACAAGGGAAGAAGCATCTTGACCTTTGGGTGGATGGAACCTTGTATCCTTTAAACCCTGCCACCCAAAAGAGTCCTCCTTTTCATATAGTTCATGATGTTGTTTGATTTGTTGGTGATGGACATGCTGGACTTCTCAGTTATTGTAATCGATTGAACCATGCTCATATGTTAGCTATGCAAGCAAGTGAGGTGCAGAGAGCCCAAGCAGAAGAACTAGCACATTTGGAAAATATTACTATTGTGGCAATGCATTGTAGTATGCAGGATCTCCAATTGTAAAACAAGGAACTCAGTGACAAAGCCAACTGGACTTAGAGAGACACGGATTGAAAGAATCAATCCATAAGCTCGTTGAAAGCAAACAAGCTTTGGAAAGGTCTATGTATGGCCAAGTACAACGTGTTGTGAAAAAGGAATGAGAGAAGTTGATAGAATGAGTACAACAATTGAAGGGAACAGCTTTGGGACTGAAGGAGAGGAAAAGACAATTGCAATCTATGGATGCTTTGTTAGCCAATAGTGGTGCCCGAAAGAGGAGAGTACGGGCTGCAAGGTTAGTTCCCCAATGTTTCAATGAAATTTCTTACTCCAAAATATTTGTGGTGTTGCATTGTTTCCACTAAGACTCATTTGGACTCTACTTTAGGAATTTCATGGAGGATAGTGATGGGAACAATGGAAATGGATGATACTGACCCTTCATATGTTCTAAGAAGTTTAATAAAACCAACCGATGCCATTGAAGTGTTGAAGGACCCTAGAGAGAAAGGTCTACGTGAACAAGTTGCTAGAGAGGTGATGAAGGACTTGTGCAGGCAAAGGACGTGCTGGGAGCTTGTGATGTTGATGTAAGCCGTGAAGCTTACAACTCTATTTTTAAAATTTTCAAGTCTACTATGGAGAAAAAGAATAAGATATCTACAATGCCATTGCCAACATCGTGGTCTGTAAGGCTTGCATGTCAAGAAACAAACCAATGTGCTAGAGAAAAGCTTGGAAGAGTAAAAAGAAATCTGGCATCCAAACGTTCAAGATGAATGCAAGAGAAATTCCCTCTTCACATTCAACTTTACTTCTTCTCATTTCTATATCCTTACTGTATTTCTCTTTCATTGTAAAGATGACAAGCTAGTATTTGTTACAAAAATGGATGAAGCTTAGTTGGTAAAAGTGCACAAGCTAGAGAGGGTGAGCATTTCTATTATGAATGACACCTTGCATTTTGCTCAAGGGGATGAGGAAATTGCAGGGTCTCTCAGTCCACAATCTAAGAAGGACATATGGTGGCTTGCAGCATTTGAGACTCCAAAGGAGTGCCATGAGACATTGAAGTAGGTTTTAGAGAGAACTGACATCCCATCAATTATTCAAAGACCAGAGGCAAGGCAAACATTGACCGTGGATGGGCATGAAATGTTTCAAGTTGAATGGCATCTAGATGTTGATATGAAGGCCCTCAATTGCTTGTATGGTTATGATACAGGTGCAGATGCAAAATGGACATGAGTGTATTGTACCCTCTCAAAGATGCAAAAGGAAAGCCTACATTGGGAAAATGGCATCCTTTCTTGCAACCAAAGTGCAGCCCCTGATTGTCACAAAAAGGATTCTAAGTGGGATCCCATTTTGCTGATTCCATTGGAGTGGGTACACATGTGTACTTTGCATGTTGAGCTACGTATACTTGACAAGTTACTCTATTTCCATCTGGTTTATGCTTGGGATTTGAGGCCACAGCAAGTCTCTGCACAATGGATTGCAAAATCTAAAGAACTACTCTCACCGATGGGCCTTCACGGACACAATGTGAAGCTTAAGCAAGATAAAAAATAGTCAAGAAATACACAAAATCTTCCTACTAAAGTGTCCATGGTTGGAGGAAAGGCAAGAAGGTCCTTGTCCAAGCACAATGCTAATAAAGAAAAACATACATTGGCTTAGAGCACCCTAGGTGGAAAGCTTTGTGTGAGTGCACTATGAATCAAGATTCACATTTGCCAATTGCTACTTTGAGAACAAAACTGTGGACAAACTGTGATGAATTTATAAAGTTGCTTAGACAGGGTCAAATGGATGAGGTTTATTATGAGAGATTCATGATAGCATTGGGAGAATTCATATCATTGATGGTAAAGCATGGGGGGAGTCACATATTACACATTACATGGTAATCTTCCTTAGGTTGAAATTTGTGCATTAACCTTGGGTCAGTTTATGTTTCTAATACGATGTTTTTATTTACATCATATTCTTTATGCACATGCACCATGGTTTGTGGAGCAATGGGGGCCTCTGTCCATTTGGAATACTCAAGGCATGGAGAAATTGCACTACAAAGCAAAGGCAGCCTACTTCAAGAATACAAGGCATGGGGGTGGTATCGCGCAAAGCAATTCTCTACACAAAATGTTCGATTGGTTTTATAGATGTCTAGAGGCCAAGACTCTCAAGCACAACAAGGTAGAGGTCTCAAGTCTCGCAAAAGTGGTTCAACATGTCAAGAAGGCAAGAAGATGTGCTACTTGGAAGTCCTCCACAGGGAATCAAGGGGTTGTGCTTTGGTTGGAACATAGAGTCAGACAAGGGAGGCATTCCAAGGGTCCTACCAAATGTAAAATGTTTGATGAAAAAAGTAACACTATTTCAAGTCAATTGTATATTCCAAAGTTCACAAATTTGTTTCGAAATTGTAGAGTTACATGTGCATGTGCGACATGGCAAGGCGGAGGGGTGGGTGGGTGGGGAGGTAGGGTGGTGATGATCTTGCATTAGCGAACAAACGAAGAAAGAGGGGGGGTGCACTTGAAAATTCCTGATTTTCTACTGAAGGAATTGATGTGATTGCTACTATTGGAATTGTGTGGGCTCTTAGAGATACTATAGGGCATTGATTGGAAGTTAGAGGATCTATGTTAACTACTACAGGAGGTAGAGATAGATCCATATCTGTAGATCCCAATAAATGAGGGAGGGGATGTTTTTTTAGGACTTCAACCCTTGGGATAAGCTGACTTATCATAGGTTGGCCAACCAACCCACTTGGAGTTTCCTACTCTATAGGGCATTGATTGGAAGCTAGAGGATCTATGTTAACTACTATAGGAGGTGGAGATAGATCCATCTCTATAGATCCTACTAAATGAGGGAAGGGATGTTTTAATAGGACTTCAACCCCTAGGATTTGTTGACTTATCACAGATTGGCCGACCAGCCCACTGAGAGTTTCCTACACTATTTGACATGTCCTCATCTCTACCAATAGTCCCTTCTAGGTTCTTCATGGCTCTGTTGCAGATGCTCATGTGACAACTAGGCCCTTGTTCAAGAGTTCATGAGATGAGGTGGCTTTGCAATCCAAGAGGTGATATACCTCTCAAATTTGAAAGATTCCAAGGAGGACAATCAATTTCATGAAGCTTCCAAGAGTAAGATTCCTTTTAAGAACTATAAGCGGCATTCTAGAAGGAAGCACAACTTCTTTAGAGTGACAGCCATCGGATTCTGTTTCCCTTTAGAAACATTAGAGACCTCTTATTCTCCTACATGAATCAAACCACAAAGTGAATTGTGAAGGCTCTTCTTTGTACCAAAACAATCCATCTCCTCACTTGCCTTAGCGTGAGGGACTTTTTTTTTGTATGGAAAATTCAGCATCAACATCGATCCACATTCCTACACAAAAGCATTATACAAAAGTCTGATATAGTTTCTTTGAGTCTCTCAAGTGTTATGAAGTCTTCCACTTAAGATACGACTAAACACTATAATACATGTGAAGACAAGATTATTAATTTACTACATCACAAGCAAACAAAGGCAGCTGTAAAGGGTAGCTAATAGAGTAATGGAAGATAATCCTTAAAAAAGAACATCACATTGTCAACAAACCACAATGTGGACAACCACAAAGTGAATTGTAAATTAACCTTGAACATATCTCTATTTGAGTGTGCGTATCACAATTTCCAACTGAACATTAACTTCCCACAATATTTAACATTATCAACTCTATTCCAAAGAAAGGACTAGTTAGCTCTAGTAACACATCACCACCAATATCATCACTATCTAAGAATGGTAGCACCCCATTATAAAAACAAAAGTCTAGAAAGGGAGCGATACATTCAATCATGACGAAGGATAGCACTTAACTCTTACTACTACAATCTAAATTTTTTTTCAACATGTACATAAGTTTTAACAATTGAATTCATTTAACCTCAATTGTATAAGCTTCTTGAATTCATTTTTTCTTTATCTAGCTTCAAGATGGTTCATAGCATCCTCTCCCCCTTCTGCCCCTAACTTCATTTTCTCCATAACAAAAGTTCCAAAATGTTGCAGACACTCGAGTAACTAGAAGGCAAAGTAACATCACTTGATGGATACACAGATACTTAAAGCATGTAATCATTAGGATGTCTTATTTCATCATCAAAAGCATATCAACTCGAACAAAGTCACAAGAGCAAAGATCTATAGGTGCAGTTCTGCCCCTTTTGCCTTAGCGCACACCTTACAAATGGGGGCTACAAAATGAAACAGTAGTGACAAGCCATGAACATAAATGAAAACTAGACTCCTAAAGGTTTACTAGACGTGATTTTGCCAAATTTCCACACACATAACTTACATTTGTAGACCTACATCCTACCACCCGCACAGAGAATAAATATCCTATGACATTACTGCTTATATCATTAGCACTCACATGCAAATGAATATTTGAACAAGATTAATGATGAAAAACATTCATAAGGCCTGACCAAGATTGAAAAAGAAAACGAATTGGATGTGTAGTGTGACATGAAATTGGGGGTAATAAACTTCACGCACCTCTTCACTTCCTACTACTTTCGAACTGAGTGATAGAGATATTCATCACGGGGAAAGGGACATTAAAAAGAAGCTTTTATACCAAGAGACCACACCATACTATCCTCCCCTATATGAGAATGAAGACAGTAACATCCCAAGTGATGTTGTACTCAAGTATAGGGAGAAGGAAAGGATCAGCGGAGGCCATAATCTCAGCAAGTCGGTCTGTGCCAAAGAGAAGAGCGATACGTTGTTGAAAGAAGATTTTGCAGCTTAACATGACATGAACTAATATATATTGAGGAGTTTGAAGGGGATGATTGGGTCGAATGGGTTGGTTCCGAGGAAACATTGCACCTCCTTCATAGACACCTTTACACTTAGCTCAAAACACTCTCCCAACTATCATAAGACACAGAGACCCATAACTTTCAGCAAAAACATGATATAGAATATTCAATCACATATTGAGATGTGCCTTGAAATGGGCTTTGCTCTGATATAAGTTTTGTAAGAAACAGAGAAGCGGTCAGATAGATATGGGCAGTATACTAGATGGAGGTCGAGAAGGGAGGAGGAGGTTACAAGGTTGGAGGAGAGGGGATGAGGAGTTTGAAGGTTAGGACATGCTTTTGGATGTGGAGTGCAAGGAAGCATGGACACTTGAGACAATTGCTTGGAATACCAAAGTAGAACTCAACACAATGCCCCAAAGAGTATGGGCTTCATTCCATTATGGGGTATTTATACAAGTTGGAGAGCTTCTCTCTCTAGATGTAGGAATTGTAAGACATTCTCTCTCTACATGTAAAACTTGCATATAGAAGTTGCATGTAGGAGTTGCATGTAGAACTCGCATGTAGGATTTGCATGTAGAACTCGCCTCGGGGGGGTTACTCATCATATGTAACCCTATCACGTGAGTTCAACAGAAGGATATTTTTTATTTTTAAAATTTATAGAAATAAATATGCATAAGGGACTTTAAAATAGTTTTGGAAAAAATTTAATATGTAACCATATCATGTGAGTTCAACAGAAGGATATTTTTTATTTTTAAAATTTATAGAAATAAATATACATAAGGGACTATTTAAAACAGTTTTGGAAAAAATTTACAAATTTGTATAGAAAAGGGGTACATTTTATTAATGAAAAATTTACAGATAAGGGATTTTAGAAATAGGCCTTGAATGCACGTGATATAGAGGGTTTATACATAGTGACCCCCCCGAGGAACTCGCATGTAGGAGTGTAGAATTCACATGTAGGAGTTGCATGTAGGAGTTGCATGTAGAAGTTGCATGTAGAACTCGCATGTAGAACTTGCATGTAGGAGTTGCATGAGAACTCGCATGTAGGAGTTGCATGTAGAATTTGCATGTAGGAATTGTATGGAGAACTTGCATGTAGAACATGCAAGTTGGATTTCTAAGAGGGATTATTTCTAGCCTTATGCAAGTACCAGCGTAGCTTTGTCGCTATTCTACACACACATTCTATTCTACCTAAGTCCATGTTGGCACAGAGACAACATACTCCCGGATCCATATTTTACCTGTCCTCGGGTTATGGCTTGTTGTGAGCATGGGACCTCGATTGCCATGCCTTTAGTCCAATGGCTATGGAACTTGTGTCGTGCCAGTCGATCCTACTGTAAAGCCTTGGCACCATACAATTTTTGCTCAGTTTCCAGGTAGCCTGTATCCACCATTTGTTCGAACAGAGATATGTGGCATGCTTCTAAGAAGATCACTCTTTGATAGAGTCAGCTTGTAATCTGAGCATCGACTGGTTCATTGGGATTGAAACTGAGTGGAGGCAAATGGGTATCGAGGTAACATGGGACCTCCAAAATGAATTCCAATGTTTTACAGAATATAGCACTTAGGCGAAGGAAGCAATCAATGTTGTCGTGTATTGTTTTCTCATGCTACTGAAGTGCTCGAATCATTGTGCCTTGGATATTCCATTCTACACCAGAGTATGGTTTGATCATTGGCCAATTAATGGTTCGATCTTCATCCAAAGTGTGAATGGTTACTTCCCATTTTTTACGTCGTGGAACTGCATAGAACTTGGGATGGGTTCTAAGACATGGAGGTGCACGTAGGTACTCCTTCAAGAAGATTACATTAAAGAGCTTGGGATGGCGCCAATCAGGTTGTGGATCCAACTTTCTTACCCAACCTTCACTAATTTGACATCGACGAAGGTTGGTAGGAAAGTTGTCCAGGGTCCACCTCGAGTTTTCATATCAGGATATTTGCTCCAAAATTCCTTGATGGGATTACTAGGAAGTGATATCTCATCAAAATCATACCCATCATTAGAACTTGGCATGGGAGTATGAATTGGATTATCCAAATCCTGATATTCAAAATCAAATATTGTGTCATTTTCTGCTAATGGAAGCACAAGTAGTGTTGGAGGTGATGGGAGTTCCAAGGTTTAGAAGGAGTTCCAAGGTTTAGAAGGAGGTCCAAGGTTTAGAAGGAGGTTCCAAGGTTTAGAGAGAGGTTCCAAAGTTTAGAAGAAGGTTCCAGAGTATAGAAGAGGTTCCAAGGTTTAGAGTAGAGTACATGGTGGAGAACTCATCTCCCTTGTAGATCATGGCGATTAAGGGTAAGAGAACTAAGGGTTTAGGGGGAGCATAGGAGTGGGAGAGGAAGAAGGTTTAAGGGCATGGGGGAAAGAAGAGAGAGAAGGGAGGAGGAGGAGGAGGAGGGAGGAGAAGAAGGGAGGAGGAGAGAGGAGGAGGAGGAGGAGGCAGGAGGAGAAGGAAGAGGGAGGAGGAGGAGGAGGAGGGAGGAGGAGGAGGAAAAGGGAGGAGGAGAAGGGAGGAGGAGGAGGGAGGAGGAGAGGGAGAGGATGGGTTGCAAGGTTGGAGGAGAGGGGAGGAGAAGTTATAAGGTTAGGACATGCTTTTGGACGTGGAAAGCAAGGAAGCATGGACACTTGAGATAATTGCTTGGAATACCAAAGTAGAACTCAACACAATGCCCCAAAGAGTATGGGCTTCATTCCATTATGGGGTATTTATACAAGTTGGAGAGCTTCTCTCTTTGCATGTAGAAATTGTAAGACATTCTCTCTCTACATGTAGAACTTGCATATAGAAGTTGCATGTAGGAGTTGCATGTAGAACTCGCATGTAGGATTTGCATATAGAGCTCACATGTAGGAGTTGCATGTAGAAGTTGCATGAAGTCGCATGTAGGAGTTGCATGTAGAACTCGCATGTAGGAGTTGCATGTAGGAGTTGCATGTAGAAGTTGCATGTAGAACTCGCATGTAGAACTTACATGTAGAACTCACATGTAGGAGTTGCGTGTAGAACTCGCATGTAGGAGTTGCATGTAGAAGTTGCATGTAGGAGTCGTATGTAGAACTTGCATGTAGAACATGCAAGTTGGATTTCTAAGAGGGATTATTTCTAGCCTTATGCAAGTACAAGCAGAGCTTTGCCACTACTCTTCACACACATTCTGTTCTATTTAAGTCCATGTTGGCACAGAGACAACATTAGTGGAGGCCATAATCTCAGCAAGCCTGTTTGTGCCAAAGATAAGAGCGATACGCTATTGAAAGAAGATCTTGCGGCTCAACATGACATGAACTGATATATATCAAGGAGTTTGAAGGGGCTGATTGGGCCGGATGGGTAGGATCCGAGGAAACATTGCACCTCCTTCATAGACACCTTTACACTTAGCTCAAAACACTCTCTAAACTATCATAAGACACAGAGACCCATAACTTTCAGCAAAGACATGATATAAAATATCCAATCACATATTGAGATGCATCTTGAAATGGGCTTCGTCTGATATAAGTTTCGTAAGAAACAGAGAAGTGGTCGAAAAGATATGGGTAGTTTACTGGACGGGAGTTAAAACTATATGAAAAAGAAATAGTCACACATACAGAGTCATAGATTTTTGGTTTGACATCCAATACAATAACTGAATACATAATATGATCTCCTTGAAGAGAGCTTCGCGCTGATATAATTTCATCCAAATCGGACCACCGAGCAAAAAGTTATGAGCAAAATACTGACAAGGAGTCAAACTGTCGTGAAAAACACCTACTCCTTCTACTGGTGCCGACTTGGGAGAATACTACCTCCATGCTTAGACTTCATCAACGATCCAAGTCCCATAGAGGTCACCTAGGAGGGAAGAAAGAGCCCCTTTTGTGGCTTGGGAAATAAATAAACCATGTATGCACAATGAGCAGCCGAATAGACAACACTTCTGAGCACTTTGGAAGAGAAAGCAATGGAAAAAAAGGGAAGAGACACTCAAGAGAGAGAACCTGAAGTGACCTTTATTACCAATAGAGTGAGAGTCCACTCTAATGCAACTCAAAATTCTATAACCCACAAGGGAGAAGAAGAGGTTTCATACGTACAAGAGGGAGCGGAAGCTCCAAGACTACTCATAGAGAGAGAATGAACTAGAGAGAGATGGACTCAAGAGTCTACATAAGAGAATATCTACAAGAGGGAGAGAAGGCTCATGGAAGAGGCTTGAGGAGACTAGAGCTACAACAACGTGAGGCCTATTGGTGGAAGGGATGATGAACAAGGGAGAGGAGGGCTTCTTTTATAGAGATTTTGTCACCCTCCTTCACCCATTTACAATTGCGACCTATAGATTACTCTCCCCTTCAATCACATAAGCCCGTATGTCACCATCCATGTCCTTTTTAGCTACTCTTGCCATGTGTCCCATCAAAAGATGCTCAAGACTCTTAAAATATTGAGAAAGTCAAGAGTCTCCCCACATGGAGCCCATAGGAACCCTCTCTTTTCCATATGTCCACATCCTCCTTATTCCACATAGGAATTCTAGAAGGATTCCTCTTGACTCCACACTCCTCCACATGCCTTCCACATGCTTGGCATGTAACCTCTCTTATATTATCGGAACACATGGACATGAGCCCACCTCTTTATATGACTCTCTTCCTATTTTCTAAAAACCCCATAATATCCCATATACAAATAAATCTCACCCCATACCAAGGTATTTATCATTCATACACATGGTATTTACAATGATCCATTCCACTCATCCTCTCAATCCCTACAGCCGCTAGGCTATCACTTGATACTCAAACTCTTATCAAACATAGAAGAAAACAATACCAATGCCAAATAAAAAATATCAATTTTTAGCATCACAGTAGCATGGAAAAGAGGGCGAAAGCCTGAGAGAGAGAGAGGGGGGGCGAGAAGACAATTTGGATGCATACCATGGAAAAGAGGGCAAAAAGCAGAGAGAGAGAGAGAGAGATAAACAGACACACACACAGATAGATAGATAGACAGGGGGGGAGAGAGAGAGAGATTAAAAGGAAGAAAATAGAAAGTGAGAGTTGGAGTAATCATAAAAATCCATGCACACACGTACACCCCGTAGTAAAAAAAATTAATTTTCAAAAGTTAAAATTCTTAATTTTTCTCTTTGAACCCTCAAGCCCTACCCCTTTGGGGGCAGGCCAAAAAATGTGTTGACTATAGTAATCGGTATCTTTAAAAAAGAAGCATGTTTAGAGAGACCCTCATGAATGTCTGTCAGAGCATATGACTTCTAAGAAGCAGGGGCAAGACTTGGGCACTAGCAGGAAAAGGTAGAACAAACTCCATGCAGCCAATGAATCTTCTACTTCACTCGACCATGTTGTGTTCTAAATAACTAAAATAAAAATGAATTTCTAACAAGTTGAATAAATTCAAAAAAATTGCCCATGGAAATGCAAATGTGAATTGAACAATGTAGGAAAACAGTGAAAAACCTTGCAAAAAAACCTATGGCAAAGAATCCCCACGACACGTTGAATTTCACTTTCAAAGAAGGAGGTGGGGTAGAACGAGGATGAGAAGAGACAGAGAAGGTGCCCCAAATAGGTTGTTGCCCCATTTATTGATGCCCCAAAGATAGTTTTCCAAGGTGGATACCATGAAAAAATGAATTTTTCCTTTCAAGCCCAAACGATTGCTAAGCCCAACTCCTTTGGGGGCAAGCCAAAAATAGTAAAAAATCATGCTACCACCATTGCTAATGCACTACTCATAATTTCATTTCACAATCCTTTAAGAAAAATATCAAACGTGTTACCTCAGCTTTCTTGTGTACATTGTTCTTTTGTAATGAAATTTCATTTCTCACAAAACACAATTACTTGTTCATCAATAATATTCTTTGATGCATCTACTTGCATAACAAGCAATTAAGGCTCTCCATAAGACACCTACTTTGCATATAAAGCAATGGAAAGATAGTTCAGGGTCAGTGAACCAAAAGGCTACAAATGCTTTTAACATGTACTTTAATTGTAGCTACCATGCACTAGCAACAATAAAGACAAAATTTTGCATGCATTCAAGGTTTACCACTAGTGCACAAAGGTCTTGAGTCCTCCCACGATGAATTAAGGAAGCCACGGAGTACGATGGCATCAAACTCTATTCATTTGGAGTGGCCTTAAAGAGTACCTGTAAGTTGTTTCTAATCATCAAATTGCTTGCCATACCATGTCAATATTGGAAAACTCATTTTCAAAAACCATGATCTTGTTCCAATTGAAGTTGTCAAGGGCCTTGATCTTCTCTCGCATGGAACTGAGTCCTCCACAAACTAGGGTTCCCCTTACTAAACCTTTAAAGTAGATGATCATTGATGCGTCTTGGTGAGGTTCTCCCCCCTTGATCGGTATGAGATGAGGGGATACCCATCAAGGGGAGAGAACCTCATCAAGATGCATCAACCATCATTTATTTTGAAGATATAGAATATGGGGAATCTTACTTTCTAGAGATTTCTTATGCCATGAGGTAGGAGACGAGGATCTCATACTCAAAGGGTGGTGTTACAACCTTAGTGCCTCAACCTTTCTATAAAAATTAGAAGGCATGTTTGCTACAATAGAAAAGAGAAATGGAAAGGGCAAGGGAAAGCAACCATAACAAACATCACACTCAATGACAAAGTACAAGGTAGAGGCAAGGGTTTGATAGGAAGTTCGTGTAAAGGCTAAGGCAAGGTTTAGAGAGTAATTGCAATAGAGACATGCTATCTTTCCATCCCTTATGTTGTACCACTCGAGTACCACTCAAGGGTGGAATTGAGGTGGAATCTCAACATAAGAAAGGGCATCTATTTGGGTACAAGATATACTGCAACCAAATAGGAAGACTCAATCAAATGGACCAATATTACAACAAAAGGTTAACTTCAGCAATGGGATTAGAAGGTCGATTAAAGAAAGGGATTCAAAGATCGAGGCATCTAGGTTACTTGGACCT
This sequence comes from Dipteris shenzhenensis, assembly GCF_047967505.1. Classification (NCBI taxonomy): domain Eukaryota; kingdom Viridiplantae; phylum Streptophyta; class Polypodiopsida; order Gleicheniales; family Dipteridaceae; genus Dipteris; species Dipteris shenzhenensis. The sequence goes on from NC_141606.1 coordinate 13,513,186, forward strand.
TTCACATCTAGTTTTCAGATGGCAAACCATACCGGCCGCATTACGTCGGTTGCATCTCTTTTCTTCCAAAAGCTAGCATTTTGACTGAATTGCTTCATCTTTGTGAATTCAGCATGGGTGTTTTGTGAAGTTGACTCAGCTATCCACTCGTGAGCTTCTACACTAAATAATGTCTTGATTACAACTCCTTGTAGCTTGAGCAAACAGTCCAACATTATATAGTTTGTTTCGAAAGGTGTTTCACCCAGTTTCACACCACCCTACTAGTATGGATTGTGATTTTAAAGGTCCAATACCAAAGGCTTTTGTTATTCAATGTTAAGGGCAAGAACAAGAAACTTTATTCAACACTGCATACCTAAAATGATTTTGGCCAAGGGCATTTTCACACACCTCTTTTGAGAGTTAGCTTTAGCAACACGTGTGCCATTTAATTTCACTAAGGTAGTTGACCCATTGGGGACCAAAAAGCTATATTTCACATGTCCTTAAGAGAGGGTTCAAGATAGCATTGAGCTACAAGGAACTGCCTATTCACCTATGTACACCTATGTACAATTATGGGAGTGCAGAGGCTAAGCCTCCTTGGTTGGATTGGGCCTTTAAAGGATCTCAAGACATAGTCCAGTATATAACAAACCAAGTGTACCATGTGATGGTGAAAGTAAAATGATTTAAAGTCACATGGTATCAATGACAACATGTGTGACACTCTTGAGACAAACCATGGCTTGCACATCTCAAAATATCTCTAACCAATCTTGAATTGGGGTGTTCCTCCTATAAACTAAGTTTGGATAACTTCAAGGAAACATCCACCATGTTCAACCTTGTGAAACTCTCTTTCTCAATGCCTTCTTGAAACTTGGTGATCCCTTGGTGAGCCCTAAAATATCCTCCCAAAACTACTCAATCCAAGACCTAGGGCTATCATCGAGCAAACGATCACTCTGAGATGTATGACTACTAGATTCCCACAAAGTATCAAAATCATTGGCATCCAAACTCTTCATCCTCATCATATCCGGTGTGCATGGTGCTATGTGAAGGATGTGAGATGTAGCATGCACATGCCCTACCATGTCAAGTTGATAGCAGCTACAATAGCACGATGAGTGACCAAGACATCTTTAGTTTTCTCTTCTTGATAGAGGCATGTGAGCAACAAATACTATTAAGAACTTCATTACATGCTACCCTCTCTCTACTTGCACCAAAACCAGTAAGTACTCTACAATCTAGTAAGTCAAGATGACCAATCAACATGGTGAGAATAAGTAAATGCAATGGTGTGAGATCACAAAAGAATGAATGAAATATCCTACAGACATGATGATTTATTCCTCATGTATGTCCAACTTCTATACATGGTGTCTTGATCCATCCCTCTCAATAATAGAAAGACCTCAAAACTAGTAGGAGGGGTAAGGGGAGTAGGCAAATCATGGTGTCTTTGAAGTAGGCATAGGAGGAGGAAAAGGAGAAGGAGTAAAAGGAGATAAAGGAGGGGGAGGAGGAGGAGTAAGAGGATGAATAGAAGGAGGAGGGGCCAGGTCATGGGAAGTCTCTATTGAAGCAGGTGGGGGAGATGGAGGTGGAGGATTGGCATCACCATTAGCAGAGGTTCAAGATTATGCTCTCCACTCTCACTTGCATTCATGAGATTTCCTCCTTTTCTCTTGTTCAAGGACTTGATGAGTAAGGGTTTTCCTATTCCTATTGCCTTTTTTGCTTCTATAGCTTTCAGAACCCATTCTCTATAGAGCTACTAGGAATTGAAAAAAGATCAAGATGATGGAGAGCGCAATGAGGACTAGTCTTCAAACTAAGAAGGAATGAAATGAATATAATGAGTGTGACCTTTTGTAGGAGACTTGGACACACCCTCTCCCATGGATTTGATTGGATGTGATTTTAATTTGGTTGGATTCAATTTCTATTTTATTGATTTCATTTTCATTGAGTGGTTCTCATAGTTTGACTAAATTGAGTGGCTCTTATAATGAGACTCAACTGAGTGGTCCTTATAATCTGAGGTGATTTTAATCAAGCCATATAGCTAGGGTTTGAGGTGATTGAATCAAGGCATATAACTATACCATATGATTGAGATGTGATTTTAGTCAAACAATATAACTATACCATATGTGATTTAATCAGATGCTTGAGGAGTTCTTTTAATCAAGCCATACAACTATAACTAGAACTTTGATTTTAATCAAGACATATAACTAGAATTTGAGGTGATTTTAATCAAGCTATCCAACTATTCCATTTGGTCCAATTAAATTTTTGAGATTTTGTTTAATACATCATGTTTTTTCATGTTAGGACAGCTTGCATGCATCTATATAGATAAAGAAAATGATGTGGTATGGCATTGCCATGATGCCTATGACTTTCATGCCTTCATGCATGCACAATCTCATGTTATCCATGCATGCATAATGAGTGGCATGCATGGTCATGATGTGTCATCTCACTTTGATGAATTGGCACATCAATAGTATGGACATGTAAGGGTTGTGGTGGTATATGGGTCCTTTCATAAAATGATGTGGGCACAAGCTTTTTCCCTCATGATGTATCACCATATATGACATGGAAAGATGAGGTGGCAAGTAGGGTAGTAGGAAGCACCTTGATGACATGTTTCTTTCATGTCACCTTATATGTCATGGTAAGATGAGGTGGAAAGTAGGGCCTTACAAGGGATTATGTGGTAGGAGCACCTTGATGACACGTCTTTTGGATGTGTTAGCATGTATAAGGTGTAAAAACTACCTAGCAAGGTGATGTGGCATCATGTGTCGTCATAGCTAAGGTGCCCAATGATGTATGCATTGTGAGGTGTCACCACATATGCAGTGCAAATGACACATTCTTGGTTATGTGTCTTTTTATTTGAGGTGGAAGGGAAAGTGACATCCATGCTCATTGTGTATGATGGCTTACTAGGTCAATGAGGTGACCTTTTTTTATGTGGTGTCCAGGTCTATCTATTGATGATGTGGCACTTCATGTGTCATTCGTGTTCACCTAAAAAAGTGTTGTATTAATATAAGTTGCCCCACCAAGACAAGTAGTGTACCAAGTTGAGCTTAGCTACTACACCTAAGCACCACCTCCTCATTATCTAATTGAACACAAAAAGAGGCATACATTGGAGGCATTGTATTGACATAAGGGTGGCTTGTCAATGTTGGTCATAAGAGTGGCCTTTTAGGGTAATTTTATAATTTTTTGATAGCTTTGGATCTAGTGCCTATAACACTTGAATGCAAATGGCATCCTCCATTCTTCTATCCTAAGTGCCAACATACAATGGGGTTTGCCACTGCAAACATGCAGATTTTTTACTTTCACTAAACACAAAGTAAACTGGATGCTCATGCAGTTTACTAAAACTATCCGTTGAATTACTTAACCAAAAATTGTACCACACTCAAAGCTAATAGTACTAGTAAATTCTAATTATTGTAATGGATCTACTATGAGTCCAACATTTAATTCTCCACCACTATTTTACGACTACGCTAGGACTACGAAGCCATATAACTATGTCACTTTTAGAGTCAGACAACTGTACATTGAGAAGACTATCAACCCTACCTAATGTACTATTTCCAATAAGTTGTGCCAATAGATCAAACTCAATAAAGTCATTACTATTGAAAACTATAGAAACTATCAGCAAAGTATTATTAACCTATTAAGAGTACACATACCTTGCACCAGTAGAGAGGCAGAGAGGTAGAGATGGAGGTGGATTGTGGAGGAAAGGAGCTTCCCCCCAACTTGGTCTCAACCACCAAATCTTGCCCAGTAAGGAGGAGGTGATAAGAAACCCATCGTGAAACCTCTCTCCTAGAGAACCTACTAGAGGAGATAAGAGCTCAAAGCCCTCTTACTCAAGACTTTACAAGATTTTAAGGGAGGATTTTTCACACCTCTTTTTGCACATAATTATTTTAGTGCTCCCAGTGACAAAAAACATGAAGGAGGGAGAACCTCTAATGCCAAGTCCAGAGGTCTTCAAACAGGCCTTAGGAGACTCACAAAGAACTGCAAGGGATTCCCCAACCGGTAGAGAACAGTGAGACAACTCCTTCAAAACCTCGGGCAATTACCCTGGCCAAAGAACTAGAAAGGGAAATGATAAGGAAAATGAGGCAGCTGTCGTCGATACTAAGGAAGATGCTAAAGGCAAGTCAAAAGCGGAGGTGCCATAGAGCCCCTCCGACAGTACCAATAATTCCATAGGAAGATTATCAGGACCTAATGGAGGAACAAGGATGATCACTGGCCTCAAAAGTGGCTCCAATATAGCAAGAGGAAGACAAAATTAGAAGACCCGCTATTGAGGTGGAACCAGACCACCAAACAATTCATCAAAATTTCAACAAGAGGGCACTGAATCTTTGGATGAGGAAGGCTCATATCCTAAAGGTACCTTGACGGAAAAATACTTGAAAAGTAAATTTATTAGTTGTCCACCCATGCATTAATTGGTTTTGTCCCTGGCCCAAGACACCTAGCTGCTTTTTTGGAAAACTAGTTGAGGAATAATTTGACAAGGAAAGGCCTAATTGTAACTAGTGTAAGATATTTTAGAAAAGGTTTAGATTTCTTTTGGTTTAAAAAGGAAGAAATGGCTTTTAATTCCCCTCATCATGGTTTGTGGACCATTAGGAACCAACCTCTATATCTAGAATATTCCTCCCATGACTTTAGCTTGGATAGACCAAGGTCCACTTTTATTCCAGTGTGGGTGGAGCTCCTTGACCTTCCCTTCTCTTTAGTAAATCAGGTTGCAAATGTCTATACGAGCTTGGGATAGGGAATAAGTGTTGAGAAAGAAAAATTTATTAATCCTAGAGCTCACCCTCATGTGTGTTTCAAGGTGAATGTGGCTAAAGGACTCCCAGACACCTGTCATTGTCAATAGGAATGGGATTGTCTACAAAGAATAGCCCCTAGTATACAAGAACCTTCCTAACTCCTATTTTCTCTGAAATTTATTAGAACAAGATGGATAAATGGATTTTATATGAGCACAAAGGTTCATCAAGGGTAGACACCTTTTGGAAGCAATAATCAAATTGTGGGAGGGGTGTGCTCATGCAAAGGAGTCAAATCAAGACATATGCTTTATTAAAATAGACTTTGACAAGGCCTATGATAGGTTAACTGGGATTCAATAAGACAATCCCTTCATGATTTGGGTCTAGAGGAGAAATTCACATCTTTTGTGGCATCATTTCTTTCTAATGCCTTAGCCAAAATTTGTGTAAACACGAAAATGACTCTGTCTTTCTTATTGAAAAGATCAATTAGGCAAAGTTGTCCCCTAGCTCCTCTATTCTTTGCAATAGTTGCAGATGCTTGGGGTGGTTGATCCATGGCCAAGTGGTGTAGGGATTCAATTAGAAGGATTGAATTACCCTCGGGAAAGAACCTAGGAACTCAACAATTTGTAGATGACACAAACTAAACTATTACAAACACCCCTCAAAACATAGAAAATGCTATGCTCTGCCTAGATATCTTTTGTCTGGCCTCAGGTTCCAAAATAAACCATGCAAAGACAAGATATGTAGTATTGTCAAGGAATGACTAGGATCAAAGCTAGACAAGTTGGAATACCCATGGGTTTCAAGGTAAGCATGAAGAAAAGATAACTTATGCTTCATGGGTCCTGATCATAGCAACACATGTACTATGGTTTCTATGGATATCCAAGAATGCTTTGCAATTGAATGATGAGTCTATCATTGTTGAACATCTCTTTGCACACTGGTTTCTCAAAAATGCTCATCTTACTCAAAGCTAATGCTTTACTTAAGCTGATATTCATACCTACAATGTTGAATTGTCTCAGTTATAGGAGGAAACTAAAGAGTACCACAGGGTCTTTACTAGATGCAATAATACACTTCAAAATCAGCAATACACTTTAGAAATCGCATGGTCTTTACTAGACATAGTAATACAATTCAGAATCTATAGTCATATGTTATCCCTTCCCTTTTCCCAATTAAAGAGGAACCAGTTGACTCATCATGTCACCTTTTATGTTCTTCTATCTGCCTACAGAGCTATGTCTGCTCATCTTACTCAAAACTAATCTTATGAATACAATACAAAAAACACTCTTTTTTCCACCCAAAAAAAAAATTCTTATTAACCTACCATACAATAGTTTTCAACTAATTCATAAAAGCACCAACTGGCATAATGATGAATGATTTAGAGCAGGTAATGCACAAAACCTTCTCTCTTCACACCAATTTTAGCAAAGCTTGATAACACCCTTGATCTAATAGAGTGCATGATTTTTTATTGCAATCAGGCTTCAAGAACATGTCATGTTACTGACATACACATGCAAAGCAAAGAGGTGGTAGGCATGACTACATGGTAAGATAGTTATATTACAATCCTCCTCATCAGTGTGCTTGCCACATGTTGTACAAACCTCCACATAGAATACAAATGGAACCTCTTTTGAAGATTTCTTGGGTACACCTGGCAAGACAATCTAACAATCATGTGGGCAAAGCATCATCTCACACTATGACCTTCGTACCTTTCCTATTGAATCAAAGCATCCTATATATAACAAAGAAATCAATAAAAGTTTTAAATCACTTATCATGTTGACAAATAATGTGCAAAAGATCAAATTTTGCCTCGTTGTTAGCATTCATCATAATAAGTTTGATTATCTAACTCCAAAGCAATCTAAAAATATGTGTTACAATTATCCTTAGACTCTATGACTTATAAAGTCTTAAAAAACTCATTCTAATTAACAACTATGACCATCTTATCTAATCCAAATTTGCCCCCAGACTGCACCATAAAGACCATGGTTTATTGAACCCTAAAGTGGACATTTTAGGGATTTATGTAAGGACAAAAGTGAATCCCCAAAAGGAAAAGTGAGGCGAGACAAAATAGTAACATAAAAGTTTACTCAACGTGGCCTACTACTCTAACCAGCTCAAGGAGTGCACCCAAATAGCCTGCTTGATCCAAGATGTAGAATCATATAGAATTTGTCTATTAGGAGTTTCAATGTAGGAGGCTAGCTATAGGAGTTTCACTGTAGGAGGTCAACTCTAGGAGCTACTTTTGAGAGATAGCATACCCTTTGCCTTGGAGGCCATTGCCATTCAGGTCTTTGATGGATTTTCATCAACGTTTAAGTCCCATCTATTTTCATATCCATTATGATTGGAATATGGATAAGGGTATTGTGACAATAAGTTAGGGATAGCGAAACTTCATTCACCTCTTGCCATCAACTTGTTTGGAATAAGTTGGAAAGGTGATCTAACCTTCTTAAAGGCACATGGTGACAACATATGCACTAATGAGATTGAGTGCACCAAAAGGAAGAGACAATGGAGGTGGAATCTGATGGTCCCCACCTCCCTAGGCTACCCTCCCTCTCCAGACTTCTATTCTCCCATCCCAGACTTCAACCCAACAAGGCAGACTACTGCTAAATATGCATGCATTCACAGAAAGCTTTGCTCCTTCTAGATCATTGCCATATTTAGCTGCCAATGAAAAAGCTGATGGGATGTCAAGCCAAATCATGGAGAAGACTCCTGAAGGATGAGAGGCATTCCCAAAGTTCCCCTTGACTCCCTTCAAATGGGAGATTGACTATGAGTCCAATATGCATTTTTCAGTGCTCCTGTCACATTTTTTTGAGCGGGAGATCGATGTTTTGACTCATAAAACTTATGCTAAGTGGGAAGAGGAGGAATATGGAGCCACAACAAGACCCTTTGTGATTGAAGGAACCTACAGAGGAGCAATGGCCCTTAGAAGCAACACCTCGTGAGGCGGCTCGACAGTGAGGTGGACTAGCTAGGCCCAGCCCTGCCAGATACACACCTTCCACCTCGACACCTAGCTACGCCAGGTCCTCAAGGAATACAAGGGAGAATTCTTTGCAACACCTTTTGTTAGACTTCATACTCCTAGCGTTGCAAGTGCCAGACACTTCCATCGAGAATGGAAGGCCCAAAATCTCAGATAGCAAATAGGTGTTGAAGTTAAGTCCCAAATGAATGGCACATTGAATCTCAGATAGCAAATAGGTGTTGAAGTCAAGACCCAAATGAATGGCACATTGAACCAGAGGGGAATGCTCCCATTAATAGTAGTAGGTACCCCCTCAATAAGAGGACAAGGTGGTGGAACCCCCTTGAATCAAGGGAGAAGAGAATCTACACGTGAACCTACCACCCACAGAATCCTCGATCATCCCTTCGTCGATAGAGATGCAGTAGGAGAGCACTCCCCAAACATCCCGCCAACCAAAGAACCAACCCCAAGAGCCAAGTCAAGAGGAACTAGCCATGCCCTCCTCCACACATGTGGTAAAGCAAGAACTAAGAATGTGCCCGGAGCACACGCAAAAGAGCATATTGGATGGCATAGGATCTACAAGAAGAGGGAGGGGAATCTGAAGGGGAGGCATAGTCTACTAGCCCAAGAACTTGTTTCTCTGCCATTATTGATGAAGTTGAAAAGATTCATCATGATTCTATTAACCAGTTGGCCACCCATGCACTCATTGGGTTCATTCCTGGCACAAGACCCCCTGCCCTTGTCATTGAAAATTGTGTGAGAACAATCTGGGTCAAGAGAGGTTTTAATGTCACTCATGTAGGATTCTTGAGAAAAGGGTTTTATTTCATGCTCTTTGAAAAAGAGATGGCCTATGCTTCTTTAAATCAGAGCCTCTGGACTCCTAGAAATCAGCCTTTACAACCTACCAAGATCCATGTCTGGGTTGAGCTAGCTAGCTTGCCACTCTCCCTGTGCAACCAAGCTGATAGACTTTATCAAGACCTAGGTGAGGTAATTGGATTTGAGAGGGAACAATTCATCAGTCCCAAAGGAAACCCATAGGTTTGCATCAAGATGGACCTTGCCCTAAAACTCCCTCAAACTGCGCTCATACTCAATAGGAATGGCTCAGTCTTCAAAGAACACCCCTTATCTATAAAATCTTCCACATTCCTATTTCTTGAATGGTCAAGCTACACACATGGTAAAAGACTCAAAATAAAAACCCTCCTCCCAACCCCAATAGGAGAATAAGCATGTTTGGGTGGTAAAGGAAAACAAGAAAGAGAGAGTTGTGTAGGAAAGATCTCAAGATGAGGGCAAGAGAGCTACAAGGGAAACCAATAAGGGAGAGAAAGTAAAGTACCCTATCCTGTCAAAGAATACCTTTGATACCCTTGTGGATAAAGAAACTAAGATTGGAAAATGGAGAACCGGGAGGATTTCAAGGTCCACCTGGATAGTCCTTAGATTTTGAAAATGAGGTCAAGCAAAATGATGGTATGATGACAGAGAATGGTGAGGATCACCCCCCTAAGAGGAGGAACTCCCCCACCAATCACTATTGAAAAGGATTTCACAGTTAAAGGTAAAGAAGAAGTTGTTATACAATAAGAGAAGATTATCATAGATAAAAGAAGCCACACCTCATATCAAAAGCCCTCGCCCCAAGGCTAAAAGGGGAAAAGTAGGAATGCTATTTAGACCCATTTCCTTCCTCGCACTAAATGTGTGTGGACTTCCCAACCCTTCTAGAGGGTGTAAAATGTCCTAGTTGAGAGCCAACTCCCTTTCACCAACCTTTTTGGCCCTTCAAGAAGTGAAAGCAATTGGGCAAGATCAAGCTTGAGAAGAGACTTCTCATTGTTGACAGAAGAAAAATCTGGTACTACACCCAACATGAAGAAGGTAGAGGGGGCACCATCCTTGGTATGCTCTCTCGCTACAAAGGGGGGTTAATCAATGAGCTAACCCATGACCATGCTAGATGGGTAGCCCTCAGCTACAACATGAAAGGGATTTTTTCCAATGCGGTCTCCTTATATGCTCCAACAGGCAATCAGAACATAAAACAAGCTTGGGATTCTCTCTGTGTGCTAGAAGGAGACATTATTCTTCTAGGACTATGGACCTCCGCTTATAGCTTCATATTACAATACAAAGCTTCATCTAGGCTCTAAACCTCACCTTGCAATACATTACACTGCTAGGGTTTTCTATTGCATGATGAATTTGTGATCGTTTACAACACAAAGTTTTGTCTCCCGCCAACATCTCCCAACACCACTTTGGTTGCACTAATGAAGAGATGGCATTATCTTGTGCACCTTCTCACAAGGTTCAATGGAATCTTGTGTACTCATTCAAGCTTGCAACTCTCATAATTGCACCGTGAGTTGCACCGACTTGCTTTCGCATGCACTAAGCCCCAACTCGGCACCTTCGACTATGGACCTCCGCTTGTAGCTTCATTACAACAAAAAGGTTCACCTGGGCTCTGAACCTCAGCGCAATACATTACTCTACTGGGGATTTTAATTGCATGACGAATGTGTGATTGCTTCACAACACGAAGTTTTGTCTCCCACCAAAATCTCCCAGCAACACTAAGGATTTGTCGCCCCAAGCAAAACCCACCAAGACTTAAACGATGACAACTATGTTACTCCCAATACATTACTTGCAGCAACACCAACATAATTGTGTACCAATAGATGGTTCTTTATAAAGCCGAGCTCCCTTCATCACCACCATCCTAGAAATGGCAAGTGTTAATCCATGATTGACACCCAAATCTTGAATGAAAATTACCATGAGATTTGTTCTGATTTCCTACCATTGGAGTCGAACCTCAAATCAATGCTATGATCCGTCATCTAGGTTGTTAACAAGGTTACCTATCTTCAAGTCCCACCTGGGACTCTTGCCTTGATATCTATAGGTTTACCTACCATCTGAGTCCAATTTGGGACTCCTGTTTTTCACAACCCAAACCGGGTTTTGAAATTCATCTTCGCTCTAGAGATTTAAATTACCCCAAATATAATTCATGACTTGGCTCTCTGTCCTCATTCAGGGTCTAGCTGCTGGTCTCAGGGTTGGGTCAGGTCGGCAGTACCTTGGACAGTTTCCGGTTTAACTTGGCCAATCTGATGGCTAGATCAGGTCCCTGACCAGGGATTCTCTTTTTTAGGGACCCTAGACTCATTGTTGAGGCACGTCATTGAGCCAGTTAGTGAGCAAGATTGCCCTCTACCACAGCCACTGTGTTGGAAATCGTTGCCTCACATGCTGACCTAAACAGGCTGACCAGGCCTCTTTCAGGGACCTATATAATGCGCCATATGGCTGGAGTTTGCACCAGCCATAGTGCCCTCCCTCCAACTCATAACCAGGGCCTATGTGTAGTACTGAAGACAGACAGACCATGGCAGTCCCATGTGGACTGAACTGCCCTAATAGGCGGCTCTAGGAAATCTTAAGAAAGATGCCAATGCACTGCTCATGTGGCAGCCCACAATCCATATACATATCCATGTGTCACCTAATGAATGTGCCCACATGACATATTCTGCACTTATGCCTATGCAAGGTGTCATATGGGGGCACACAGGTGGTCATACACCTTTGCCACAAACAATGAAAAAGTTAGGTGAACAACAAAATTAGCCCTTATAAAGCTATTTACATTGTTCTTACAGAGTGAGACTCCATATTTGATTTGAAACATGTGCTTTGTGGCAGGAGCAGTAGATGATGACATTTTAACTTCACCTTGCATACTAAAGGAGTAATAACCTCACTCACCTCTGCATGCTGGTAACTTGCGTTGTAGTATATACATCATCTGTGTATACCCACACTAGTCACTCAAAAGATTGAAAACCATAAACTCCATCACACATAGCAGGGACTAGCTACTATGACATCCCCACTGACGTCATCAGCGCCCAACAGTGTGTGTAGTATATACATCATCTGTAGGTTCTCCTATCCTTGAAACATTTACAGGACTCCAAATTGTTCTTTCCATGTGTGCCGCCCTTCCACCCCAAGCAAGCTGCCGCCTCTAGCTAGAACACTGCCGACAAAACTTTTCTTAAAGTAAACTAATACTCAAATGATTTAACAAACTACAAAATTTTACCCATTGCATTGCTGTCAACATAAAATGTATCCAAGCTATATGATACGTGTGAAGTGATACCTATGTTCTTCCTTGTAGAACAGTGCATCTGCCTTCCTTTCAAATGTGATTTTCTTACAGAAGTTTTTTTTTGGGGGGGGAAGATACAAACTTGCCAAGCAGTAGTGGCAAATTTCAAGACATGTTGCTATTCTTCAAATTCACCACGACGACAGATATGTTGTCATTACTGCCTTGTGAAAGAGCCATTTTGGTGAGCAATACAGCAGCAGCCTCTGCATTTCCCTCATTGCAAGCAGAAGAACCAGCAGCATCAGTAGCCATACTCTGGGTAGCAAGTCGCTTCCGTGCAACTTCACAGACCTCCTCACTACTGAGTACATCCCACAAACCATCACTTGCCAGTACGAGGCAATCATCGTCTTCCGACCGCGACATGCACATAACTTCAGGCTCCGCTATCACATATGGCTTCAAATACCGATCACCTTTTGGACCACCACATAAAATGCAACACTTAACGTCAGAGCTCCTAAGCTTCACAAGAAATAACAAATAAATTGCTTATTGAAGAGTTCAATCGTTATACCAATGGCCCTTGACATTGCAAGCACACCAAATACCCGATAACCATTCCAAGGTATAACTCTGCCACCTGCTGCCTCGATTCTTGCCATCTCATCTGCTCTGTCGGGCTGCATATATATACAGAATACGTCAATGATAACTGCTGCAACTTTCTTTTCGTTCGACTCAGAAACAATGTTCCAAATGATGCTTCACCATTCACAGTAACACTACCAGACCTTGTGATCGACTGATAGGGCAATTGCTTGTCCACCTCGAGACAACACAGCTCGAGAATCCCCACAATTGGCAATAATGATCTGGCATGAACCCACAACTGCCACCACAGCTGTGGAACCAACAGTCTCGGGAGCCATGGGTTCTGAAAAGCGTTCCATGGTACCTTCCAGACTGTCTGAATTCCGTTTCCAGGAAAGACCTTCCATCTCTGCGTCGATCCTGAGGAAAGTAGAGGCCATAATCTTCTCCCACTTCTTTTCCCATAGAATGCCAGTACTACCCCCGTTTGTGTCAGCACCAATTAGTGCATTAACTTCTTCAACTAAAGTTAAATGAAGTCGCTCTTTGCAGAAGTTGGAAACCTGCAGGAGACATCCCTGAATTCTCATTTATCGGCCAAAAGCCCAAAAGTTTAAATCTTCTATTCCCAACATTTCACAATGTTAAAAAGAAGGGATCCAAGGGAGAGTTGCCCATCAACTTCCTTGACAGCTCTTAACGACGAAATAAACCAATGACTCCATAAGAAAAGCAGAAAACGGGATCCTTACCTGCGAACCGCCATGCCCATCGTAGACCCCAAAAAAATGAAAAGGTAAGTTGACTTTCTCGTCTGTATTGCAACCCCCCAAACAACCTCCGGCCTGTTTACAAGGAAGATGCAGTAACCTGTGCACTACTGTCACTGAATCCTCCATTTCGCGGCGTCTTCCACAAACGGACATGACGCCCGTCGCAGGGTCGCGAAAGCAAGTAGCTGAACTGCTCGTACTTGCAGCGTTGCATACATTTTCGTCTGCACTAGCAGAGGCGGAGTCGAAATCTCTTGGGTAATGGACATTCTCCGGAGCCTCGTCCGCGAGCGTAATTTTTCCGGTCTCACCCGAGCAGCACTCATCGGAATTGCGTGCCAGGTCGCGATCGTCAGGATTGCATTCAGAGTTGGCAGGCCGATCCAAAGGCCGAAAATCGCCAACGATCCTCAAATGCAAATCTGGAGAGGGAGCATCCGAAGGACGAAGCGGAGGAGAGGCGATGGGCGGGAGGGAGGGGGGAGGGGGGGGGGATGACATATCAGCAAGCGAGGGGGAGGTCAACCGACGCCGAGGGGGGGGGGGAGGGGAGCAAAGGGGGACATGGTGGGGAAGAAGAGCTGAGGGAGGAGGAAGGGAGTGAGGATCAATGGAGGGGGAAACCCTAATTATAAGGAAGGAAAGCTTTGAAAAGACTGAGAGAGAAGAAGAAGAAGAAGAGCAAGTCAAGATAGACTCTTCTTCTTCTTCTTCTTCTTCTTCTTCTGCTGCTGCTGCTTCGTTTCTTTTCTTCTTCTTCTTCTTCTTTCCTCCAAATGTTCAAGAAACACCTCCCCCTTACGTGGCACCACGTGTCCTCCCCATCCTCGCTCCCCTTTTTATTGGCTGCCCCTTGTGAGCTCTTGCTTCACTACGGTCACATGCACGCTTTTCCCTCCCACCACCACCACATGCCCTTGCAATTTTTGTCCACCGCGCACACACACCGCACTCTCTCCAGCTTTGCCGTGCGTGCTTGCGGCGGTGGACGATGAACACACCCTCTGAAACCTAGCCGGGGTACGTGGTATTGGAGAAACCCATGCACGTGACCTCTTCCACGCCCGGGTGAACGACCAATTCACGATTTTCGTTCGCCGTTTCTCGGTGGTCAAGGTCGGTCGGCCTTCCTTTTGTATTCAATGTGGTGTCAGTGTATGCCCTAGATTCGTGGAGGGGAACAATCTACATGTCGGAAGCTTCTTAGGGAGGGAATGTTTATCGAGTGCTAGGAGGTTGGAACATGACGCAGCATAGGCTGGATTGCTCCCATCTTCGGGCGAAAGGAAAGAATGGGTCTTAGAGGTGGGGCTATTAGGCTGTGTAGAGATTGATTGGGAGGGATGGGATTCTCCTTTAATTACAACCGTAGGGGTCATGACTTCCATGTGGGAAGGATAGCCAAATTTTACACATCCATCTGACAAAGCCTCCTATGGGGTGTTATATTTGTTTAGTTCGGGTCTATCTTCCAATGAAGTAGAGTGCTCAACAGACCACGGGATATTCCATTCAAGTTCAATAAAATACTTTTGCAAAGCAATGAAGACATGGAAAGATTGTTATCAATTGGAGGTTGATCCATCTAAGAGATGCGATGTGCTATTAGAGGGATGATGTCGGTTGCAATTCAGCAACATAAGAGGTATAGGAGTGTGCATCGTTTGGATGGGATGTCCCTACCTCATATCAAAGAGTTGTGTCTTTAGTGGATCCGCAGGGGCTTTCCTTTCTTGTCTATTGTGTCAAGCACCGATGGAGTGTGTTATGCATATATTATTGGGAATGTGTGGCTCTTAGGGGCATGAGGCATGTTCTGGATCATGTATTGATTTGCATTAGGCTCTTCCATTGGGGACTGGTCGACTTAGTTGAAAGGTCATATTAACTGGGGATCCGCAGGGGCTTTCCTTTCTTATAGGTGTCATTTTGTCATATGTGCATGGAGCCTAGTTGCAAGCTATCTGGGAGGTCCAAAATGCAATGACCTTTGATGCAGGGTGTAGGAGAATGGTGGGGTGAACCTGTTGAGTCACTTGAAAGGGCTACTAGTGGACTATTGTCTAATTACGAGAGTCAACAACTATTTAGTCCGCAAAATCCTATGGGAACTCTCTCGAGTGTTACCATAAGCTGCATAGCAGCATGTATATTGGGTGGGTGGCCCAATGTTTTGATGTATATAGGTCATTTTTCAAAACTTGCCAACCCTAATATAAGTCTGCATTTTGTTGTTATTTTCTTCAATTTTTTAAAGCCCCTCTTACCCCTACTGAGAGCACATTCTCCTATAGATATTTCCATTATTGTAGGGATTAACCATTGTAGATATGCCCCTCACAATGTGGGAATAGAACATTGCTTTGGATTCATAGATTTTCAATTGTCAAAAAATCCCATGTTCTAGCTTGACTACAACCCTTGTCATCTATCAAACATTCATCCATAGGCATACAGACTCCGAAGTAGCAAGATGCTCCAATAATAGCTACCTAACATCGCCATTTTGTTCATGGAGGTTGTTTTGCCTCTTGAAAATATGGTGTAGAGAGTGAATGTGACCATGGTTTTGTGTCATTTTTCAGCCTCCATTGCTTCAAAGAGTCTTTTTTTCCCACAAAACCCTTGATCTCAAGAGCTCATCTTTTAGTGGGAAAAAATGTGGGGGGCCACAAGCCATCTTTTCCCACAAAACTTCCACAATCTCATAAGGCCTTTTACTTATCATATCTCATGCCCAGATCATGGTACCAATTTTTTGACCTCCCTTAGAACGGAGATTTGGTACTCACATTCTACCCCACCATAAGTAACATAAATTAGGTTAGATCTATATAGAAAGAACCCTTTAAGGGGCATGAATATATATTGCAAAATGTTTTACAAAAATTCTCTCCAAGGTGCATGAACATATTATGCTCTAAGGCATGGGTACGAAAATTCCCTCAAAGGAGCATGAACCATAAGGCATGAGGACAAAAATTCCCTCGAGGGGCCATGAATGTAAAGGCAACAAGACCAATTACAAGAAAACCAAAAAAGGGT
The DNA here is from genome assembly GCF_047967505.1 of Dipteris shenzhenensis. NCBI lineage: Eukaryota > Viridiplantae > Streptophyta > Polypodiopsida > Gleicheniales > Dipteridaceae > Dipteris > Dipteris shenzhenensis. The sequence goes on from NC_141606.1 coordinate 13,529,629, forward strand.
ATACAAAATATTCATATTCTATACAACAAAAAAGAGAGATCACTAGCTCCAATTTGGAGCCCTCATTGATCTCCTCACTTTGCATCACTCTCAAAGAATGAACCTATCTGATCCTCACCTCCACTCCATATCCCTTGTCTACTCACTCCATCACTCAAGATCCCTAGCCCTCTCCAAATCCATCTTTTGCTCGTACTACCTAGGTTAGGTTGCATACAACATGCATGGAAAAGTTTATTAAGAACATGAACATTATATAATTTTAAAAATTTGAGTTATATTATGGAACTAAGAGTGGCCAAAGAATTACCTTGCATGCCACTGCATCCCAGCCACATGGATCTATAATGAGAAGAGGTTTCCATGAGAGAAGAGAAGGGCACCAATAGGTATGAAAAAGAATATACATCAAATGAAATGCATTAGCTAACAAGGTAGTAAGTAATAAAGATACTTACAAAAAATATGGGCAAAATATGATGGATCCACGTCTTAGGGTCTCTCTTGAGCTTTTCCTTTGCCGAGCTCCTACTTTGCCGAGCATCAATCCTTTAAGAAAGTGATGACTGCAACCATACAGCCTTACTTTTCTTCTGATCCTACAAACTCAACAATCCCTTCCTCCAAAAGTTTTGGGGCTATCATTTTTCCTTTAGTAAAAAGTATAGCTACTCTTTCCTTCATATCATGTGACTAGTTATCGTTAACAATGGACTCCCATTTCCGATGTAAACATCCCATCAAATAGAGACTATGCAGATATCTACTAGCATAGCTTGGTGGAGTACCAAGGTACTAGCATATCCCATACAAAGCTATTCATCCACTTTGTAAGTAGAAAATAGAATTTACAATATCAAAATGGTGCTAGTGTCTTTAAATTCTAAATATATTTATATCTATCACACCATTTACTGTAAACTATGTACAAACTAAAAAACTATATTGTACAATTCAACTACTTATAGGAAATGAAATTGAGAAATTATTCACAGACTAGTTGTTTGTTTGATAGAATGCACTGCCTTTATATCTTCTTGTTGTTGAGAGCTATTAACTTGATCTGTATTATCTCCTTTTAAATCAAAGTCTATGTAGTCACTCAATTTGAAGGCTGGTACCTGGGTTGTGTCAGTGGGGTGTCTATCATCCAGAACTAGGTCATTATCAGTAATAGGTTTAATTTTTTGAACTAAAAGATCCAAGGATTTGTCCATTTCTGTAAATGTGAATTTCGTTTCATCATCTTGAACATCATGTATCTCTGTCAGAATGTCCATAATTTCTATGTTTTTATGAGTGGGTTGTTTCAATGGTTGTGAGACACTTTGCTCCTTGAGCTAGTTTCACAAGGGTTACTAGATGTCTTAGCTTAACTAAAGAAAATGCTAGAAAAGATTTGATTGGTGATAAAAAATGAGCTAAGGAGGCTTCGAGCTCCTCCCTTAGGATCCTTCTTGGAGTAAAGAGCCTATTTGTTCCAACTCTGCTGCACTATCCATCTTGGTCTTAAGTGCATAAATTCCCTTTTTCAGCTCATGAACTTCCCAATTCAAGAAAAATTTAGATAGTTTCTTTGTATGCTGATCCTACTATTGTACTAGTTGTTTTTGCAAATGTAGAATTTGGTTTCCTACCTATGACCACGGTTTAAGCATGTATTCTATCAACTTTTCTTGCATTTCAAATAATGTTACCGTGGGCATGAAAGTTCCAGGGGCTTCTAACTCTTTGTCATGTGACATTGCCTTCAGTGGCGCTAGGGCTACTACCTTTTCCTTCAACAAAAGATTTCTAAATAGTAGTTTACTGTGTTCCTCAGCCAAATTACACATCTCCATCAATAAAGCCTATTGAATCTAGTTTGACCATTTTCTAACTGACATTGCAGTCTATTGGTTTTCCACTAATTTGGTTTTTAGTTGCTCCACAGCGTACTGCAACTCAAGTTCTTTGCCTCATGTTGTTGTACTAGCAACTTTTGCTCTTCCACTTTACATTGGTTTTGTTCAATTAAAAAATGGCATTATCTTCCAATCCCATATATTGCTCCCTCTATTGCATCTGGAATCTTTACAACAAGGCAATTGCCGCATTAGCATCCATAAATGTAATTTGATCTTCCTCTTCCTCCTCTGGGCTCTACTACTAGTTATTTACATTCTCTTGGACTGGTGGTGTAGGACTATCTAGTTTCAGTGGGTCTATGTGCATGTCCTCCACTAGTGGTACTCCCTCCTGTATTGTCGGTACCTTATCCTCTTAGTTTTCTTGTGCTTATTGTTCTAGCATTCTTTCCTCTGCTTCCTATTCCACTGCCTTCTTTGCTACTTGTTCATCTCTGTTGCAGGCTCTTGTGTTTGTGGTTTCACACCTGAGTTTCAATTTTGGCTTCTTGGTAGCATCTGCTCTACCCTGTTGTTGTGCAACCTCTAACGTTTCTTGTAGGTCTCTTTGCCTCCACTAATGCTTCTATATCTACTAGAGCATACCTTGCTTCCTTCAGGAGTATGACTGTTTCTTGTCAGGGGTATTCCTCCACTATCCCTCTGTCTTCTCCCTCATTTTCTTCATCAAAGAAAGGTAAACATTAACGGGGACAGGGTGCATCTAGAATCTGAATGAAAAGAGCATATAAAATAGACCAAACTTTGTTGTGCATTGTACTTCTCCTCTTATCCTTTCCGATGATCTCCCCCATAATTCTCTCATGCATGATTGTTGCCCACTTAACTTGATTTCCCAATTCATCAAAATGCATCAAAGAACAATTATCCTTCAAAATATAATCATACTTAGTTAGAAGCAAGACTCTCCAGAAACCACTTGCATTGATCTCTACTTTGATCTTTCAGTGCGTTCTTCACATAAAATACCCTTTTGAGTGCACTTGCTCCCTGAATTCCTGCACGATCATTTTGTTGGCGTATCTACTTGGAGCTTTCATGGATCCGTCTGGAATTAGCAGTAGCTTGAACGCCTGTGCAACTAACTCTATCGTGACTGGCATCTCTATTTTATGAACAATCATATGAACTTTTGTCAGTTTTTTTATAGTTCTATTTAGAAAGTGTCCTCCTTGATCCGACACTAGCTCTATTGGACATCCGAACCACGTTATAATGTTATGGTACAAGGACTTTGCTATGCTATCGGATGAATTATCTTGCAGGGCTTGTGCCTCTACCCACTTAGTGCAATAATCCATGGCTGCCAAAATGTAATTGTTTCCAATGTGTTTTGGGTCTTGCTTGAATGGCCCCACAAAATCTAAACCCCATTTTTGAAATGGCTCAAGTGGAAGGATTGGGTTTAGTGGCAATCTATCTACATCCGTTGATTGTCCATCCCTTTGGCAGTACCAGCATTTCTTTGCAAATTCATGAGAGTCTTTAATTACTATCGGCCACCACAATCTATCTTGAAATATCTTTTTGGCTGTCACATCACCCACAAAGTCACCATCTGATGTCCCCTTATGGGCTTCCTACAAACAGCATGCTGCTCATGTTTTGGAACACAGTGTTGGAGTATTTGATCTGATTATTCCATACTAGTGTATGCGATTCCACGAATTTGGAGTGGTAGCGACGGAACTCGTTCTGAAGAGCTTTATCCCCTTAGGGGAGGTTCGGTGAGGCTGACTATTCCCCTTTTATACAATGCTCTTGCAACAATGATCATGAATGGTTTGCTTTTGAGAGCTAGTCTGTGCCTTTGATTCTTTGTGAAACTTTCAGGAAACACTCCATGATTCAGGAACTACAACATTTTGTCATACCAATTTGTTCCATGAATGGCTTCCACTTGGAACAAAGATGCATTAGGTAGGTCATCAGGAATTCCTTGTCTCGAATGTTCCCCTAACTCCAATCTGGTGTGATAATCTGTAATGAGATGTTGTCTGCTTGGTGTGTGCACTATTATTTAGTTAAATCCCTGTAAGAGGAGGATCCATCTTGCTATCCTTCTTGATGGTTGTGGCTTATTGACCAAATACAGTAGTGCCTGATGGTTGACATGAAACACCACTACATTGCCCAAAAGATAATGTTTAAATTTTTGCAGAGCATATACCATGCCCAAGCCTTCCCTTTCAGTGAGAGTGAATAATTTTGTTCGGATGAGGATAAGGTACAGCTAGCATAGTAAATCGGTAGGAACCACCCCTTTTGCAAGGTTTGCATTAGGAAAGCACCAATGGCAATGTTCGATGCGTCCACAAAACATGAAAATCTTGGCTCCAATATAGTGGGATAAGGATAGATTCTACCACCAGCATTTTCTTCAATAACTGGAATGCTTTTTGCTGCTCCTCTCTCCAAACAGATTGTTCACTTTTCTTAACTTAATCAAGGCTCTCTAATTTTTCAAAATAGAGCCGAAGATGTTCAATGTGCTCATCTTTTTTGCCAAACACACTGAAATCATCCAAAAACACTCTCATGAAAGTTGTGAGGTATGGTGAGAAAATCTTCTGCATCCATCCTAAATGTGGGTGGAGCATTTTTCAATCCGAAACTGACAAGTCCCCAGCCATTTGGATCTAATTATACCCATTGAATCTATCTAGAAAGTTGTACACTTCATGTCCTGCTACTGCATCCAACATGGTGTCACAAAAAGGTAGAGGGAAGAGGTAGGTGATAGTAGCTACATTCAATTTTGGGTAGTCTACACAGACCCATGATTTGCCATTTTTCTTGGGACTATGAGGATTGGGGAAAGCCATGTCACTTTTTCCACAAGGTATATAAAACCAACTCAAATTAATTTATCTATTTCTTCTTTTACCAAATTTGCAAAGTTAGGATTCATTTGATACCTCTGTTGCACTACTAGATTCACATCCTTCTTTAGATTTATGTAGTGAGCAGATAGAATAGGATCGATGCCCTTCATGTCAAATTTTTCCCAAGCAAAAATATATTTAAATTCGATCAACAATTGCATTAATTCTTTTTTGAAAACTCCTTCCACATGGACACTGAGTTTTACTATCTGTGGCTTTTCTACCATGCCCAAATTTAGTTCCTCCGACTCGTCTTCCTTTACTCTTGCTGCATAGGTGTCTACTACTTTACAAATGACATCTTTGGCCCGTTTTTGTTGGGCAGATTCTTCTTCCAAATCTTCTTCAACTTCCGAATCTACTTGCTCTTTGGCAGATCTTTTTTGGACTTCAATTGGTTCTGCCAGCATGACTTGATAGGTTGTTGCCACTTCAACCACATCTTGTGTAGCAATATGACCCATGTCTGCCTCAAACAGATGCATAATGGATGGATTTGCATCCAAATTCTTATTCCTCATCATCATCAATCTCTCACATCATATTGACACACTGTGCAATCAATGGTCTGTTTTCTTTTTCCAATACCACCTTTGGGACCATGTCTAGGTGGAGTTTCTGTTTTCCACTTCGGACTATGATCTTAGAGGCAATCCAATCTTGTTTTACCTTGGCTGTGTAAGCCATGGTCTTCCTAATAGCATTGGGTATGAAAATCTCCTTTTTCCATCTAAAGGACCACAAAATTTACTTTGAACAACATGCCTTGAATGATAATTTAATGATTTCAAACAATACCTAATGGTTGAACTTGTCTTTGATTGGTCATTTTTACCTAGAAAGGTGCTTCATTCAAACCCATCAAGCCCATCTTTTCATACATACTATGCAAGAGGATGTTCACACTTGAGCCCCCATCTAGTAATGTTCCCATTATTTCTTGACCATTACAATGCACTTCGATTGTTGGGACCTTGTAGTCCATGTCATCCGATTCTACCTGCAGTACTGATGGTTCTTACAAACAAGACTGGTAGTCTTTCTCACATGGAGATTCTAGTTTCTTTTCTCCCTATTTTTCTCTTGCAATTGCTTGATAAAGTTCTCATGAAATACTAGAGCTAAACTCAGCAGTTGATCCAATGTAATCTTGATGGATGCTTGCTTCAGGGATTGAAATAATTTGGCTGAGAGGTTCTCTTCATCCTACTTTTGGCTATGCTCCCCCTGCTCCTAGACCGCTAATTGGTCCATTCAGATTGCTCATCGAACTTATTGTTGAATTGTTTGTCGAATATTTTCTCAAACTTGAACATCAGACTCTTTGTTAGATTAATTTTTTGATGTACTAGTTTGGTGCATTTTTGCAGGTCCATCGATTGCCAAACTCTGGTCTTTGCCTCTTTGGCTTGTCTCTTATAAATCTCTTTCAATGCTATTGTCTGGAACTCTTCTTGATCCTTCCCTCTTAGCAATTTCTCCTTTACTTCTTTTTTGCCTTGTGGTTTCTCTTGAACTAGTCCTTTTGATCTGGTGACTGCCAAAACCTCCACTCTCAGTGATTTTTCTGATATAGTCTCAATCAAGATACACCTCTTATTCACACAACTCATGCAAGTCATGTTGCAAACACTTTTGGTGTTGTTGCTCTCCTCCTCAAAGTATTTGATAATTATTGTACCAACACAGCATTGGCTTGCAGGGGCTGTTGTGGCGCTTGTGGTCATGGTGGGACCTTGGTTGCCACATCAGACAATTGGGATTCCCCTCTCAACCCAATGCTTCACCCATAAAGCACAGTTTGGTCATGGCCATCCGTACTCGCACAATATCGACATTGTCCCGATTGTTATTGGTTCCAATTGCTTTAGTGGTTCCAATTCCTTTGATGTCCCCAATTTCTTTGTTGTTGTTGTTGGTGGTGGTGGTGGTGTTATTGTTGATGCTATTGTGCTGCACAAATTTCACTGCATTTACTCCAATGGCTACCACATTGGCACCTATTGTAAGAGTTCTTTGTGACTATTGTGGTGGATTATTTGGGGTTGCAAGCATTAGGGTTGTACCAGCATGCTGTGGTTGGGTGACTTTTGTTGAAAATTTCACACTTCAATTATGGTCGAGGTTGGGTTGATAAAGAAGACATAAACTCCCTCTCTCATCCATGCAACCATCCCCCACGTGAAGTCTCTTAGCCGTATATTAAGACAACATATCATTATTACAGATAATTGGTTAGTTGATATGAACGAAAGATTCTTGCTAGAGGAAAGATGATAGCCTTGGACCTTTTGGAGGCAAGGATATTGTTGAGTATGTGGGAGCAAAACAAGAGTGAGGTTGTTTGGTTGAACTTAAAGATATGAGGAGGAATTTTTTGTCTAAGCACTTTAGTCACTTTGAGCTACACCGCTCACAATTGTTTCGGATTAGAGCATCATTCCTACCATTTAGAAATAATTATCATGGCACTAAGGTAATGTGCCAATCTCAAAAGCATAGAAAACAAGCAATGGGACACTATACCACTTGCTTAGAAGCATTCTTTGACAAAGTGTGGATCGTACTAGCCTAATCTATCATTTAATGAGCATAAAGTGAGAGTGCTCACAACAGAAGCAAGAACGGAAGAAGGAGAGAGAAAGAGAGAGAGACAGAGAGCCACACAAGTTTTGGTGGGTGCAGAACCACCCTAATCTTCTCTTTCATTCATTTATATATGTGTTTGAGTATTGTACATAACCGAGCTAAAGGCACAGTGACCTTTAACGCCCACAACCTCCCACTTAAAGGACAATGTGCCTTTAAGGGAGAACAGCCAGTGAGCATACTATCCAATGCCCATCAATGCATGACAATACTCAAACCACTGACTAGGTAGACTCTTCGTCAGCATATCTATAGGGTTATCATCTGTATGAACCTTGACAAGCTCTATGCGCTTGTCCTCAAGTACCTCCCTAATGAAATGGTACCTGACCTCAATGTGTTTGGTCTTTGCATGAAAGACCGGATTCCGTGCTAGCTGAATAGCACTCATGGAATCACTATGCAATGTCGGTACACTTGTATGAATCCCCAAATCTCCCACTAGTCGGTCAAGCCATATAGCCTCCTTGCAACCCTGTGTGGCTGCAACATACTCAGCCTCTATGGTAGACAAAGCAATGCACTTCTGTGCACGAGACATCCACGACACTGCACCACCTGCCAAGATGAACACATAACCAGAAGTGGATCTCCTACTATCCACATGCCCTACATAGTTTGAATCTGTGTACCCAAGTACACGCATGTCTCCTTTACCAAAGTAGATGCACATCTCCTTGGTACCCTTCATGTACCTCATGATGCACTTAACTGCCTCCCAATGCCTCTTTCCTCGATTAGCCATATACCGGCTAACAACTCCCACTGCAAATGCAATGTCTGGTCTAGTAGCTATCATAGCATACATAAGACTCCCAACTGCTAATGCATAAGGAACCTTGGCCATCATGGCCCTCTCCTCTTCTGATTTGGGACTATCTGTATGACTCAATTTCACATATGGAGGCAGTGGAGTACTCACTGCCTTCACCCCCTCCATATTGAAATGCTGCAATACTTTTGTAACATACTCTTTTTGTGAAAGCCAAAGGAGTTTCCTACTCTGATCACGCGTGATGCGCATACCAAGAATATGACCTGCAAATCCCTAATCCTTCATATCAAAGGCCTCATGCAACTTGGCCTTTAATGCATCTAGCTCATAAGTATTCTTGCTAGCCAATAGCATATCATCCACATGTAGTGCCAAGATTATCAGGCTATTATCCTTAGCCCTTTTAGTGTAGAGGCAGTGATCAATTTCACTCCTTCTAAAACCTTGAGACCGAATGAAAGCATCAAACTTTTGATACCATTCTCTAGGGGCTTGCTTAAGACCATAGAGACTCTTCTTTAGCTTGCAAACTAAATGCTCTTTGCCCTTTTCTTCAAAGCCTTTCGGCTGCACCATGTAAATTTCCTCATGCAAATCCCCATGCAGGAAAGCTGTCTTCACATCCATCTACATAAGCTCCATATCCTCTGATGCCACTAGTCCAAGCATGCATCTAAGTGTGGTCATCATCACAACCGGAGAGAATATCTCATCAAAGTCCACACCGAGCCTTGTACCTAGGCACATCATCACCTGTGACCTTCATTTTGTAGACCCATTTACATGGCAATGCTTTCTTTCCATGTGGCAAAGAAACCAAGTCCCAAGTCTTATTCTTCATAAGTGAACTCATCTCTGATTGCATAGCATACTCCCCCTTGTGTTGATCCTCACACATCATAGCCTCTCTATAGCAAGAAGGCGCCCCGCAATCAATAAGCATCACATAGTCTACTTCTGGAACAAACCTATCAGGCAGTCTAGACACTCTAGATGATTTTCTCAAGAGCATTTCAGCTTGTTGTCCCACCTGCATATCAGCCACATTTGCCTCATCATTTCCACCAATAGATGATCCATCATCTACCCTTGATTGTATACCTATGGGAGTACTTGGTGGTACCATTTCTTGCACATTTGGTGCATGGACAGCTTCCTGTCTATCAACATATGCAAGTGGATTCACATCCTGGAAAGTGATTCTCCTCATTTCCACATCCCTCATGGGTGCCTTATGCATCTTCTTTTCATTGAAGACCACATCATGGTTGCGTATGATCTTCTTTGCTTCTAGATCCCAGAGATGATAGCCCATCTCTCCACTTTCACCATAACCCAGAAAGATGCATTTCCTAGACATAGGATCTAGCTTCTTTCGAAGCTCTTTTGGCACATGTGCATATGCCTCACACCCAAATATATGCAAATGAGGTAAGAGGGCTTCTTGCCACTCCATGCCTCTTCAGGAATACCACCATCCAAACTCTTACTAGGTGATCTATTGATCACATGCACTACAGTCTTCATTACCTCAGCCCAAAAACCACCAGAAAGACTTGCATTGGAAAGCATGCATTGCAACTTTTCTTGAATGGTATGGTTCATCTTTTCTGCAACTGGATTTTGCTCTAGAGTACGAGGGGATGTGAGCTCCCTCTTAATCCCACGTGTATCACAGAAATGTTGAAAGTCATGAGAGAGATACCCTCCACCATTGTCAGTCCGTAGGCATTTAAGCGTTTCTACCTGACTGATTCTCAACCAAGGCCAGCCATTTCTGAAATACCTAGAACACATCACTCTTCTGAGCTATAGCATAAGCCCACACTTTCCTAGTTGCATCATCAATGAATGTCACATAGTATTCAGCCCCGCCTAATGACCATGTAGGCATGGAACCACATACGTCTGAATGTACCAAATCAAGCTTTTCAAACTCTTTCTTTCCCCTTCTTTTATGGGCTGATTTAGTCTACTTCCCATAGAGACAGTGCTCACAAAATTCAAAATCAGAGAAACTCAAATGTGGTACATAACCCAAACGGCATAAGAGTTTCATTCCATTCTGGCTCATGTGCCCCAACCGGCAATGCCACAAAGAAGTGCTTGGCTGCTCGGTTATTGCAACAACATGATCAAATACCCTTGATACATGTAAGGGATACAAAGTCCCACACTTGGCACCCCTAGCCAAAAGCATAGAGCCCTTCTAAATTTTCCAACTTTGAAAGCCAAAAGTGATGTGAAAACCAACATCATCTAGCTGACCCACTGAAATAAGACTCTTGGTCAACTTAGGCACATGTCTCACATCTTTCAAAATAAATGCAGACCCATTTGCAAAAGAAAACTTTATGTCACCTGCTCCCACGATGTCACATGCATAGTCATTTCCAAGATGCACACAACCTGTCTTTCCACTGTCATAAGTGGAGAACCATTCCCTATGGGGAGTAACATGGAATGAAGCACCAGAATCCAAAATCCAATCATGGGAATATGCATCATCTGAAGTGGTAAGCAACTCTGCAGATAGACTAGACATGAAGAGAACGTCATTATCACTATCATGTGTGACTGCATTGATCTCCTCGATCTTAACTTTTCCTTTGTCCTCCCTTGGACTCTCTTCCTTTTGATTTGCACACCAATTTGCATTCTTTTTCTTATCCTTTTGCTCTCTTTTTAGCTTGTAGCAATCCTTTTTCATATGGCCCTTCTTGCCACAGTGGTAACACTCAATGTTCCATGCCCTGGATTTGCTACGAGACTTCCCTCTTTTTTGGGTTTTCCCCCTGAACTGTGATCTGCCCCTTTGCACATTTAAGGCTGCATCCTGCTTGTTGCCATCCATAGACTTCCGTCTAATCTCCTTGGCCAACAAGCTACCCACCCCACAACATCATCAAATTTCAGTACTCCACAAGTGCAGAGTTACTGACAGCTGTATGGAAGGTATCCCATGAGGATGGCAATGAAAATAAGAGAAACATTGCCTTAGTCTCTGCAGCAAAATTCATTTTCTAAGCCTGAAGCTGGCTGAAAATAATATTGAATTCGTTCAAGTGAGAAGCAATGGAGACCCCTTCCTTCATCTGCAGCTCAAACAACCTCTTCATGAGGTAAACTTTATTAGAGGTAGTTTCCTTCTCATAAGTGGCACACAGTTTCTTCCACAAATCTTCCGTAGTCTGCTCATTTACTACTGTGAAATAAACTGACTCTGCAAGATGAAGTCTAATAGTAGACTTTGCTAATGCATCCAACTCATTCCAATCATCCTCAGACATATTTGCAAGCTTAGCTTCAATCCCTGCCAAGGGTTTAATCTGCTTCTTTTGAATAAGCACATCCCTTATTTGTTCTTTCCACAAAGAAAAGTTTGTCCCATCAAACTTTTTAATGCTGAAAAACTCCTTTTCAGACATGGAAGAGGATGCCATGATGCAAATGAAACAAAATCCCAAATGCTAGTGCCTGCAAGAGAGAATCACACCAAATACCAGGTGCACCCAAATGTGTATGCCACAATAGACTGAAATATCACCAAAACTCAAAGATCAAAGCATTTGACTCATGTGCATATACTATGCATCCATATGAGCAAGTTTGGCCCAAAAGAAAATGCCAACTGCAATGGCAATCCAAAATGCCAATAAGTGCCAAATGGCTCAAGCATAAACACCATCCATTGGCATATGCATCAATAATATCTCATCCAAGAGAGCATAGCACTATCAGTGCATCATCTATAATGTGTCAAAGCTGTCGCTCAGCATAAAATAGCATCCATGTGCAAAGCGTCCATAAAAAAATAGCATCCCACAAGGCAATTTGGGCCTATCAGCGCATCCAATAAGGACCGCAATGCATCCAAATGGCTTATAAATCATCCATCGCAACCCAATGCACACCACGAATGAGCACACATTGCTCAAACTGCAACCAGAGTGATCTGCATAAGGTATGCTCAAGAAATCATAGTCCCACGGTAATGACCGCTACTTAAAATAGAACCTGAGATGCCTCAAAACATGGGCACCATTGCATAATCGGACCAACAAGAAAATCTGTAAATATCTCTTTTCTGCCAAAACTCCAAAATCCCAACCGACGAGTGAGAAATGGGAGTCAACACTTATCCACTGCCATGTGGCATAAATCTAAGGTTTCAAAACCTTAGAATGAAAAATGCATAACAGAGAGACGAAATCGAATACACAGATATCTATAACTCTAAAAATCCTCCACCGAAATGCGTAAGAACTGACAGGTAGGGGTTTTTGGGCGTCCGAAACGTAATGGGATAGACGGTTTTGGAAACCGTGGTCTTAATCACAGGGTCCAACACACAGACTGAAAAACGTTTTTGGAAACAGAGCTGTTTGTAAACTCCACCGGAGTGTAAATAATGAGCAACATAGAAGTTTTAGGACCTCCTAAGTCCACCGGAACTGACAGATCTACAAATGGTTGCTCCAAACTCGAGTTCCAACACCCGGGCAAAAAACACAGAAACTGACATACTGAGTCAAAAATCCAATGAAATGATCCCAGATTCAAGAATGAAGGTGTTTCCAAGCTCCTGAAGTTAAGTGGACACCAAAAGCAAGCAATAGTTGCCTCTACAAGTTAATACGAAGTCTTTGTCATCGAACGGAACAGGGAAAAGCTCAAAAAACGACTTTTTCTTTGAAAACTCTTGATAGGCTCTCAAAACCACTTTGCAAAACCAAAGTGACTTTTCCAAAGGTTCCTCCAAGGTCTTTGCACACTCAGATGCAAGTAAAGTCGTCCATAAAGCTTTCCACAAAGCTTCTCCTTCCTCCCACAGAGCTGCTGAGCTTCCAAGCATTCACGCACGCTCAGCTAAATCACCCGGGCTCTGATACCAGTTGAGAGCGCTCACAACGGAAGCAAGAATGGAAGAAGGAGAGAGAGAGACAGAGAGCCACACAAGTTTTGGTGGGTGTAGAACCACCCTAATCTTCTTTTTCATTCATTTATATATGTGTTTGAGTATTGTACATAATTGGGGTAAAGGCACAGTGACCTTTAACCCCCACATAAAGATCATGGAGGATCAAACCAAATACGGAAAGCCATGGGGAGAGAGACTGGAAGTATGAAACACTCAATCTATTCTAATGTGCTATTCTCAACCATACATGATAGGCTTCTTATATAGAGAGAGCCTTTAGAATAGTCAACACATGTGTGATTCTCTCATCCACCTCTCTCCTTGTGGATGTCCTCAATCCACATCCTCACATCATGTAGTCCACATCTTAGGGTGGCTACTTTAATACATTCCTTATCACATACCTTTGCCCTTTAATCTATGTGCTCATGGCACCATATCTCAACACCTCCCCTTGGTGCCATGATCCTTTGGCTACTGCAAGGTGGTCAGATGTGAGTTACATTCCATCACCTCCCCTTAGTGCATGCATTGCTACTTAAGGTGGTCAAGTGTGGCTTTTACAAGATCAAATCCTCCCTTGGGTGCCTATATGGCTACTCTCAGGTGGTCAGGCTTGATTTACAAAATATAGGCAAGGTTGGCAAGGTTTTTGTTTCTCAATGCTTCATGTTGATGGCATTCGCTTCTTCGCTTGATGTAGCTTCATGCATGATGCTTTGTTCTTCCATGTGCCTCAATGCTTTATGTGCGTGTGCATTCATGCTTTGATTTGTCATTTGTTGCAAAGGTCTTACCAATTTATTTCTTTCAATATTGGCAGTGTCTAATTGCTAACAATGATTCGACTTGATAGATGCATACAGCTCAAAAATACGATCACTTTTCCTTTTTGGAGCGTGTCCAAATTCTTCCTGGATTGGAAGTTACGGCTTGTCGAAGTTTCTGTGAAGAAGAGGGCCTTTGATGATGTGTCACAGGGATTCACATGCAGAATTCAAACTATGCTTAACAAGAGGTGTTGTGCTTAGAAGGCACTGCTGACTATGCATATTGATGTGGCATAACTAACCCTAACTCTAACCATGGTGGGTTAAGTTAACCAGACTCTAATTTAGCCATGTGTCATTCTTACCTAACCTCACCTCCAAGGGTTTACTTGACTAACCCTATTTGCAATTAACCTTACCCTAGCTACAACTGTGGTTTGTGGAGTGCCATGTGGCCTTATCTGCCACATGGCAATTTCTCTATCAGAGGAGTTATGTGGAAGTTGGAGAGGTCAAACTTGTTTGACGATGGTAAGGCTTGGAGCGGAGGAGGTAGCTTATCGTAAGAGCAGCAGATGAGGCGCAATGCATGGATCGGCTTTGGCTATGGCAGCGACTGCGTTGCTCGTGCAGGAGCAGCCACTTCTGGGTGCACCTTGTGTTATGAGCTATTGAGAGGCTTGTTTGACATCGTAGCAGATGGAGCTGTTGATGCATCACCTACTGCCTAGTGGCCAACCGTCTCAGTGTCGAAGGCTTGGCATCGTTGTAGCCTTTGCGTAGAAGGAGCCTTCATTGTTGCAGTCTACTCGTTGGACTAAGAGCTGGTTGCATTGAACGGTGAGGCAGTTTTGCTAGTGGAAGCCGTGAGCCACTGCTCATTGATGGAGTTGCTTCGCAGTTCATGGAGGATATCTTTGGAGCCTTCTCAGGAGCTAGTAGACAAGGTTGTTGAGAGGAAGCCATTTGCATGATGGGTTGCTAGTAGATAGGCCGAAGCAGCTGTCGATTGGCAAGGTTGGAGCTATGGAGCCCGTTAGGAGTCACTAAAGTGGGACATGCGGGTCGTGGGAGCCAGGCTATTCCTTGAAGCCTTAGTTGCTAGTTGCTATAAAGAATTCCATCGATCGGCTGCTACTGCAAGGGAATGCTTGCCTATTGCTTGTTGAGTTGAGCTGTTGTAGGCTGAGTCACGGTCACGGTCACATTGTTGGGCCTTAGAGCCCATGTGCCTCTTCTTGGTATTGCCACTGTGGGAGCCTTGCTAAGCTGCATTGAAGTTGATCTCTTGTCGTGCTTGTTGCAGGCGTAGATGGAGAGGAGTCCTACTGGAAAGATGGATATTTCTGTTTTCTCTCTCTCTCTCAAAAATCTCTCGGAAGAAGAATAATGAGCATGCTCAGTGGAAGGCAGAACCATGCTCTCAAGCTCTCTCAATTAGTGGAACTTCCCCAAAACAAACTAAAATTCTCTCCACCGTGGAAAATAAATCTCAATCTAAAACTAGAACTAACCTAGGAGAAAACATAAGTTTCCTAAGGTGTGCCTACAATGGATCTAGGAGACTAGACCTAAGCTCTGATACCATGACAAAGTGCGGATCGTACTAGCCTAATCTATCACTTAATGAGCATAAAGATCATGGAGGATCAAACCAAATACGGAAAGCCATGGGGAGAGAGACTGGAAGTATGAAACACTCAATCTATTCTAATGTGCTATTCTCAACCATACATGATAGGCTTCTTATATAGAGAGAGCCTTTAGAATAGTCAACACATGTGTGATCCTCTCATCCACCTCTCTCCTTGTGGATATTCTCAATCCACATCCTCACATCATGTAGTCCACATCTTAGGGTGGCTACTTTAATACATTCCTTATCACATACCTTTGCCCTTTAATCTATGTGCTCATGGCACCATATCTCAACATTCTGTAATAGATCTGGCTAGAATTTGTTGTATACCCAAAAGCATTTAGCAAGTACAAGGATCACATGCTAACTTAATAAAAATGAATTCACAAATGGCTAGAATGAAGAGAAGAGGAGAGAAGCATGAAAAGAGAAAGGAGAATGCTCATTTCTACCTTGTATCTTCTTCTTTCATTCTTGCCTGAGAAGAGAAGAGGAGAGAAGCATGGAAAGACCTAAAGAGAGGATATGTTTTTGTCTTTCTCCATCTTCTTCTTCTTTCATTCTTGCATGAGAAGAGAAGAGGAGAAAAGCATAAAAAGGCCTAAGAAGAGGTCTTTTTTCTACCTCTTTCTCCACCTTCTTTCATTTTTGCACAAGAAG
This sequence comes from Dipteris shenzhenensis, assembly GCF_047967505.1. Classification (NCBI taxonomy): domain Eukaryota; kingdom Viridiplantae; phylum Streptophyta; class Polypodiopsida; order Gleicheniales; family Dipteridaceae; genus Dipteris; species Dipteris shenzhenensis. The sequence continues at coordinate 13,545,835 of NC_141606.1, forward strand.
AGAAAAGGAGAAAAGCAAAGGAGAGGGCTTGTTTCCACCTCTTTCTCCATATTCTACTTTCATTCTTGCATAAGAAAAGAATAGGAGAGTAGGATGAAAACAGAAAGAAGAGGACTTGTTTCTACCTTGTTCTCCATCTTCTTCTTTCATTATTGCATGAGGACTGAAGACGAGAGAAGCATAAAAAAGAAAGGAGAGGACTTGTTTCTACCTCTTTCTCCATTCTTCTTCTTTCATTCTTGCATGAGAATATAAGAGGAGAGAAGCATGAAAAGAGAAAAGATAGGACTTGTTTCTACTGTTAGATATCAATGCTCCACTCTCATGTAACTACGCGGGAACCAACTAACTCTACTTGTAAGCCCCCCATATGAGGAGAAAGCATTTGAGTAGCTCGGTTATCTGGTACGTCCTGGTTTGGACACCAAATGGGGGCCATGTGTGGCCTGATGGCTAGACAGAGTCAGCACACTACCAACTAGGCTACACACAAGTGCGGAAAGGCATCCCATGACTGACCGCACTGAGGGTAGACGGAGCATTTCTCGGGGCAGCCCACTCTCAGGTTACGGGGCCCGTTTGGAGCCTCTGATGATCCCAGATGGCTTTAGGCCGAATGGTAACCATAGGTTTGTTGCTCTATTTTATGCCATGGTTCTATCGTGTGGCCAGTGGCCTATTTCGCCGACCCCCAGTTGACCATTTTGGGCGAACTGGGTTGGTCACCCAATTAGGTCTAACCGACTACTAGTGGTGGTTATATAAGAGCAAACTCGTGAAGCCCATTTCATCACTGGCTACAGCAACCCTGATTCCTTAACATCCAGCCTCTGTCCTCTACTGTTTCTAGCACACCACTGAAGCTTCTTTCACAGGAGCGCACAACTGGGAGGCAGCACCATCTATTGTATCAGTTCTACAGTAATCAAATTTCTTATTCTCCATACTATCTGTTTTTCTCTCTTCTTGCATACGAGATCTTGTTATCTGTTGAGCACAAACGTTGTATTGTTTTCTTACATGGTATCAAAGCCTGGACTCTAGGAAGAAGATTTGGTAGTGTGTTTCTGTTTGTGAGCAGATTGTGAGAGATCACCCAGCCCGCAACACTGTGAATCCCACCGTTCAACAAAAGCAAAAAGTTGGATGGCTCTAACTATCCACTCTGGAAGTTCAAGATGAAGACCATCCTAAGCGCATACGAGCTTTGGGATAGTGCTTCTGGGGTGGACATGAAGCCGGTTCCAAGACCGAATCCAACCAATGCAGCACAACAGATAGTACCAACTACGGATGAGATTCTCGCATGGACAAGAAGAAATGCAGATGCGCTGTGTTCTATTGTCTCCAGTGTAAGCGACTCTGTCATGGCATTAATTCAACATATCACCACAGCAGAGGAGGCATGGACGGTCTTGAAAAATCAGTACGAGACCACGAATCAAACACGGATTTAGAATCTGGAGACTCAACTCGTGAATGAGAAATTGTCTGAGTCTGAAGCGGCAGACAAGTTCATCACCAGGGTGAAGAATGTGCACGATCAGATGACTGTAATTGGCATCACCATCAGCAACGAGAATCTAGCACGAAGGTGCATACGGATTCTCCCACCAAAGTACGATGGTCTTGTTACAGCACTAAATATGTAGAACAGAAATCTGCCCCTCAACTTTGAGGATTTCAGCGCAATGCTTCTGGAGGTGGAGATGTGTCAAAAGATGAGGACTGGAGAAGATTCAGCTTTCTATGCTGGAGCAAAGAAAAGTAAGGGTAAGGACTCTGGTAACCCATCTTCTTCTGATGATAAAAAGAGAAAGAAGAAGATCAAGTGCTTCTATTGCAACAAGGCAGGGCACAAGCAGAATGAGTGCCGGAAGATGATTGCAAATGAGAAGAACAAGGTAAAGAAAGAGTCCAGCAATAGCGTGCAGGCAGTACCAGTAGAGTTATTCGTAGCAATTGAGGAGATTTTCATGGAGGCAGTTCATGTACCTGCAGATGAACCTTGGATTCTTGACAGTGGTGCATCGTGCCACATGACCAGTTGAAAGGATTGGTATACCTCTCTACAGCCGATAGGGAATGACATCCTGGTAGCTGTCCGCAATGTGTGGGGGTTAAAGGTCACTATGCCTTTACCCCGGTTATGTACAATACTTAAACACATATATAAATGAATGAAAAAGAAGATTAGGGTATTCTGCACCCACCAAAACTTGTGTGGCTCTCTGTTTCTCTCTCTCCCTCTTCCGTTCTTGCTTCCATTGAGAGCACTCTCAATTGGTATCAAAGCCCGAGTGATCTAGCTGAGCGTGCATGAATGCTGGAAGCTCAGCAGCTTTGTGGGAGGAAGGAGAAGCTCTATGGGAATCTTTGTGGGTGACTTTACTTGCATCCGAGTGTGTAGAGACCTTGGAGGAACCTTTGGAAAAGTCACTTTGGCTTTGCGAACTGGTTTTGAGAGCCTGTTAAGTGTTTTCAAAGAAAAAGTCGTTTTTTGAGCTTTTCCCTATTCCGTTCGATGACAGAGACTCTGTATTAACTTGTAGAGGCAACTATTGCTTGCTTTTGGTGTCCACTTCACTTTAAGAGCTTGGAAACACCTTCATTCTTGAATCTGGGATCATTTCATTGGATTTCTAACTCACTGTGTTAGTTCCTACGTTTTTCTGCCCGGGTGTTGGAACTCAAGTTTGGAGCAACCATTTGCAGATCTATCAGTTCTAGTGGACTCAGGAGATCCTAAAACTTCTATGTTGCTCATCATTTGCACTCTAGTGGAGTTTAAAAATACCTCTATTTCCAAAAACGTTTTTCAGTCTGTGTGTTGGACCCTGTGATTGAGACCACGGTTTCCAAAACTGTCTCTCCCATTGTGTTTCGAACGCCCAAAAACCCCTACCTGTCAGTTCTTGTGCGATTTAGTGGAATATTTTTAGAGTTATAGATCTCTGTGTATTCGATTTTGTCTCTCTATTATGCATTTTTCATTCTAAGGTTTTGAAACCTTAGATTTATGCCACATGGTAGTGGATAAGTGTTGACTCCCATTTCTCACTCATCGGTTGGGATTTTGGAGTTCCGACAGAAGAGAGATATTTGCAGATTTTCTTGTTGAGTCCGATTATGCAATGGCGCCCATGTTTTGAGGCATCTCAGGTCCTATTTTCAGTACTGGTCTTTTTCATGGGACCATGATTTCTTGAGCATACCTTATGTGTTGAGATATCAAGCTCTACCCCCGATATATCTCCTGGGTGACTATCATTTATGTCACCGCCTATGTTAGTTGTACTCGTGGTGTAGTTAGACTACCACGTATGTTTTTGGTTTGGGTTCACATATGAACCACGTATTCTAGGTTTTGACATATAGGGTATTTCCCTTCTCTATTGTATTGTTGTTGTGTGCAAAAGTGAAGAAAGGCTTCACCCTCCAACCTTGTGTCCTCTCTCTTTTATGTGTTGTGAAGAAAGCTGCACTTGAGTCTCCTATCTCTCTCCCTTATTCTTTACATGGTATCAGAGCCTTGTTCGTGGTAAGGAGCTCAAGAAAGCAAGCTAAGTTTGTGGTGTCCTAGTAAGAGGACCAGTGTTGCTTTCCTATTTCGAGTTTGGGAGCAAATCTCTGCAGGTAGCACAGCCAGAAGTGCAGGAGTGCACTGTTTCAGATTGAGAGGCCCTTCGCGGTGTGGCGAGAGCACAGTATATGCTGCTTGAGGCCGTTTCAGGGCCCGTTTTGAAGGCGGAAGTTCTTCGCAGGCATTCAGAAAAAGGCCCTGTTTTTCGCTGTGCGACCACTGCGCGGCTAGTCAGTGGAAAGGTGCCACAGAAATTGCATCGTATGCCAGTGTGCAGAGATATTGGGAGTTGCAGATTCATGCTTGTTGCCTGTTGATGCAAAATCGTCACTAGGAAGTGACTGTGTGGTGAAATACCACTTTCGTCAGTGTTGCAGATCTGCCCCTGTGAGGCTTTTTGCAGAAGTTTTGCTATTTGCCCTTGTGAGGCATTTGCTGTGTTTACAGGTTGCTGTTGCAATTCGTGATTTGTAAAATGTCTGAGAATCTGTCTACCATTGTCAGTGAGAAGCTTGACAAGAACAACTTCCAAGCATGGAAGTTCAGGATGACAAACTTCCTTATGGGAAAGGGAGTTTGGGAGTACATCAGTGGTGAAACTGCAGAACCAGTTTTGGGTGCTGCTCCCACTCCTGCTGAATTGAAGGCCTTTAAGGAATGGCATGAAAAAGCCAGAAAATGCTTGTATTGGCTATCTGTTAGCATTTCAAATTCTATGATTGTGCATATACAGGATGTAGAGACGCCTAAGGAGGCATGGGATACATTGGTGAAGCTGTATAGCACAAATACCAAAGCACGAAAGATGCAGCTAAAGCAGGAGTTGCACAATGTGCAAAGGAAAAATATGAATATAAATGAGTATTCCTTGAAGGTGAAAGGCCTTGCAGATTCTCTTGCCTCCATTGGAGCACCTGTTGATGATGAGGACTTAGTGTCCGTGACCTTGAATGGTCTTGGGAAAGATTATGCATAGTTTCGGACATCCATTGGAGTCCGTGAAACATTTCCTGATTTTCAGGAACTTATTGCTCTCTTGCTGAGTGAAGAGCAAAGGAATGGTGGTTCAGCCACCTCAACTTCTCAAGAGACTGCTTTCTACTCGAATACAGGTAGAGGCAGGGGTAGAGGAAGAGGCCGTTTTGGTGGCCGTGCAGGAAATCAGAACCAGCAACAACAACAGGAAAACCAGTCCTATGGAGGAGGACGTGGTAGTTCTAGAGGCAGGGGGAGCCAAAGAGGCCGTGGTTCATGGCAAAGGAACCAGCAAGTAAATAGCAGCACAGAATGCTATTATTGTGGAAAGCCTGGACACAAGGAGAATACATGCTATAAAAAGCAGAATGACATCAAAAGTGGGAAGTTGCAGCAAAGCAACTATGCATCATCAAGTGGGCATGGTGACGACAGAAATGAGCACCTTTTTGTGATGCAGCATATGGTTAACTCCATGTCAGGAGATGCTGCAGCTTGCAATGATGTTTGGTATGTTGATTCAGGTGCCTCTAACCACATGACCAGTCATGGTGAGTGGTTTCATGATGTTAGAAATTTGGATAAGCCAGGTTATGTTGAAACAGGTGATGATACTGCGCACCCAATTACGCAGGTTGGTAAAGTGCCATTGGCTATGCAGGATGGCAAAACGAAGTACTTGGCAGATGTACTTCATGTTCCAAAAATCACTAAGAACCTGGTTTCAGTTGGCCAGATGGTTGAGCAAGGTCTGCAGGTTAGATTTAATCCTGATGGATGCTTCGTTGAGGACTTGAAAAATAAGTGCCGCTTGGTTGCGAAAGGCAACAAAAATGGCAGAATGTTCACCTTGGATGTTGATATGCCTGAGGTGAAAGCTGCTATGTTTGCGCATGGGAGAGGTGTCATTGTAGATATTGAGATATGGCACAAGCACATTGGGCATGTGAATATACAAAGGTTGAAATCTATGCAAACGAAAAACATTGTTGCAGGTTTGCCTAAATTCAGAGTTGAGGGAATGCAAAAGGTATGTGAAGCATGCCAAATGGGTAAGCAGGCCAGACATGCATTTCCCAAAAATGCTAAGGTGAGCAGAAGACCTTTGGAAGTGATCCATTCAGATGCTTGGACAACCAAAGCTGCTTCTATTGGTGGATGCCATTATTATGTGACATTTATTGATGACTACACTAGGAAGGTGTGGATTTATTTTATGAAGCACAAAAGTGAAGTGTTCAGCCATTTCAAGGCTTTTAAGGCCATGGTTGAAAAAGAGAAAGGTGTGCATATTAAAGTGCTAAGATCTGATGGAGGGGGAGAGTACTTTTCAGAAGAGTTTTGTGAATATCTGAAAGAACAGGGAATTCAAAGGAAGTACTCATGCAAGTCTACCCCTCAGCAGAATGGGGTTGCAGAAAGGAAGAACAGGCATATTGCAGAAGTAGGACGGGCGATCCTAAATGAGAAAAACATGCCTGATTATTTTTGGGCTGAAGCAGTAGCAACTGCTGTTTATATTATGAACAGAACCCCCACTGCAGCTGTCCATGGCATGACGCCTGAAGAAATGTATACAGGCCAAAAACCAGATATTTCTCACTTGAAGGTATTTGGTTGCATAGCTTATGTTCATGTTCCTGATGAGAAGAGAACAAAGCTGGATCCAAAGGCAGAAAAATGCATCTTTATTGGATATGCTCTGCACCAGAAAGGGTATCGCTGTTATAACCCTTCCACCCGCAAAATGCAAGTGAGCAGAGATGTTGTTTTTGATGAAATGAGCAGCTGGTATGCACCAACTGTTATGGTAGGAGATGCAGATGCAGGAAATGGGAATGCTGCAATAAATGCAGAGCAGCAATCTCAAGCCTTGAGTGGACCTAGAGAGTCCTCTACTAGTGGATCTAATGCATGGACAGGGAGATTGAGATCTAGTGAATCGTCACATGGCAGCCCTGATAGTGTTGTGCAGGTATCACATAAGGGAAAAGAAAAAGTGGACCATGCTCCAGTGTTTGATGTGTCTGCTGGTAGCTCTCATGCTGATGGAGAGTCAAGTGGCTCTGAAATGAGCCTTGATGAGGAACTTGGGATTCCTTCTGTTGTTACACCTGGTGCAAGGAAAAGCAGGCATGATTTAAAGACTCCTGCAACTGATCCAGTTGTACGGAGGTCCACTCGTATTAAGTATCCAGTTGACAGGCTGAGATATGATGGGTATACAGCACATCACTATGCTTATATGGTCAAGGTTCTAGAGGAGCCAGAGCCCACATGTTTTGAGGATGCAGCAGGGCATAAAAATTGGGAAGCAGCTATGGATGAAGAGATGGCTGCCTTGGATGCAAACCACACTTGGGATTTGATGCCTTTGCCTCATGATAAGAAGGCTATTGGCTGCAAGTGGGTCTACAAAGTAAAGCACAATGCTGATGGGTCTGTTAGCAGGTACAAGGCAATATTGGTTGCCAAAGGTTTTGCACAGACATATGGAATTGACTATGAGGAAACTTTCAGCCCAGTTGCAAGGATGGCAACTGTGAGAGCAGTAATTGCTATGGCTGCTACAAAGGGATGGTCTTTGCATCAGATGGATGTGAAAAATGCCTTCTTGCATGGTGATTTGCAGGAAGAGGTTTATATGATGCAGCCAGAAGGTTATGAGGATAATTTACACCCCGATTTTGTATGCAGGTTGCGCAAAGCCTTGTATGGCTTAAAACAGGCGCCGAGGGCATGGTCAGACAAGATAGGGCAATATCTTGTCACTATTGGATTTCAGATTTCCAATTCAGATTTTTCACTTTATGTGAAAAGGACAAACAGAGGGATTGTGCTTATAGTCATCTATGTTGATGACTTGATTATTACAGGTGATAGTGATGCAGACATTAATGAAGTGAAGCTACTGTTGAAGCAGAAATTTGAGATGAAGGATTTGGGAGAGCTGCGTTACTTCTTGGTCATTGAGGTTATTAGATCCCCGAGTGGGATATGGCTGTTGCAAAGGCAATACGGTTTGGACATGCTGTCCAAATATGGGATGACAGGCTGTAAGCCTATTTCTGTTCCATTGGAGCAGAATGTGAAGCTCAATGCAGAGACAGGTGAGCTTCTTGAAGATATTACTATGTATAGGCGCATAGTAGGTAGCTTGATTTACATGACTATAACCAGACCAGATTTGAGCTATGCTGTGGGACTGGTAAGTCAGTTTATACAGGCACCGAGGAAGCCACATTTGGATGCGGCTAGGCGCATACTGCGGTATGTGAAGTCCACATTGCATTATGGACTGTTTTATGAAGCTGGGTGTGCATTACAGGTACATGGATACACAGATGCTGACTGGGCTGGTAATGTCTCAGACAGGAGATCTACTAGTGGTTTTATGTTTTCCCTTGGGAGTGGTGCCATCAGTTGGAGCAGCAAGAAGCAGCCAACAGTTGCCTTGTCGAGCACAGAGGCTGAGTACAGGGGTGCAGCAATGGCTGCATGTGAGGTAGCTTGGTTACGGAAGCTACTTGCAGATATGGGACAGTCAGTTCATGCAGCAGTTGTCATTCATTGTGACAACATTAGCAGCATCATGCTTGCTAATAACCCAGTTTATCATGCTAGAACTAAGCACATTGAGGTGCATTATCACTTTGTGAGAGAGAAGGTTCTAGCTGGTGAGATTGATCTTGTCTATGTCAGCACTGAGGAGCAGGTGGCTGATATTTTTACGAAGGCATTGGGTACCGAGAAGCTTCGCAGATTTAGGAGCTTGCTTGGTGTACGTGAGATGGATTTGAGCTTGAGGGGGAGTGTTGAGATATCAAGCTCTACCCCCGATATATCTCCTGGGTGACTATCATTTATGTCACCGCCTATGTTAGTTGTACTCGTGGTGTAGTTAGACTACCACGTATGTTTTTGTTTTGGGTTCACATATGAACCACGTATTCTAGGTTTTGACATATAGGGTATTTTCCTTCTCTATTGTATGGTTGTTGTGTGCAAAAGTGAAGAAAGGCTTCACCCTCCAACCTTGTGTCCTCTCTCTTTTATGTGTTGTGAAGAAAGCTGCACTTGAGTCTCCTATCTCTCTCCCTTATTCTTTACATTATGCAGATCACGATGGTTGTAGTTTGAGCCATGTGCACTCATTTGTGGTGTGCATTGGGTTGCAGTGGATGATTTATAGGCCATTTGGATGCATTGCGATCCTTATTAGATGCGTTGATAGGCCTAGATGGCCTTGTGGGATGCTATTTTTATGGACGCTTTGCACGGATGCTATTTTATGCTGAGGGACAGCTTTGACACATTGGAGGTGATGCACTGATAGTGTTATGCTCTCTTGGATGAGATATTATTGATGCATATGCCCATGGACGGTGTTTATGCTTGAGCCATTTGGCACTTATTAGCATTTTGGATTGCCATTGCAGTTGGCATTTTCTTTTGGGCTAGATTTGCTCATACGGATGCATAGTACATGCACATGAGTCAGATGCATCTTTTGATGCTTTGAGCTTTGAGTTTTGGTGATATTTCAGTCTATTGTGGCATACACATTTAGGTGCACCTGGTATTTGGTGTGATTCTCTCTTACAGGCACTAGCATTTGGGATTTTGCTTTATTTGCATCATGGCATCCTCTTCCATGTCTGAAAAGGAGTTTTTCAACATTAAAAAGTTTGATGGGACAAACTTTTCTTTGTGGAAAGAACAGATAAGGGATGTGCTTATTCAAAAGAAGCATATTAAACCCTTGGCAAGGATTGTGAAGCTAAGCCTACAAATATGTCTAAGGATGATTGGAATGAGTTGGATGCATTAGCAAAGTCTACTATTAGACTTCATCTTGCAAAGTCAGTTTATTTCACAATAGTAAATGAGTAGACTACGGAAGATTTGTGGAAGAAACTATGTGCCACTTATGAGAAGGAAACTGCCTCTAATAAAGTTTACCTCATGAAGAGGTTGTTTGAGCTGCAGATGAAGGAAGGGGTCTCCATTGCTTCTCACTTGAATGAATTCAATATTTTCTTTAGCCAACTTCAGGCTCAGAAGATGAATTTTGATGCAAAGTCTAAGGCAATATTTCTCTTATGTTCATTGCCATCCTCATGGGATACCTTTTGTACAGGTATCAGTAATCCTGCACCTGGTGGAGTACTAAAATTTGATGATGTTGTGGGTAGCTTGTTGGCTGAGGAGATTAGACAGAAGTCTATGGATGGCAACAAGCAGGATGCAGCCTTAAATTTGCAAAGAGGCAGATCACAGTTCAGGGGGAAGTCCCAAGAAAGAGGGAAGTCTCGTAGCAAATCTAGGGCACGAAACGTTGAGTGTTACCATTGTGGCAAGAAGGGCCATATGAAAAAGGATTGCTACAAGTTGAAAACAGAGCAAAAGGATAAGAAAAAGAATGCAAATTGGGGTGCAAATCAAAAGGAAGAGAGTCCAAGGGAGGACAAAGGAAAAGTGAAGATCGAGGAGACATGATAGTGACAATGACGTTCTCTTCATGTCTAGTTTATCTGCAGAGTTGCTTACCACTTCAGATGATGCATATTCCTAGGATTGGATTTTGGATTCTGGTGCTTCATTCCATGTTACTCCCCATAAGGAATGGTTCTCCACTTATGATAGTGGAAAGGCAGGTTGTGTGCATCTTGGAAATGACTATGCATGTGACATAGTGGGAGTAGGTGACATAAAGTTTTCTTTTGCAAATGGGTCTACATTTATTTTAAAACATGTGAGACATGTGCCTAAGTTGACCAAGAGTCTTATTTCAGTGGGTCAGCTAGATGATGCTGGTTTTCACACCACTTTTGGCTTTCATAGTTGGAAAATTCAGAAGGGCTCTATGCTTTTGGCCAGGGGTGCCAAATGTGGGACTTTGTATCCCTTACATGTATCAGGGGTATTTGATCATGTTGTTGCAATAACCGAGAAGCCAAGTACTTCTTTGTGGCATTGCAGGTTAGGGCACATGAACCAAAATGAAATGAAACTCTTATGCTATTTGGGTTATGTACCGCATATTTGAGTTTCTCTAATTTTGAATTTTGTGAGCACTGTCTCTATGGGAAGTAGACTAAATCAGCCCATAAAAGAAGGGGAAAGAAAGAGTTTGAAAAGCTTGATTTGGTGCATTCAGACATATGTGGTCCCATGCCTACACAGTCATTAGGTAGGGCTGAATACTATGCGACATTCATTGATGATGCAACCAGGAAAGTGTGGGCTTATGCTATAGCTTGAAGAGTGATGTGTTCCAAGTATTTCAGAAATGGCTGGCCTTGGTTGAGAATCAATCAGGTAGAACGCTTAAATGCCTACGGACTGACAATGGTGGAGAGTATCTCTCTCATGACTTTCAGCGTTTCTGTCATACACATGGGATTAAGAGGGAGCTCACATCCCCTCATACTCTAGAGCAAAATCTAGTTGCAGAAAAGATGAACTGTATCATTCAAGAAAGGTTGCAGTGCATGCTTTCCAATGCAAGTCTTTCTGGTGCTTTCGTTGAGAGCACTCTCACAATGATGCAAAATGTCCAGCAAAAGGAAAAGGTTTGATTGCTCTCAAGTCAGATGGAGTTGTAAAACAGTTGTCCGATGTTCTTTATGTGCCAGATATCAAGAGGAACTTGTCATCCATTTCTGCGATCACGGATCGAGACCTCAAAGTTCAATTTGATAAGAATGGTGCATAGATTTTGGATCTTCAAGGGAAGGTCATTGGTAAAGGTACACGGCACAACATCTACGAACTCTCAACTTTTAGTGCTCGATCCAATGTGAAGAACACTAAGCTGTGGCATGAGAGGTTTGGTCATCTAAACCTTAGTTCTTTAAAGGAGATGCATAAAAGTGGAATGATTGTAGACCTACTAGAAATTATAGATCTGCCCAATGTATGTGAAGCTTGCATGATGGGCAAGCAGCATCGGTAGCCCTTTCCTAAAGAGGCCAGTAGGGCAAAGGCTCCTCTAGAGCTCGTTCACATGGACCTCTACGGAAAGATGGAGATGGAAGCTTTGGGTGGTTCCTACTACTTCATGACGCTAATCGATGACTACAGTAGAAGGATATGGATATACTTCTTGAAGACTAAAGACGAGGCTTTTAGTAAGTTCAAGGAATGGCATGTAATGGTCGAGAAAGAAATGGGGAGGAAGGTGAAGAAATTGAGATCAGACAAAGGTGGAGAGTTCACATCAACTGAATTTGAAAGTCTGCAAAAGTCACGGGATCAAGAGGCACAAACCCCCACCACATACATCACAGCAAAATGGAGTAGCAGACTGCAAGATGCGTGTCATCTGCAAAATGGGCAAGAGTATGATGAAAGGGAAAGATTTGCCAAAGACTTTCTGGGCTGAAGCATGTAACACGGTAGTCTACATTCTGAATCGTAGCTGCACGAAGGCTGTGAATAGGATGACTCCATTGCATGCCTTTTCTCGTAAGAAACCTTCAATTGCACATTTTAGAGTTTTTGGATGTGACTATTTTGTGCATGTCCCTGATGCTAACAGGACCAAATGGGAACCGAAGAGCCGGAAGTATATTACAGTGAAGAGGCAAAGGGTTATTGTCTCTATAACGCTATTACCAAGAAGCTAATAGTAAGTCACGATGTGGTCTTCTCAGAACAACCACATCAATTGGAGGAGGATGCTTCCTTCCCAAACAACTAGGACCAGGATATCCATCCAGTACAACCACCAACAGCAGACCGAACTCCCCCAACGGTGCTTGGGAGGATTCAAGATAAAGAAGAGGAAGAAGAGCCTGCGGAACCACAATGGCAACAGCCATTCCTGAAGTGGGTAAAGCAGCTTTTGGACAGCAGAGAACCTCCACCCATTCAGGATGAACCATTCGAACACTGCCGGTCCAACAGATTAGAGGAGCAAAGAAGGGCACAGGAACACTTGGTCAACTATGCTTTGATGACAGAGGTGATCCACACTGATGAACCCAAGTGTCTTGAAGAGGCACAGGGTGATGATAGGTGGATGGAGGCTATGCAGTTGGAGTATGGCTCCATAATGAAGAACAACACTTGGGACCTTGTGGATCGACCACCAAAATGCATGGTAATCGACACAAGTGGGTGTACAAGACCAAGTACAAGTCTAACAACACATTGGATAAGTACAAGTCTCGGCTCGTGGCAAAAGGATTCGCACACGTACATGGTTTTGATTATCAAGATACTTTTGCTCCCATAGCTCGACTAACCACAATTCGTAGTGTTTTGGCTTTAGCTACCCAGGGTAGTTGGCTCGTGTTTTAGATGGATGTAAAATCCGCCTTTCTAAATGGAGATCTCAAGGAGGAAGTATACATGGAACAACCACCAGGTTTTGTGATCCCCGGTTCAGAAGGTAAAGTCTGTAAACTGAAGAAGGCACTTTACGGGCTGAAACAAGCCCCACAAGCATGGTACCAACAGATTGATGCCTACTTTCTGCAAAACGGGTTCAGGAGGAGCCCATCTGATGCAAATTTGTATATCTTCAGAGAAGGAGGCAGGTGTATGATCGTGCTCCTTCATGTGGATGACCTTGTCATAACAGGGAACCATGAAGAGAAGATCTCACATACAAATCATTTGCAAGGAAGAGAGTTTGAAATGACAGAACTCAAACTGATGCATTTCTGTTTGGGGATTGAAGTTTGGTAAGAGCCAAAACAGATCTTCATTTCGCATCTGAAGTATGCTGGAGAGATATTGACAACATTTGGCATGGCTGAGTGCAAGACAGTTGGCACCCCTATGGAGGTTGATGTGAAGCTCTCAAACGAGGATTCATCACCACTGGTGGATGAAGCAAAGTACAGAAGGCTTGTGAGCGAAGAAAAAAAATGCACCAATTTTATCAATCATGTTTGGAACAATGTGTGGGATCAAAATTTAGAACACTAGTCTCCCATCCTTATTGAGGTAAGTTTAGAGTTTAGAGTTTAGGACTTAGGGTTTCAATCATTATCATTATATTTGTTACTTACATTGTGTGAGATAATGATTTGGAACACCATTGTCTCATCGCTACTAAGGTAAGTCTAGAGTATGGAGTTTGAGACTTAGGATTTTGGGTTTACGGTTTAAGGTTTTATCAACCATTATCAGCATATTACTAATATTTTGTGAGATTTAATTATCAATGCTCTACTACTTTTTCCAATGGAACATCTTTTTTTGGTTGAAAAAGATTCTTAAGTACATAAAATCATTGCAAATGAGCATCGAAAATGGTATGTGTTATTGTGTACAACTAATGATGTATGTCCACATATGTGCATGTATGTGTGTGTGTGTGTATGTGTGTGTAATTGATAAGCTAACATTTTATGAGAAATGCCTTTTTTTATGCATTCTCATTTAGAAATGGCAAAGTCAAAGATTCTTTTACATAGGTAGGAACTGATGATTAAACTCCATTGAGTAAAATACTCTCATTGCTAAAATGGGCAACATTTCACTATGATACATACACTATTTAATTTTTTTACAATGTCAATGAATATCTACTCTTGGCATATATCCCCTCTATAATATTATTATCCCTTATAAGCGATAGCATAAGTCGTATCTTGGATTTTTTAAATTTCTCTCGTATCAACTTCCCATGGTCTGTAGTAGTAGGTATTAGGTCCTTACTTCGGAGTGAATTTGGATTTTTGTTCGTCATCTTTGTCAATTAACGAATTTCTTTCAATATGATGTGATCCTTTTCAAAAAAAGAAAATGTCTTTTACAAAACACCTATGATATATTACACATGCATGCACTCATGTACATGCATGTGCGTGTGTGCACCTACACTATTCACTCTGTGTCAACATGGAAACTATTCACTCTATGTCAACATGGACACAAGTAGCATAGAATGTGTGTGTGGAGTAGTGACAAAGCTCTGCATGTACTTGCATAAGGCTAGGAATAAATCTCTCTTATGAATCCAACATGTAACTCCTACATGCATGTTCTACATACGATTCCTACATGCATGTTCTACATACGATTCCTACATGCAGGTTCTTCATATGATTCCTACATGCAATTTCTACATGCAGTTCTACATGCAACTCCTACATGCAAAATGCAACTCCTATATGCAACATGGAGCGTGCAACTTCTACATGCTTATCCTAGATACAGGTTCGACATATAAGACAGACAAAGTCTTACAATTCCTACATGTAGAGAGAGAAGCTCTCCAACTTTAATATCCCATAATGGAATGAAGCCCACACTCTTTAGGACATTGTATTGAGTTCTATTTTGGTATTCCATGCAATTGTCTTCAAGTGTCCATGCTCCCTTGCACTCCACATCCAAAAGCATGTCCTAAGCTTTCCTTCTTCTCCCCTCTCCTCCAACCTTGCAACTCCTCCTCTCTCTCTTCTCCCCCCTTCTCCTCTCTCTCCCCCACCCTCATGCTCTTACACTGTCCTTCTCTCCCAGTCCTATGCTTTCCCTAAACCATTACCCTCTTAGACCAATTCTTCAACCCTTGACGTCCATGATCTATGAGGGAGACGAGTTCTTCACCATGTACTTCATGATCACCAAAAGACTAGGAATTATCCATGCTAAAGAATTATCCAATGGATGTGAATTAATTGTATGGCACTAGCCTAACCAAAGGCTAGTTGAGAAATCAAAGTGTGTGTTTAGATTAAAAAGTCCCATCAATAATTGAGCCAGACAATTAATTCCATCAATTGGATAAAACATAAAAAAAAGGGGAACAACTAGAGTTTGCAAAAGTTTCCACCAAAATTAAGAATTTTTAATAATATTTATTTTGACAAACACAATATTGAAAAAAGATGTCGAATCCTCAGGCAATCCAAGTTTCGAGGTCAGGGTCCACACTTACTTGCCACCATCTAAACAAATTAGGTGTTAGAACAACATAGTTACGTTTGGGTAGACAAGGAGTGCCTATTTTCCTTGGCTTGTTATCGCTTTACCTAGGAATATAGACAACCATATGGATTCTTAGATAATTTAAAAAACATTTAAGTCACAAGTGGAGTAAGGAGCGAATGAGAGCATGGGTTGAGAAGGGATTACTGGAGGTATGGGAGAATTAAAGTGCTTAGTGTGTGGGGTAGTTCAAAAAAGAGTGTAAAGGGGAGATTTCACGAGGTGTACATAAAAGAATAATTCATCATTGGGAAAGTATACATGTGTGTGTGTGTGTGTGTGTGTGTGTGTGTGTGTGTGTGTGTGTGTGTGTGTGTGTGTGTGTGTGAGTGTGGAAGACTTTATAGCACCCCTTTGCATAGTGAAAAGACAAAAGAGCAGAGCTAAACAATGGAATAGAAAGAGGAACTTATTGCATTAAAGGAAAATTTTGTACAAGGCGGTGAACCCCTATTAATAAAAGAAAACTAGCAGTGGGCCATTTTGTAAAAATGATTTTGCCTAAACTGCATAGAAGTTGAGCTTGGATAAGTCCTAGCAAGTGTCACTTTTATTGAAGAGGGGAGTCTCCATACGTGCCACCATCCAACAAGGAAAATCATAAGAACTAGCTTTAACTTTAATTGGTATGACATGTGTCATAAACACCCCTCCCTTGTTATCAGGGTCACAATAAAACTTAACACTTTACCATAGACTAATCAAGCTTAGTGAGAGCTAATGATTGTAAAGTTATTTAAAGTAGCCATTAGGAGAATAATGGGAAATAAAACAAAAAGGAAACAAATGTGAGCAATTAAATACACCAAAACTAATAGAAGAGATAATAAGCACATAGGTGTAAAAATGGGGCATGAAGAGAAATATTTAAAAAATGGGGAAATTTAAAGGAAGGCAGGTAATTAAAAATTAAAGAGAGAAAATTAAAAAGGGGGGGTTTAAGAAGAGACATACCAAAAAATGGGGAAATATTAATAAAATGGGAAGAAAAAAGGGTTTAAAAGATAAGGTTAGGGGAGAGGATTTAAGAGCAAAAAGGGTTCGAGAATTTGAAAAAAGGTTCGAATGAGTGAGAGTTTTAGTGAGGAATGGGAGGGGAAATAAGATAAGGGGGATTGAAGTAACTAGAGGATGAAGGGATGAAAGAAGAAGGGGTTAGAAGTGTTAGACAAGCCTTACAACCATGGAAAAATTACAATTAAACAAGTATTTGAACCATGGAGTGTGGGGCAGGTAGCATATCAAATTAAGCATTACAAGCTTTAAAGTAATTAGAAGTATTAATTCAAATATTAGAAGATTTACATTAATTAAAGTGATAGGTAGCAGAGGTAAAGAGTAGTGGAAGGGATAAGTAGAATGAGGGAAGTATGATAGAGTAATAGGTGGGGGAGAAGGAAAAATAGATGATAGGAAGGGGAGGGATAGATAGTTTAAATAAATAAAAATAAGGGGTTAAGTGTAAAAGAGGGGGGGGGAGTGGAATAAACTAATGAGAGTTTTTAAAAGAAAAAGGGGAGGTTAGGAGAAATAAGGACTTTACAGAGTTAAAAGAGGTATAAAAGGAGAGGGGGTTCATAGGGGGAAGTAAAAGGGCATATAAAGAGGGGTGTTTGTAATAAAAAGGGCAAAGAGGTGGAAGTCAACTTTGAGTCATCACATGGGCCGACCTATAGGTGGCGAAGGTGACACAGGCTCATGGTTCTGTGTAAGGGCAAGTTGGGGCCCTATGGCAAGAGAGGCGTTAAAGCAGTAGGGGGTGTTAGAGTTAATAAGAGATAAGAAGAAAAGGACCTATGAGTCTAATATCAAGAAGGAGAGGATGAGTCAATGACATCGTAGTGCTGGGTTTGAGTGTGTAGGGAAGAAGGGTGGGCCGCGGGTGTATGATGACTCACAGCATGAGTAGTAGAGTCACAAGGTTGCTGGTAGGCATGGACAGTGAGGAGCCATGGGTAGAAGGTTGGTAGTCAGTGCAGCAGTCGAGAGAGGCACGATAGTCTAGTACAAACCAAATGGCAGTGATTCAGAAATTGAGGCTGTGAACCGAATGGAAAGGAGTCAGAGGGCCAAAAAAAAGGGATTCAATGAGTAGAGGGGTGGCAAACCAAATGGTGAATGAACCAAATGGCGATTGAGATGGCGAACAGGAGGGTGAATGAACCAACGAATTGGATGGCAATAGGGAGCGTGAGGGCAGAGATCAAGGATGGAGCCAGAGACCCAAGAAGCAAGCTAATGGCATCGTTGAGCGTGTGGAATACTGGGTGGGAGTAGCCAGTGAAGAGCATATTGAGAGGGGGACTTTAAATAAGGTGCATAATGAGGAGTCGAGGGGTCGAGAAAGGAGAAGGGACAAGGTCAGTGTAATGAAGGGAAATGTTAAGAAAGGGATGCCATAATAGTCAAGGTGGAGAGGGTTAACTAGGTTGGGTGGAGTTTAGGTTGAGTGAAATATGGGATCGAGCATGGTTCAGGGTAGTTAGGTAGAAGGGTTTGTTAGGGTTAGAGGTAAAATAGGGAGAGAAAAAGGGTTAGGTTAAGTTGAGGATAGTATAGTTAGGAAGAGAGGTTACACAAGAACAAATTTGGGGGAGATATAGTTAGGGGGAGTTTAATGAGGAAATTAGAGAAAAAATTTTGGAAAATTACAAAAAAGTTAAAATGAAAAAATGGGGAAATTAGAGAGAGAGGGGGGAGGGGATATTGTAAGAAAGAAACACACAAAAAAAAGGAACTAAGGGGGATATTAGGAGATCATAGTAGGAGGGTAGAAAATGTAGAGAAAAAAAGGAAGTTAAAATTAAGAACAATTTAGAAAATTTTAGACAAAAAAGGAAAGACTAGGAAGAATTAGGAAATAATTAGGGGAATTAGGAAATTATGAAAAAACAAAAGAAAAATAGGGAAAAATAGGGGAGAATAGAAAAAACTAGGAGAAAATTAGGAAAAATTAGGGGGAATATAAGGAGCTAGAGTAGGGGAAAAGAGAGTGGATAAGTTGGGAAAGGGAGAGGGTTTAGGGTAAATTAGGTAAAACAGGAGGAAGAAGGATAGAGAGAGAGTGGGGGGAATTTAGAGAGAGGGAGAGGGGAGAGTTAGTTTTAAAAAAGGGTTTTCAAAAGGACTTTAAAGGGAAGAAAAGTAATTTCCAAGGATTGTGTGTGTGTGTGTGTGTGTTATTAACTAGAAAAGAATTCGAGGCATGATGCTAGATGCGAGGCATGGCGACGCTCGAGGGCCATAGAGGAAAAGGGAACGTGAGGGAAGAAGCATTAACATAGGAGGGGAAAAAGGATTGAGAGAGGTGGGAATGAAGAGAGAGACTATGCCAAAAGGGGGAAGGGAGAGGGGGAAGAGGAGCATGTACGTGCTGGGAGGTGGAATGTAGAGATGGAGACATCAAGGGAAGAGAGTAATGCTTTATTTGAAAGGAAGGATGGGGGGGGGGGGGGGGGGGGAAATCAAAGTACTAGCTTGGTGGCTTTACAAGAATGAGCGTGTCCCATTAAGGAATAGCCCCCTCCTTTTATAGCCAAGAGAGGGGATCTCTCCCAATAAATGCATCCTCTCACATGCATGGTGTGTGTGGAAGAGTTTCCCATGTGGGCTAGGTAGTTACACACTCTCAATTGTGTGCGACAACCCTTTGCCTCATTTTTCCACATAAATCAACCCCCATATCCCAAGTCTAAGATACTCCCTTGGTCTCTTCCCAATTTTATAATACATTCAAACATCTAGGAGGGGTTGGCACAAGGAATCTTGCCACCTCATCCTACTTTCCCATTATTTAACTTGCATTCTTGGACTTTCTACACCCCCCAGGGAATAATCCAATATAATATCCATCTCCACCTATTTTATATTACTTCTCCCATGGTCCTTGGGCCATATCTCACTAAATGCAGGCATAAGATCACCTAGGTGGAGGGGTGGTACATGGAGGACCCATGCCACCTTATCATTTTATATTATTACTACCATGGATTATGTACAACACACCTTATGGGTCTTCTTACGTGGAAGGGTGGCACATGGTCATGCCCTGCCACCTCAACCCTAGGCATTATGCACACCATATTTTATTATACTATTGCCACACCATTAGAAAAAAAGGGAGCTCATTTTGGGGCCTTTTAGAAGAGAGAGAAAATAGGCTCTCAACCAATCAGGAGTGGGCCAACGTAACGTTGAAAATTCAACAAAAAGAGATGAAAATAAGAAAAAGAAATAGTACTATATGTTCGTAGAAGCATGTCACATTAATGAGGTGATCTAATTTGAATCTTTTAAAAATTTATTTTCTGTGCAGAATTTGGTGATTCTGACACTGCAGGCACGTCTAGAACGGCCCAAAACCTCAAAAATGGCACTGGAAACGTTGGAATCGGACATCCGGAGGCCCGGAAACGGTCAAAAAAGGCCGAAAAGTGGGATTTGCAGCAAAACGCGATCTGGCACCTTTGGAATCCCACTTTTCGACCTTTTTTGACCGTTTTTGGGCCTCCGGATGTCCGATTCCAGCGTTTCTAGTGCCATTTTTTGGGTTTTGGGCCGTTCCGGACGTGCCTGCGGTGTCAGAATCACCAAATTCTACACAGAAAAGTGTTGCTCTTATATGAACATTGAATGTAAAGCATGTGAAAGAATATATTTATTCCTTTTCACACTGACATTTCTCACGCAAGTATCCATATTTTCTTGCTTTTGTAGAGAGAGAAAAGAGAAAATAGTGAATTTCTTACAGGGCCCCAAAATGAGCTCCCTTTTTTCCTAATGATACAAGCACACACACATATTTATGCCTTTTACTTTGGTTAAATTTATCCATAACAGTTCCCCCCCCCAAGCAGGGAATGCACAGCATTTCCATGCCTGGGACCATCATGCACAAAGAAGGGCTTGAGATAACGCTTGTTGATCACCTTCTTGCCATATGGCTCATGTAGCTCCTGAACTTGTACAGACCCATTGCTACGTTCCTTGATGACTTTGTATGGACCAATCCACAGTGGCATGAACTTCTTATCCATTTGGTAGTCCAATCTGTTATCAAAGCATAGCACAACATCCCCCTCAACAAAGTGTCTTTCCCATTCCTTGTGAATTTTAGCATCCAAGCGGGCCTTTTGTCGATTCTTTTGGATCTCTATTTGATGTAGTGCAAGGCATCGAGTTTCATCTAACTTCTCAAGTTGCACTAACCTAGCCTCTACATGTTCATCTTCTGTCATCCTCTGTTCTTGTGCCAATCTCAAGGCCAGAATCTCTATCTCTAGGGGTAAAACTACCTCAGTACCATACACCAACTCAAAAGGAGTGTGACCTCTAGATGTTTTATGAGCAATGTTGTAAGCCCACATAGCTTAAGTGACCTTCTGATCCCATTGGCTCCTATTCCCTATGGCCATTTTTCCCATGGATTTACAAAGGAGGCCATTGGTCCGCTCTATTTGTCCCATGGATGCTGGATAATAGATGCTAGAAGTGCGATGATCAATACCCATGCGATCCATGACCAACTCCACTACTTCATTTAAGAATAGACTCCCATGGCAGATACTATTTCCATGGGTTTCCCAAACCTTGTACAGATACATTCAAATATGAAATTTGAAATTGCCTTACCATTTTGTAGTGGGGAGGGCGATAGCTTCAGCCCACTTAGTGGCTACCAAAAGATACTTCTTTTTGCGAGCAATCATGGGTAGGGGCCCAACAAAATCTATTTCCCACTTCTAAAACGGATGGATGGACATCATTGGGTGATGTTGCCTAGGACGATCCTTCCTACCAAAGAATTGGCATGGTTCACAAGTTTTGCAATACATAGTGACATCCTTGAACAAGATCGGCCAATAGTACCCAGAATGTAAAATCTTCTTAGCTGTATAGTCACCGGCATAGTGGCCTCCACAAAATCCATCATGATAATGCTTCAATACCTTAGGTACTTCATTTGCATCAATGGCCTGTCTTAGTGCCCCATCCAGGCTGTGATAGTATAACACCCCATCAAAGAGAGTGTAGTGCCTACTATCTCTACAGATTTTCTTTCTCTCATAGCTAGTACTTTCTGGAGGAAAGGAGAGCGGTCAGAAACCTATAGATACCACCATACCATGGATCCCCAACTTCTATGGCCACTACAAGGGTTACATCAAGGTACTCCTCTAAATCAATCAAAGCATTCTTCAAGTTGGAACAACCCCCCTTTATAATTTTGAAAGAAAAATCATATTCTTGTAGAACTGCCAACCATTTGGCCAATTGGCCCATGGGATTTGGTGATTGAAGAACTTGCTTTGCAAGACCATTGCTACAGATTATAATGAAGGACTTTCTAGCCACATAATGCTTAAATTTATCAATGCAAAACACCACAAACAAGGCATGCTTGTCAGCCTCAGAGTAGTGTCATTCAGTTTCGAGCAATTGTCGAGAAACAAATTGAATGGGATACATGAACTGATCCTCCCCTTGCTGGAGAAGACTACCTAATAGAGTGTGCTCACCAAACCCAAGATTGATATAGAAAGTCTTTGACCAATCAAGATTGCATAGAATGGGTTTTGAAGCTAGAGCACTCTTGATTTGTGCAAACCCATGATTACCATCCTCATCCTAAGAGAAATCAACCCCATATTTTAATAGCATAGTCATGGGTCCTATCCAAGTAGCATATTGATCAATGAAGCAGCGATAGTATCCTACTAGATTGACAAATGAGTGTACCTGACGTTTGGTTGTTGGTGGGGAGAGCTTGAGGATAGCTTCTACCTTCTCAAGGTCAGGCTTGATGCACTTGGATGAGATAATATGCCCCAATAACCTCCCTTGAGTGGCTCGAATGGTGCATTTATCAGGGTTGAGGCTGCCATTCACATCATTGACCCTTTGGAAGGCCAACCTAACCTTCATGACATGCTCCTTACTTGCCGAGAATATACAAAAATCAGCTATAAACACCTCCAAGAAAACCCCCAAATAAGGACCAAACACCATTTGCATAAATCTTTGAAAGGTAGCAGGAGCATTGGTGAGGCAAATGGCATCACTTTGAATGCGAACGTCCCCCAAGGTGTGGCAAATGTGGTTTTAAGCACATCCTCCTCAGCAATTCTGATTTGATAAAACCCAAAGTAGCCATCAGAGAAAGTATATACATCTCATGACCACTTACCTTCTCAAGAATGAGGTCTTGAAAGGGCAGAAAATGATGGTCCCTCTTGGTGGCCGCATTTTCTTATAATTGATACAGACCTGCCACTTGTTGTTTTTCTTTGGGGTGACTACCACTAGTGAAACCCATTCATTATTGTGAACCGGAATAATAAACCCAGCTTCTACAAGCTTCTACAACTCTGAGCACAAAGCATCGGTCTGTAGGGGCTCTAATACTTCTGAGCCACTGGCTTAGCATCCAGGCTTCAGCTCTATCTTGTGTTCTATGGTAGTCACATGGTAAAGGTGGTGGTAGCTAGTTGCGAATAGGTCAGGGAACTCTTTGAACATTTCTAGAAACTCATCTTTCTCACTCAGAGTGAGGTAAGGGGAAAGCATAGATTCAAGCTGTTGAGGACTAGCTGTTACCTTTTCTATAGGTGGCGGGTCAGAGATACGCCATCATGTAAACTTCCTCCTCTGAGAACTCCTCCCCCCCATTTGATTCTTCCATTGATTCAAACACCGAGGATGAGAGAGTATCACTATCTTGCTCCTCTTCTTCTTCTAGTTCCGTGGCACCTGGTTGCACCGGGATCTTAACCTTAGAAGCACCAAAAGACATGTGTCCTATCTTCCAATAGCTGACTGCATCACTCTTTCTCAACCATGGTCTCCCGAGTATGGCTGGATAACTCCTGCCTGTATCTTCGATGTCTACCGGTGGTCAACCCATTAATAGTGATGGGCAAATCCTCAATGACTCCTAGGGTGGCGAGTCGTCGACCATCTGCTACCTTGATTTGAGTGGAGGAATGCCTTGTGTATTTCAAATTCAATTTCTTCATGATACGGGGCACCATGATATTACACGCAGCTCCCTCATCAACACACACACTTTTGACACGGCAATTATCTATGATGACATCTATAGTATGCGGGTGCCGATCAATTTCTTCAGAGATAGAAGAAACCTCTCATACCTTTCCCTTTTTCTTGCTCTTCCTTGTTGAGAGCCCTTGCTACAACTCACGTCTCACCTTAGGGCTTAATGCTATTAGTTGAGTAAGCGTGATGCTCAAAGACCCATGAGCAAGGTCCTAAATGACCGAATAGTCCTCTTGCCCCGAGCCGATGGGAAATTTAAAGGGCGACCACTTACTCTTGTGAGATCTTTTAGTCTTCTTTATTGGTGGGTCTGCCATCTCAGCATCTGAGGGCTCTGAGAAGAACAGCTTCTTCCTAGGATGGCCCGAGAGGGGTCCGAGCTGGTATGACTTCTTTTCTCGAGGTCAAGGATCTCTACATCAAAATCCTTGGTGCTTGATTCACTTAGAAGAATATTGGGGCATTCTGTGCGATAATGACCCTTCTGGTGGCACTCGTAGCGCACAACATTGGCACGTTCTCTTGGAGGGCGATTGGCTTGATTTTTAATGCCCACCATCTCAAGCCAAAGATCATTTAGGGCCTTGGCTAGGTCATTGACCCCGAGTTCTTTAGCAGGAGGGGCCGGGGGAGTAGGAAGGAGGGGGGCTCGTGGGTGAGGCTGGGAAAATCTTCTAGGCGGAGGTTGAGGATATACTCCTTGTTGAGGGTAAGCATCTAAGGGAGGACCATACATTTGAGGTGGAGGTAGTGGATACACCCCTAATGGGGGGTGGTGGTATACCCCTGAGTTGGACCCCCCAGGTTGTTGTTGCAAGAATTGAGGGGGTTGCAGAGGGACAATCATCTTCTTTGAAGCGAGGTCAGATTGAACTTTATCAAAATTTTGAGCAATCTCATGTGCTAGCACCATGGTTTCTAGATTCTCCCATTTAAGCTTGAGGCAGAATTCATCACTTACTCTTGCTACGAGTAGCTCAGCACATGCTGAGTCATTCTAGCTCAAAATTCGGCATTGTCCTCCTGCGTTGCAATTAAACGGTCCAAGAGCATGGTTGCTCGATCCACATATCAACACACCGTCTCACCTTCTGATTGCTTCATGTTTGCCACCTGCAAGTACACATTCTCCGGCTCCTCTTCTTTGCTGAAATACTCGATCATAGCTGCTGTCAACCTTGACCAACTTTGGCGAACATCTTTGGCCTGCTTCTTGTACCACACTTGAGCCAAACCCTCTAGAAATGAGGGAAGAACCAACAGCCATCTATCTTTAGTAAGAAAGTTGAGAGAAATGTGGGGGTTAAAGGTCACTGTGCCTTAACGCCGGTTATGTACAATACTCAAACACATATATAAATGAATGAAAAAGAAGATTAGGGTGGTTATGCACCCACCAAACTTGTGTGTCTCTCTGTCTCTCTCTCTTCTTCTTCCGTTCTTGCTTCCGTTGAGAGCACTCTCAACTAGTATCAGAGCACGGGTGATCTAGCTGAGCGTGCGTGAATGATTGAAGCTCAGCAGCTCTGTGGGAGCAAGGAGAAGCTTTGTGGGAAGCTTTGTGAGTGACTTTACTTGCATCCGAGTGTGCAGAGACCTTGGAGCAACCTTTGGAAAAGTCACTTTGGCTTTGCGAAGTGGTTTTGTGAGCCTGTTAAGTGTTTTCAAAGAAAAAGTCATTTTTTGAGCTTTTCCATGTTCCGTTCGATGACAAAGACTCCATATTGACTTGTAGAGGCAACTATTACTTGCTTTTGGTGTCCACTTCACTTCAGGAGCTTGGAAACTGTGGGGGTTAAAGGTCACTGTGCCTTAACCCCAGTTATGTACAATACTCAAACACATATATAAATGAATGAAAAAGAAGATTAGGGTGGTTCTGCACCCACCAAACTTGTGTGGCTCTCTGTCTCTGTATCTCCCTCTTCCGTTCTTGCTTCCGTTGAGAGCACTCTCAACTGGTATCAGAGCCCGAGTGATCTAGCTGAGCGTGCGTGAATGCTGGAAGCTCAGCAGCTCTGTGGGAGGAAGGAGAAGCTTTGTGGGAAGCTTTGTGGGTGACTTTACTTGCATCCGAGTGTGCAGAGACCTTGGAGGAACCTTTGGAAAAGTCACTTTGGCTTTGCGAAGTGGTTTTGAGAGCCTGTTAAGAGCTTTCAAAGAAAAAGTCGTTTTTTGAGCTTTTCCCTGTTCTGTTCGATGACAGAGACTCCGTATTGACTTGTAGAGGCAACTATTGCTTGCTTTTGGTGTCCACATTACTTCAGGAGCTTGAAAACACCTTTATTCTTGAATCTGAGATCATTTCAGTGGATTTCTGACTCACTGTGTCAATTCCTACGTTTTTTGCCCGGGTGTTGGAACTCAAGTTTGGAGCAACCATTTGCAGATCTGTCAGTTCCGGTGGACTCAGGAGGTCCTAAAACTTCTACGTTGCTCATCATTTGCACTCCGGTGGAGTTTACAGATAGCTCTGTTTCCAAAAACGTTTTTCAGTCTGTGTGTTGGACCCAATGATTGAGGCCACGGTTTCCAAAACCGTCTGTCCCATTGCGTTCCGGACGCCCAAAAACCCCTACCTATCAGTTCTTGCGTGATTCGGTGGAGGATTTTCAGAGTTATAAATCTCTGTGTATTCGATTTCGTCTCTCTGTTATGCATTTTTCATACTAAGGTTTTGAAACCTTAGATTTATGCCACATGGCAGTGGATAAGTGTTGACTCCCATTTCTCACTCATCGGTTGGGATTTTGGAGTTCTGGCAGAAGAGAGATATTTGCAGATTTTCTTGCTGATTCCGATTATGCAATGGCGCCCATGTTTTGAAGCATCTCAGGTTCTATTTTCAGTAGCGCTCATTACCGTGGGACTATGATTTCTTGAGCATACCTTATGCAGATCACTCTGGTTGCAGTGCGCTCATTCGTGGTATGCATTGGGTTGTAGTGGATGATTTATAGGCCATTTGGATGCATTGCGGTCCTTGTTGGATGCACTGATAGGCCCAAATTGCCTTGTGGGATGCTATTTTTTATGGACGCTTTGCACATGGATGCTATTTTAAGCTGAGGGACAGCTTTGACACATTGCAGGTGATGTACTGATAGTGCTATGCTCTCTTGGATGAGACATTATTGATGCATATGCCAGTGGACAGTGTTTATGCTTGAGTCATTTGGCACTTATTGGCATTTTCTTTTGGGCCAGATTTGCTCATATGGATGCATAGTATATGCACATGAGTCAGATGCATCTTTTGATGCTTTGAGTTTTGAGTTTTGGTGATATTTCACTCTATTGTGGCATACATATTTGGGTGCACTTGGTATTTGGTGTGATTCTCTCTTGCAGGCACTAGCATTTGGGATTTTGTTTTATTTACATCATGGCATCCTCTTCCATGTCTGAAAAGGAGTTTTTCAGCATTAAAAAGTTTGATGGGACAAACTTTTCTTTGTGGAAAGAACAAATAAGGGATGTGCTTATTCAAAAGAAGCAGATTAAACCCTTGGCAGGGATTGAAGCTAAGCCTGCAAATATGTCTGAGGATGATTGGAATGAGTGGGATGCATTAGCAAAGTCTACTATTAGACTTCATCTTGCAGAGTTAGTTTATTTCACAGTAGTAAATGAGCAGACTACGGAAGATTTGTGGAAGAAACTGTGTGCCACTTATGAGAAGGAAACTGCCTCTAATAAAGTTTACCTCATGAAGAGGTTGTTTGAGCTGCAAATGAAGGAAGGGGTCTCCATTGCTTCTCACCTGAATGAATTCAATATTATTTTCAGCCAGCTTCAGGCTCAGAAAATGAATTTTGATGCGGAGACTAAGGCAATATTTCTCTTATGTTCATTGCCATCCTCATGGGATACCTTCCGTGCAGCTGTCAGTAACTCTGCACCTGGTGGAGTACTGAAATTTGATGATGTTGTGGGTAGCTTATTGGCCGAGGAGATTAGACGGAAGTCTATGGATGGCAACAAGCAGGATGCAGCCTTAAATGTGCAAAGGGGCAGATCACAGTTCAGGGGGAAGTCCCAAGAAAGAGGAAAGTCTCATAGCAAATCCAGGGCACGAAACATTGAGTGTTACCACTGTGGCAAGAAGGGCCATATGAAAAAGGAATGCTACAAGCTAAAAAGAGAGCAAAAGGATAAGAAAAAGAATGCAAATTGGGGTGCAAATCAAAAGGAAGAGAGTCCAAGGGAGGACAAAGGAAAAGTGAAGATCGAGGAGATCAATGCAGTCACACATGATAGTGACAATGATGTTCTCTTCATGTCTAGTTTATCTGCAAAGTTGCTTACCACTTCAGATGATGCATATTCCCAGGATTGGATTTTGGATTCTGGTGCTTCATTCCATGTTACTCCCCATAGGGAATGGTTCTCCACTTATGACAGTGGAAAGACAGGTTGTGTGCATCTTGGAAATGACTATGCATGTGACATAGTGGGAGCAGGTGACATAAAGTTTTCTTTTGCAAATGGGTCTGCATTTGTTTTGAAACATGTGAGACATGTGCCTAAGCTGACCAAGAGTCTTATTTCAGTGGGTCAGCTAGATGATGGTGGTTTTCACACCACTTTTGGCTTTCAGAGTTGGAAAATTCAGAAGGGCTCTATGCTTTTGGCTAGGGGTGCCAAGTGTGGGACTTTGTATCCCTTACATGTATCAAGGGTATTTGATCACGTTGTTGCAATAACCGAGCAGCCAAGCACTTCTTTGTGGCATTGCAGGTTGGGGCACATGAGCCAGAATGGAATGAAACTCTTATGCCGTTTGGGTTATGTACCGCATTTGAGTTTCTCTGATTTTGAATTTTGTGAGCATTGTCTCTATGGGAAGCAGACTAAATTAGCCCATAAAAGAAGGGGAAAGAAAGAGTTTGAAATGCTTGATTTGGTGCATTCAGACGTATGTGGTCCCATGCCTACACGGTCATTAGGCGGGGCCGAATACTATGTGGCATTCATTGATGATGCAACTAGGAAAGTGTGGGCTTATGCTATAGCTCGAAAGAGTGATGTGTTCCAGGTATTTCAGAAATGGTTGGCCTTGGTTGAGAATCAGTCAGGTAGAATGCTTAAATGCCTACGGACTGATAATGGTGGAGAGTATCTCTCTCATGACTTTCAGCATTTCTGTGATACACATGGGATTAAGAGGGAGCTCACATCCCCTCATACTCCAGAGCAAAATCTGGTTGCACAAAAGATGAATCGTACCATTCAAGAAAGGTTGCAATGCATGCTTTCCAATGCAAGTCTTTCTGGTGGTTTTTGGGCTGAGGCAATGAAGACTGCAGTGCATGTGATCAATAGATCACCTAGTAAGAGTTTGGATGGTGGTATTCCTGAAGAGGCATGGAGTGGCAAGAAGCCCTCTTACTCTCATTTGCGTATATTTGGGTGTGAGGCATATGCACATGTGCCAAAAGAGCTTCGAAAGAAGCTAGATCCTAAGTCTAGGAAATGCATCTTTCTGGGTTATGGTGAAAGTGGAGAGATGGGCTATCGTCTCTGGGATCCAGAAGCAAAGAAGATCATATGCAGCCATGATGTGGTCTTCAATGAGAAGAAGATGCATAAGGCACCCATGAGGGATGTGGAAATGAGGAGAATCACTTTCCAGGATGTGAATCCACCTGCATATGTTGATAGGCAGCAAGCTGTCCATGCACCAAATGTGCAAGAAATGGTACAACCAAGTACTCCCACAGGTATACAATCAAGGGTAGATGATGGATCATCTATTGGTGGAAATGATGAGCCAAATGTGGCTGATATGCAAGTGGGACAGCAAGCTGAAATGCCATTGAGAAGATCATCTAGAGTGTCTAGACCGCCTGATAGGTTTGTTCCAGGGGTAGACTATGTGATGCTTACTGATTGCGGGGAGCCTTCTTGCTACAAAGAGGCTATGATGCGTGAGGATCAACGCAAGTGGGAGTATGCTATGCAATCAGAGATGAGTTCACTTATAAAGAATAAGACTTGGGACTTGGTTTCTTTGCCACATGGAAAGAAAGCATTGCCATGTAAATGGGTCTACAAAATGAAGGTCACAAGTGATGATGTGCCTAGGTACAAGGCCCGTTTGGTTGCTAAAGGGTTCAAGCAAGAGAAGGGTGTGGACTTTGATGAGATATTCTCTCCGGTTGTGAAGATGACCACACTTAGATGCATGCTTGGACTAGTGGGATCAGAGGATATGGAGCTTATGCAAATGGATGTCAAGACAGCTTTCTTGCATGGGGATTTGCATGAGGAAATTTACATGGTGCAGCCGGAAGGCTTTGAAGAAAAGGGCAAAGAGCATTTAGTTTGCAAGCTGAAGAAGAGTCTCTATGGTCTTAAACAAGCACCTAGAGAATGGTATCAGAAGTTTGATGCTTTCATTCGGTCCCAGGGTTTTAGAAGGAGTGAAATTGATCACTGCCTCTACACTAAAATGGCTAAGGATAGTAGCCTGATAATCCTGGCACTATATGTGGATGATATGCTATTGGCTAGCAAGAATACTTATGAGCTAGATGCATTAAAGGTGAAGTTGCATGAGGCCTTTGATATGAAGGATTTGGGACTTGCAGGTCATATTCTTGGTATGCGCATCACGCGTGATCGGAGTAGGAAACTCCTTTGGCTTTCACAAAAAGAGTATGTTACAAAAGTATTGCAGTGTTTCAATATGGAGGGGGGGAAGGCAGTGAGTACTCCATTGCCTCCATATGTGAAACTGAGTCATAGAGATAGTCCCAAATCAGATGAGGAGAGGGCCATGATGGCCAAGGTTCCTTATGCATCAGCAGTTGGGAGTCTTATGTATGCTATGATAGCTACTAGACCAGACATTGCATTTGCAGTGGGAGTTGTTAGCCGGTATATGGCTAATCCAGGAAAGAGGCATTGGGTGGCAGTTAAGTGCATCATGAGGTACATGAAGGGTACCAAGGAGATGTGCATCTGCTTTGGTAAAGGAGACATGCGTGTACTTGGGTACACAGATTCAGACTATGCAGGGCATGTGGATAGTAGGAGATCCACTTCTGCTTATGTGTTCACCTTTGCAGGTGGTGCAGTGTCGTGGATGTCTCGCGCACAGAAGTGCGTTGCTTTGTCTACCACAGAGGCTGAGTATGTTGCAGCCACAGAGGGTTGCAAGGAGGCTATATGGCTTGATCAGCTAGTGGGAGATTTGGGGATTCATACAAGTGTACCGACATTGCATAGTGATTCCATGAGTGCTATTCAGCTAGCACGGAATCCGGTCTTTCATGCAAAGGCCAAACACATTGAGGTCAGGTACCATTTCATCAGGGAGGTACTTGAGGACAAGCGCATAGAGCTTGTCAAGGTTCATACAGATGATAACCCTGCAGATATGCTGACGAAGAGTCTACCTAGTCAGCGATTTGAGTATTGTCGTGTATTGATGGGCATTGGATAGTATGCTCACTGGTTGTTCTCCCTTAAAGGCACATTGTCCTTTAAGTGGGAGGTTGTGGGGGTTAAAGGTCACTGTGCCTTAACCCCAGTTATGTACAATACTCAAACACATATATAAATGAATGAAAAAGAAGATTAGGGTGGTTCTGCACCCACCAAACTTGTGTGGCTCTCTGTCTCTGTCTCTCCCTCTTCCGTTCTTGCTTCCGTTGAGAGCACTCTCAGAAACACCTTAATTCTTGAATCTGGGATCATTTCATTGGATTTCTGACTCACTCTGTCAATTTCTGCGTTTTTTGCCCGGGTGTTGGAACTCAAGTTTGGAGCAACCATTTGCAGATCTGTCAATTCCGGTAGACTCAGAAGGTCCTAAAACCTCTATGTTGCTCATCATTCGCACTCTGGTGGAGTTTACAAACAGCTCTATTTCCAAAAACGTTTTTCAGTCCGTGTGTTGGACCCAGTGATTGAGACCACGGTTTCCAAAACCGTCTGTCCCATTGTGTTCCGGACGCCCAAAAACCCCTACCTGTTAGTTCTTGCATGATTCGGTGTAGGATTTTCAGAGTTATAGATCTCTGTGTATTCGATTTCGTCTCTCTGTTATGCATTTTTCACTCTAAGGTTTTGAAACCTTAGATATATGCCACATGGCAGTGGATAAGTGTTGACTCCCATTTCTCACTCATCGGTTGGGATTTTGGAGTTCTGGCAGAAGAGAGATATTTGCAGATTTTCTTGCTGAGTCCGATTATGCAATGGCACCCATGTTTTGAGGCATCTCAGGTTCTATTTTCAGTAGCGCTCATTACCGTGGGACTATGATTTCTTGAGCATACCTTATGCAAATCACTCTAGTTGCAGTTTGAGCAATGTGCGCTCATTCGTGGTGTGCATTGGATGGCAGTGGATGATTTGTAGGCCATTTGGATGCATTGCAGTCCTTATTGGATGCATTGATAGGCCCAACTTGCCTTGTGGGATGCTATTTTTTATGGACGCTTTGCACATGGATGCTATTTTATGCTGAGGGACAGCTTTGACACATTGCAGGTGATGCACTAATAGTGCTATGATCTCTTGGATGAGATATTATTGATGCATATGCCAGTGGACGATGTTTATGCTTGAGTCATTTGGCACTTATTGGCATTTTCTTTTGGGCCAGATTTGCTCATATGGATGCATAGTACATGCACATGAGTCAGATGCATCTTTTGATGCTTTGAGCTTTGAGTTTTTGGTGATATTTCAGTCTATTATGGCATACACATTTGGATGCACCTGGTATTTGGTGTGATTCTCTCTTGCAGGTACTAGCATTTGGGATTTTGTTTCATTTGCATCATGGCATCCTCTTCCATGTCTGAAAAGGAGTTTTTCAACATTAAAAAGTTTGATGGGACAAACTTTTCTTTGTGGAAAGAACAAATAAGGGATGTGCTTATTCAAAAGAAGTAGATTAAACCCTTGGTAAGGATTGACGTTAAGCCTTTAAATATGTCTGAGGATGATTGGAATGAGTTGGATGCATTAGCAAAGTCTACTATTAGACTTCATCTTGCAGAGTCAGTTTATTTCACAGTAGTAAATGAGCAGACTACGGAAGATTTGTGGAAGAAACTGTGTGCCACTTATGAGAAGGAAACTGCCTCTAATAAAGTTTACTTTATGAAGAGGTTGTTTGAGCTGCAGATGAAGGAAGGGGTCTCCATTGCTTCTCACTTGAATGAATTCAATATTATTTTCAGCCAGCTTCAGGCTCAGAAAATGAATTTTGATGCGGAGACTAAGGCAATATTTCTCTTATGTTCATTGCCATCCTCATGGGATACCTTCCGTACAGCTGTCAGTAACTCTGCACCTGGTGGAGTACTGAAATTTGATGATGTTGTGGGTAGCTTGTTGGCCGAGGAGATTAGACGGAAGTCTATGGATGGCAACAAGCAGGATGCAGCCTTAAATGTGCAAAGGGGCAGATCACAGTTTAGGGGGAAGTCCCAAGAAAGAGGGACGTCACGTAGCAAATCCAGGGCACGGAACATTGAGTGTTACCATTGTGGCAAGAAGGGCCATATGAAAAAGGATTGCTACAAGCTAAAAAGAGAGCAAAAGGATAAGAAAAAGAATGCAAATTAGGGTGCAACTCAAAAGGAAGAGAGTCCAAGGGAGGACAAAGGAAAAGTGAAGATCGAGGAGATCAATGCAGTCACACATGATAGTGACAATGACATTCTCTTCATGTCTAGTTTATCTGCAAAGTTGCTTACCACTTCAGATGATGCATATTCCCAGGATTGGATTTTGGATTCTGGTACTTCATTCCATGTTACTCCCCATAGGGAATGGTTCTCCACTTATGACAGTGGAAAGACAGGTTGTGTGCATCTTGGAAATGACTATGCATGTGACATAGTGGGAGCAGGTGACATAAAGTTTTCTTTTGCAAATGGGTCTGCATTTGTTTTAAAACATGTGAGACATGTGCCTAAGCTGACCAAGAGTCTTATTTCAGTGGGTCAGCTAGATGATGCTGGTTTTCACACCACTTTTGGCTTTCAGAGTTGGAAAATTCAGAAGGGCTCTATGCTTTTGGCTAGGGGTGCCAAGTGTGGGACTTTGTATCCCTTACATGTATCAGGGTATTTGATCATGTTGTTGCAATAACCGAGCAGCCAAGCACTTCTTTGTGGCATTGCAGGTTGGGGCACATGAGCCAGAATGGAATGAAACTCTTATACCATTTGGGTTATGTATCGCATTTGAGTTTCTCTGATTTTGAATTTTGTTAGCATTGTCTCTATGGGAAGCAGACTAAATCAGCCCATAAAAGAAGGGGAAAGAAAGAGTTTGAAAAGCTTGATTTGGTGCATTCAGACATATGTGGTCCCATGCCTACACGGTCACTAGGCGGGGCTGAATACTATGTGACATTCATTGATGATGCAACTAGGAAAGTGTGGGCTTATGCTATAGCTCGGAAGAGTGATGTGTTCCAGGTATTTCAGAAATGGCTGGCCTTGGTTGAGAATCAGTCAGGTAGAACGCTTAAAGGCCTACGGACTAACAATGGTGGAGAGTATCTCTCTCATGACTTTCAGCATTTTTGTGATACACGTGGGATTAAGAGGGAGCTCACATCCCCTCATACTCCAGAGCAAAATCCAGTTGCAGAAAAGATGAACCGTACCATTCAAGAAAGGTTGCAATGCATGCTTTCCAATGCAAGTCTTTCTGGTGGTTTTTGGGCTGAGGCAATGAAGACTGTAGTGCATGTGATCAATAGATCACCTAGTAAGAGTTTGGATGGTGGTATTCCTGAAGAGGCATGGAGTGGCAAGAAGCCCTCTTACTCTCATTTGCGTATATTTGGGTGTGAGGCATATGCACATGTGCCAAAAGAGCTTCGAAAGAAGCTAGATCCTAAGTCTGGGAAATGCATCTTTCTGGGTTATGGTGAAAGTGGAGAGATGGGCTATCATCTCTGGGATCCAGAAGCAAAGAAGATCATACACAGCCATGATGTGGTCTTCAATGAGAAGAAGATGCATAAGGCACCCATGAGGGATGTGGAAATGAGGAGAATCACTTTCCAGGATGTGAATCCACCTGCATATGTTGATAGACAGGAAGCTGTCCATGCACCAAATGTGCAAGAAATGGTACCACCAAGTACTCCCACAGGTATACAATCAAGGGTAGATGATGGATCATCTATTGGTGGAAATGATGAGCCAAATGTGGCTGATATGCAGGTGGGATAGCCAGCTGAAATGCCCTTGAGAAGATCATCTAGAGTGTCTAGACCACCTGATAAGTTTGTTCCAGGGGTAGACTATGTGATGCTTACTGATTGCGGGGAGCCTTCTTGCTATAGAGAGGCTATGATGCGTGAGGATCAATGCAAGTGGGAGTATGCTATGTAATCAGAGATGAGTTCACTTATGAAGAATAAGACTTGGGACTTGTTTTCTTTGCCACATGGAAAGAAAGCATTGCCATGTAAATGGGTCTACAAAATGAAGGTCACAGGTGATGATGTGCCTAGGTACAAGTCCTGTTTGGTTGCTAAAGGGTTCAAGCAAGAGAAGGGTGTGGACTTTGATGAGATATTCTCTCCGATTGTGAAGATGACCACACTTAGATGCATGCTTGGACTAGTGGCAGTAGAGGATATGGAGCTTATGAAGATGGATGTCAAGACAGCTTTCTTGCATGGGGATTTGCATGAGGAAATTTACATGGTGCAGCCGGAAGGCTTTGAAGAAAAGGGCAAAGAGCATTTAGTTTGCAAGCTGAAGAAGAGTCTCTATGGTCTTAAGCAAGCACCTAGAGAATGGTATCAGAAGTTTGATGCTTTCATTCAATCCCAGGGTTTTAGAAGGAGTGAAATTGTTCATTGCCTCTACACTAAAAGGGCTAAGGATAATAGCCTGATAATCCTGGCACTATATGTGGATGATATGCTATTGGCTAGCAAGAATACTTATGAGCTAGATGCATTAAAGGCCAAGTTGCATGAGGCCTTTGATATGAAGGATTTGGGACTTGCAGTTCATATTCTTGGTATGCGCATCATGCGTGATCGGAGTAGGAAACTCCTTTGGCTTTCACAAAAAGAGTATGTTACAAAAGTATTGCAGCATTTCAATATGGAGGGGGTGAAGGCATTGAGTACTCCACTACCTCCATATGTGAAATTGAGTCATACAGATAGTCCCAAATCAGAAGAGGAGAGGGCCATGATGGCCAAGGTTCCTTATGCATCAGCGGTTGGGAGTCTTATGTATGCTATGATAGCTACTAGACCAGACATTGCATTTGCAGTGGGAGTTGTTAGCCGGTATATGGCTAATCCAGGAAAGAGGCATTGGGAGGCAGTTAAGTGCATCATGAGGTACATGAAGGGTACCAAGGAGATGTGCATTTGCTTTGGTAAAGGAGACATGCATGTACTTGGGTATACAGATTCAGACTATGCACGGCATGTGGATAGTAGGAGATCCACTTCTGGTTATGTGTTCACCTTTGCAGGTGGTGCAGTGTCATGGATGTCTCGCACACAGAAGTGCGTTGCTTTGTCTACCACAGAGGCTAAGTATGTTGCAGCCACAGAGGGTTGCAAGGAGGCTATATGGCTTGATCGGCTAGTGGGAGATTTGGGGATTCATACAGGTGTACCAACATTGCATAATGATTCCATGAGTGCTATTCAGCTAGCACGGAATCCGGTCTTTCATGCAAAGACCAAACACATTGAGGTCAGGTACCATTTCATCAGTTGAGGACAAGCGCATAGAGCTTGTCAAGGTTCATATAGATGATAACCCTGTAGATATGCTGACGAAGATATGCTGACGAAGAGTCTACCTAGTCAGCGGTTTGAGTATTGTCATGTATTGATGGGCATTGGATAGTATGCTCACTGGTTGTTCTCCCTTAAAGGCGGATTGTCCTTTAAGTGGGAGGTTGTGGGGGTTAAAGGTCACTGTGCCTTAACCCCGGTTATGTACAATACTCAAACACATATATAAATGAATGAAAAAGAAGATTAGGGTGGTTATGCACCCACCAAACTTGTGTGGCTCTCTGTCTCTCTCTCTTCTTCTTTCGTTCTTGCTTCCGTTGAGAGCACTCTCAAGAAACACAACGACGCTTGAAGGCCACAAGATACTCATTTGGATTTTCTTCCACCCGACCATAGAACATGGGAATGTCAGCCATGCTTGGAAGATGGAAGAGAGACAAAATGAGGCTTATCTATTGACAAACAATGGAAGGAGGTAGCTTGAACTGAAAATCAAGTGAAGATACATCTACAAAGCATACATAGGCACGGTAGGGTGTGACTGGTGTATTGTGAAATATTATACGGGAAGAATCTTCAGCATAGAATAGCTCATAGACAATCTTAAAAGGACCAACCCTCATGATATTGCATCCATCTTTACAAGCGAGTGTTAGAGACGCAGTGCTGCATGAGGTTGTTCATCAAGGCAAACAAGAATGCCATGACAAATGTCAACAATTGGAGAGCTTGCACATTACCTTCAGCTTCTTCTAGTTCTTATAGTCGCCATGCTATTTCTTCAAGGGGTGTGCAGTTTGGCATGTCCTTAAGGACCTTTCTAATGATCTTCCGAAGTCGGTAAACTTGTATCAAATATACCCAACACTTAGTTTCATGATGACCACAACCTTTGCATTCCTTACAAATGATCACGCTCATTCGTGGCTTGCAGCTTTGTTGGGGTAGAGCTTCCACTCGCTTCATGCGTGATTGAAGTACAAGCTTCATGTGCCCAGAAATCAGCAATTATATTTTGAGCTCAAGGCATATGCTGAATTTTTACTGCTTCAAATTGTTGGCAAAGTTCCAATGCTTGTTGATGTCATGGAACCAAGCCTTCACTCTGCACCTTCCACCTTTGACTAACTTGTTCACACACGAGTTAAGAATCGCCTTGCACCTCAAGTTGCTTGATGCGATGTTCTTGCACCTTTTGTAGCCCAAAAATGAGTGCCAAGTACTCAGCTTGGTTGCAAGTACTTGCTGGTGCAGACTTGCTATAACAATACACCTCACCCCCTTGTGAAGTGAGCTTCACACCCACACTAACAGCCTTGGTCCAAGGTTTGTATGCGCTGTCAAATTGGAGGAGCCAAGATGTCTTCACACTAAGACTAAAATCCAGACATCCCAAGTTTCTCAGTAGTCCAAGATAGGTAGAAGGAGAGGGTGGGAGAATTCAATACTTGAGCAAGACATTCAGCACCAAATAAACTTGCAATCCTTTGTTGATAGTTTATCTTTAGACCAAAAAGAATTACAACTTGAAGCTTAAAATGAGGCACAAAATGTTGATTAGGTTCAAAGGGATTCCTTGGCCAAAACATTACCAACCATAGCCGAGCCCTAGAAACCTTTGTAGTGAGATCGAGAAGAAATCATTCAAGACGAGCTTATCCACAAGAATTAATAAGCAGATGCGCCAAATCTCCCCTCAAGCTTGGGGAGCATCCCACCCTTCAAAGAATGTCACCCTTTTGATTACCTCTAATGCAGCAAGTAGTTTGATCATCGCACAATGAGTAGAATTGAAATCAAAGTCCTCCCAGTGTATCACTAGTTCTTCACCTTGAATCATCCATGGTGTATCATCCCACTCGCCATCTCCTTGAACCATGCATTGTACAATCAGTTGTTGAAGATTGACATGAAGATCAAGAAAGAGATCTCGCCAATTGATAGCCGTAATGAGTGGAGGACCAAGCACCAAATCCTTGAACTCATCAAGAAGTGACATAAATATCCACCCTCCTCGTGTGGCATGCGCCCAAGGAGAGAACTTGAAAAAGTTCAGAATCTACAATCTAGTATCAGATATGATATGAATAGAGCACATGAAATGAAGTACTTTTGCTTTTTACAACAAGAGGAAACTCCCTACAATTAGAGAGTTACAGTTCATGAGATTTCACCATATAAGCAATATCATTACACTTTCATCACTTCCTATTTGCTGGCCTATTGGTAAGTCTTCCTTTTGTGAATGGGGAGGTCTTGGGTTCAATTCCCACTCCTTAATAAAAAGAGAGGAGAGGAGAGGAGAAGAGAAGAGAAAGAGAAGGGGAAGAAGAAGATAAAAGGGGGGGCGTGAGGTCTGTTGTAGATGCATAGGAGTAGTTTTATGTGGCACCACATAGAAGATGCATAGAAGTGATTTTGCAGATGCGGTCGACCAGAAGACACGTGGTGCCACACAAAAGATGTGCAGGAATTGCAGGCGGAAGGCGCAAAAACTGAGAAGTTCTATAGCCGCAGAGACGGAGAACTGTGAGTAGAAGACACGCAGATTGGAGGCACAGAAGCAGAGAACTGCACATGAAAGGTGCTGCAAAACTACACCCAACCGTAGGAGTAACGAATTTTATGCCACTAGCCGTGGAGATTTTGATCCCCCACTGTGGTAGCCCCACTACGTTCCAACCACTCTATAGAGATTATGGCATAGTCCATGCTTGCATTGATTGTCCCCTCAGGTCTGAACCTCCATAACAAAATGAGGCTAAGCCTGCTATTCCAATAGGCATCATTGGGGTTGATCAAGAAAGTGTAGGGTCCTAAAGTGCTATGTCACCACAAGTAAATGTCATCACACTACAACAAAAAGAGGCAACCAAGAAATCAGCTCCTATCCAAGCAAAAAAGATGCTCCAAAAGAAAGTACAAGCACCAATTCCTTCACTAAGAAAAGAAGTACCAAGTACTTCAACCTCCAATTCAGATGCACTTATCAAAAATGCTATGTACCCTGATGCTGAATTGGAGACGACTCAATTTCAAGCACTCCAACAATGGGTGGAGAAGAAACAAGCTCAATTTTAAGCTGTGAAGCAAGCACAAGATCCAATACTTGACTTGGATCCACCAAGTCTTGACACCGTAATCAAGCCTCTATTCTATCAAACAGGGCCACAACACAATGCTCTGCAATGCCAGCTAAACGATGCAGCCCTCTCAAGCATCCTGAGTTACACTGTCTCCATCCCCATTGGAATCCTCTTACAAAATTGTCCAAACCTTTGGGCAAGTTTCAAGGGATGGTTTGAATCAACAAATCTTCCTGCCCTTGTGGAAGAAATGAAAGACATCCCAGTCCAATTGGGTGAGCAAGATGACACAAGCAATATCACTATACCTTTGATCCATAAAGCACATGATGCAGTCCAACCCATTGTGGATGGCGATGCAGGTGTCAATGTTCTATCAAAGGATGTCTATGATGCATGACCACTGATGAAGAAAGCTCATCTTAACATCTACCTTGCAGATGATTCACATACAATACCATTGGGCATAGTGGATGGGGTACCCACAAAGGTAGCTAGGCTATGCTTTCCCCTCCAATTCACAGTCTTGGATATCCCGAAGACTTCCTATCAAGTTTTACTTGGATGCCCTTGGCTACGAGAAGCATCAATGCTCCATAATTTGGGTATGGATTGACTCACAATACAAAATTGTGACACGGTAGTGTGAATCAATGTGGGGATAGGAGTAATCAAACCCATTGAGCTGAGACCATTGGATGATACCTCCTCTACCATGGCATCTAGCAAATCAGCCCTCCCACAACAAAATGTCTTGGTAGGTGACACGCAATGTACTATCAACAACAATTGGATCCAAGCATTGGCAACATTGAACAATTGCCATGCCGTCAATTCAGTCCTCCTAGAAATTGATGAAAAAGTCATGCAAGTAGGATCTCCACTCATGCCTGACAGTTCAATTGATCCTACAGTCCCAATGTTTATTGCCAACCTTGAATAGTGATGGCTTTAATGAACCATGGGACCTTAATACCGAGGCTGAAAATGCTAAATTGGAAGACCATGTCTTTGACAATGATTTAACCATTTTGCATGCCCTCATGACTGTTGAGTCGCTTAGAGTCGAACCCCCAAAGTTACATAATAGCAAGAGATACCGAAAGAAAACTAAAGGTGGGAATCACTGCAAAGCCAAGATTGAGCATTATAATCAGTTTGAAATATCACATTCTTGTACTTCTGACCCCTCAGTGGACTAGGCATTGCTATGGGGGCACTACCACTTGTATAGTTCTTGAAGTAATCTGGTACTCCACGGATATCCACCTCTAATTGTTTTGAATTGGTCGAACACATGGTATCATCATTAGGGGCCTTATTGTCACCATCAACCCTTTTAATGCCTTGGGGTATTTTTTTTGTTGTAGTGTCAAGATCACTCTTCATTCTCACATGTGATTTAAATTTTCAAAACTTTTAATGTTGGGAATTGTGGGGTAACTTTTCCACTGGAAATGAAGCAAGACCATCTAGAGTGCCTTGAAGAAGTTCTCATCAAATGCAAGGAATGAGGGATCTCTACAAAATGGCACCCACAGAGTTGCTTTGGGACACATCGTCTTTTAACATGGAATTGCAACCGACATGGACAAAATCAAAACCATTATGGAAGATTCATCTTGTGATACCCATGAATGCCCACCCTCTATACAAGTTGATGGTGGAAATCTTTTGGACAGAGGAGTGCAACCAAGCCTTTGAGCTTCAAAAATGGTGCCTAATCATAGCACCACTCCTCATAGCTCCCGATTGGGATATTAATTTTCATGTCCACACTGATGGCCAACATGGGGATCACAAGAAGGATTGCCCAATTTACTTTGCCAATCGCCAACTCAACTATGCCGACATCAACTACACAATGACCGAACGAGAATCCCTAGCAATGGTTTATAGTGTCAAATTTTTTTGACTATATTTATTGGCAAATGATTTTGTATTCTACACTGACCATCAAGCAATGCTATATCTTGTGAATCATCCATCTATGACAGGAAGAATAACTAGATGGCTTCTCTTACTTCAAGAATTCAATATCAAAACAGTGGTCTGCAAAGGTGCTCAACACTACATTGCTGATCACATGTTA
Organism: Dipteris shenzhenensis; assembly: GCF_047967505.1. NCBI lineage: Eukaryota > Viridiplantae > Streptophyta > Polypodiopsida > Gleicheniales > Dipteridaceae > Dipteris > Dipteris shenzhenensis. The sequence continues at coordinate 13,587,333 of NC_141606.1, forward strand.
CTGAAATCAAAATTAAACATGATCACAAATTCACGATTTACCAAATCCAAGAACAAGGAAACAAGTGGGGAAGAGAAGAGAGAGCGACAGTACATGGGGTCCAATCAACTCCCCCTAGATGGTGGCTCTTGCTTCCCATCTAGAGCATTTATAATTCTAATTCCAAACAGCAAAGAGTCAATAATAGTACATCCAAAAGCATCCCTTGTCCACAATTAGAGGGATTACTCAACATAGCTCCATGAGCTTAAGAGATCACATGGCTTAATATGCCCTCATCCATAAATTAGCCCATGGCTTAATATTCATTAGTTTACAGTATGGCCCATGGCCTTTGGCAACTATTCGATACTTCGATCAATCCAAATCACTTTCATCATCTCCATTCCTTGTTATTCAATTCATTAATTTGTACTTAAGCCACCAATTGTGTTAGTTGTTACAAGCAATTGATGAATCATCACACCAACTAATCCCAACACAATTGTACACCTGATATAGAGACATCAAAATACACACCTTGCGACTAATTGCAATAACAACAAAGACACTAGGGACATTAGTATTGCCATGGAATCACCCACAATACTAACAATCTAGCCTGGCAAAACATAGGTAGTTAGGGGTCCAAAGCTAAACCCCACAAAGCACCCACTAGGACCCCCACTGCGTTCAGTGTGCTCCTATGGAATACTTTGCCATAGTCACACAACTAAAATAAAATAATTTCCAAGGCAAGAAATATTGGAAATACAATTCCATAATACTTGTCCCAAGTTAGATCTGGAGAAGAACCCACTAGAGTCAAAGATGACTTGCCTGATGCCACATTATTTAAAATTGAGGCTGTCCCAGAATGGTGTACTGACATCATTGAATATATAATAATGAGAAGACCCCCACCAAAGTTATGACCAGTGGAGGCCCACAAACTCAAAATCAAAGCTACACCTTATCAGCTCATAGCAAGCCAATTGTACAAAATAGGTACATATCAAATCCTACGTAGATGCATCATGCCACATGAAATCCCTCTCGTCATCCATGAAGTGCATGAAGGCATTGTAGGAGGACATTTCGATGGAGAAGCCATAGCTCGAAAAGTTCTTGTAGCTGGCTCTTAGTGGCCCACAGTATGGAATGATATCAGCCTATGGGTTCATAAAAAAATGTGATGTATGCCAAAGAATGGCTAAAATCCAACACAAAGACTTCAATCCCCTAACCACAATCATGGCAGAACAGCCCTTTGAAAAATGGGGGATTGACTTTGTAAGATCCATACATCCTGCTGCTAAAGGAACACAAGCCCAGTACATCATGGTGGTAACCTATTATTTCACTAAATGGGTTGAGGCAAAAGTAGTACACAAAGCAAATGACATAATTACTACCAAATTCCTTTATGAAAATGTGATCACAAGGTATGGTTACCCCTTGGAAATAGTCTCTGACCAAGGAACGCACTTTGTAAATGAAGTAATCCAATAACTTCTCTTTGGATTCATGGTTGTACACCAAAAGAGCACTCCCTACTATCCCCAGGGGAATGGACAAACAGAATCCACCAATAAAATCCTCTACAATATTCTCACAAAGGTGGTGGAACCCAAATGCTTTAATTGGGCAGAAAAGCTCAACTCTACCTTACAGGCATACAAAATCAATTTTAAGGTCAGCATAGGTTTTATGCCATTCCAACTAGTATATGGGTTGGAAGTAGTAGTCCCCATTAGAATTCATTATCCCCAATCTATGAGTGGCAGTACAAGAAAGCCTCGGTATAAAGAATCTCAAAAGCACGACTACTCCACCTTAAGAAGCATACTGAAACAAGGTTAAGAGCCTACCATGCAATGACAACATAAAAAAGACAAAGGAAGGCATGGTTTGATAGAAATCTCAAGGTTAAGGAGATTAATGAAGGTAACCTTATCTTGATCTATAATGCCAAAGTCCACAAGGGCCAATTAAAGTATCAAGGCCAAGGACCTTATAAAGTCAAGAAGATTAACCCCATTGGCACTGTGCTCCTCAAAAATTTGGATGGAATGCAATTCAAATCGTCAAACAATGGAAGTAGCCTCAAGCGCTACTACAAAAACTCACAACTCATCCATGACAACTCCAAGCCAACATTGACAAAATAAAAGATTTGGGAACCCTAAATCTTCCTTAGTTAGGATTAGATTGTTACACACGCACTCACTAGCATAGGTTTGTGTTTGCACATGTAGGTAGACCAATCAATTTCAACCTAAGGCTCGGAGGTGATGACTGAGTCCTAGCTTCCCTATGAAATTCCAACAAAATAAGCATATAGTTAGTCCCTGCCTAGTTATTAGGTCACATGCCTTCACATAGGCACATAGAAGATTGCATCAATGATTGTGTCACACACTTTCATTCCACACTCTCAAAGCATGTGATACATTCGCATCTCTCATAGTACACACACACTTGTCATAGCTACATGCCAACTAATCTACAAGTTTAATGATCAATGTACACCCTCTCCAAAATGGATGCAAGATAGGAAGCAATGCCAAAGCTAAATAAGATTCAATGAAAGAATCAACCTCTTTCTCATATATTTGGGCCCGAAGTGTCGTGGTTGGCTTGATGATGGAAAATTTTTGATATAACAGGTGCCCGTGTATCCATCCTAATAATGAGCCTGTAGTATTGCCAAGGGGTTTGGTCCATTGGTAGGTCTGACGCTTGATGCAATAGTCATGTTGCTAATCTTGCACTAGAACCCCTTGTGGCTCATTTACAGACATGATGTTGACGGGTGGGGTTGGTACCAATGTAGCCTCTAGCTCTTGCTATTGTTGTTGATGGAGATCGATTGGTTGCAATAGTGTGCTGAGATGAAGCATTGAGATGTAGCATCTCTTGGGGCAATTCCTCATTTTCGACCTCCATCATAGGCATTTCTTTTGGGACATCCACATTGGGCAATGTGGTATGAGGAGAAGATTCTAATGGCTCCCACACGAGTGACAAGAGGATGTCCAATCCTCAATAGCTTGTGGTAGCAAGGGGGAGGGACATATTTTCTTGCATCTCTTTACTGATGATTGCTTCCAGTAATGGGGAATCTTACCATTTTGGTGAGACTAACTGCCGAGTTTCTTTGTGAAGAAGAAGACCGAATGTTGGATCCAGTCTTGTCTCAGTTGTCTACTGTGCAAAACAAATGTGTGGAGTGGGAGGGAGCGATTCTTGCCACACTTGGCTCCCAAGATTATGGATAGGAATGTAGTTGCTTCCTTGAGTCGAGGGTCAATGATTGTGCGAAGTGGTATTTCATCCCTATTGAACTTGGTGCCCTTGGCAAGGAGAGGATGAATTTCAAGAAATTTGGCATCAACAGGCCTTGTGGGCTATTTTTCCCCTTTAGTTGGGAGTTAGAAGGCCCTTTGGATCACTGTACTATCGAGTATAATATTGACTGGACTCTAATTTGCAGTGACGGTGCTGTATCTGCCAACTTGTGCAATGATTAGAGTGGAGAAATTCCTAGATGTATGTAACCATGGTAGGATTTTCCTCCAAGGATTGTAGGCACTCAAACAAACATCCAATTTCCTTTTGCTCAAGGAAAGATTTTGCATCATTAGAAAGTGCATAAGTCGATGGAGGTGGCCACACATGCTCCAATGATTGGGCCTCATCAATGGGTTGTATAGGCAGAGTGTGACTGGGGGCTGCATTTGTACCTCTTTTGTCTCCATTTCATGCATGGAATTCTCCTAGGAGCTATCAATCTGAATCACAAATGCATGTGGTTTCCTTGGTTGAGAGGAAATAGATGGCTATGAACTTTGGTGGGGGTCTCATTACTGAGGCCGTAAAGAAGTGTGCATGAAATAAGCTCAAGAGCAAGCAATGTGAGATATGACTTCCAACCTCCAGTAGAGCCAAATACAGCTAACAACAACTCTTCATGCTACCATGCTCCTACAGACCTCATATGACCACTTGACCTCAACACATGCTTAGCAAATGGAGGGACTTGGACAAGCTCGGCTCACTCTATTAAAAAAAAAAGAACTCTAGGATTGCCAAGAAAAGCTTGTAGGGATACAACAATCTTTAGCGACACACACTTTTAACATTGAGGAGCTCACAAGGGAGAGTAAACTATTAAAAGGCCAACTTGCCACCAATATAGAGGCAAGCATTACTCAAGCTCGAGTCTTGGATAAATGGTCAAAGGAAAAGTTGAAAGAGCTGTACTCCCACAAGGTAGCCATCTCAAAGCTTGAACTAGTGCAAAACAATGAGGCAATGGATGACACCACAGATGAAGTCCCACTACAGTGCGTGACCATGGCCAAAATCTTGTGTGGCTACTCTACAAGCCAAAGTTTATCTCAGAGGATGACACTCATCCAACGGAAATAGCTCCAACTCAATATCAAATCTACTTATCCAAACATAAAATTGAAACATTCCGTAGGGGCAAAAACTCTGTGCAAAATTTGCCGACATATTAGAAGATGAAAAAATAATATTCTGTCTGTCCACATAGGCTGGTTTTACTACACTCAAGATAGATGCTTTCATAGCATATATATGCCTCATGGGCAATCTCCCCTCAGGGTCATTGGTGGTCTATTTCCATTGCTACAAAAGCCGTCACTCTTATCTATCGGGCATGACATAACCAACATCCCACCCTTGCTACTCATGATCCAATCAAGAAGTGTTAGAGGATGACTAGCCTATCTCACATCTAACTTGCCATATCTAACCACTCTCTATGCCAATCTCATAACCTCACTTTCCCTTGCTGCTACCACTCTCTTAACCTTCCCTGATCTCCTTCCAAAGATCTACTCTCTTCATTTCTCTTTGCTCGTTTCTCTCACCACTTCCAGCTCACCCAACAATCACAAACTTACCAGTCTCTCACTCCTAACTTCTTCCCTATTCTTGCTAATCCTACCCCTGAGTATTACCAAGTTGCTCAATCCATTTTTCTAGTTCTGCCCCCCCCCCCCGGGAGATACCCCTCCCACAAATAACACTTGTCCATGTTATTCTCCCATGTCCCCAAATTCTCTCCATCCACCACCATCACCCCTGATACTACTTGAAATGCCATCAGCAAAAATGGACCCAATCTTTGATTTTGAATATCAAGATCTAGATAATCTGAATCACACTCCCATGCCAGATTCTAATAATGGGTATGGTTTTGATGTAATACCACTTCCAAGTAACCCCATCAAGGATTTCTAGAACAAATATCCAAATATGAAAACTCGAGGCGGATGGACCCTGAACAACTTCCCAGTCAACCTTTGTCAGCATCAGATTACTAAAGCTTGGATCTACAAGTTGTGATCCCCAACTTGACTGGTGCCACCCCAAGCTCTTCGATGTAAAATTCTTAAACGAATACCTTTGTGCATCTCCATGCCTTGGAACCCATCCTAAGTTCTATGCAATTCCATGACGGCACTGATGGGAGGCCAACATACACACTTTGGGTGAGGATCACACCATTTATTGGCCAATGATTGAGACATACTCTGGAGTAGAATGGAACATCAAAGGCACGCTGATCTGAGCACTTCAACAACATGAGGCAATAATGTAAGACAACATTGATAGCATCCTCCGACAAAGTGCTACCTTTTCCAAAACCATGGAATATAATATGGAGGTCCCCAACCACATCAACCGCCATTCGCCTACACTCAGTTTTAATCCCAATGGACGGATTGATGCTCAGACTACAAGCAGACTCCATCAAAGAGTCATTTTCTTAGAAGCACGCCAGATATCTCTTTTTGAACAAATGGTGGATATAGGCTTCTTGGAAACAGAGCAAAATTTGTTTTGTGCAAAGGCATTACAGCATGATTGACTGGCACGCCATAAGTTTTACAACCAACTAGGTTAAATGCATGGCATCCCAACTCTGTGATCACAATAGGACATAACCCAAGGACGAGTACTAAAATGGATTTGGGGGTATGCTAACTCTATGTTGACATGGACTCAAGTAGCACAAAATGTGTGTGTGGAGTAGCAGCAAAGCTCCCCTTGTATTTGCATAAATCTAGGAATAATCCAACATGTAACTCCTACATGCACGTTCTACATACGATTCCTACATGCATGTTTTACATACAATTCCTGCATGCAATTTCTACATGCAGTTCCTACATGCAACTCCTACATGCAACATGCAGCTTCTACATGCACATCCTAGATGCATGTTCTACATGTAGAGAGAGAAAGTCTTACAATTCCTACATGCACAAAGAGAAGCTCTCCAACTTGTATAAATAACCCATAATGGAATGAAGCCGACATGCTTTGGGGCATTGTGTTGAGCTCTAATTTGTTGTTCTATGCAATTGTCTCCAAGTGTCCATGCTCCCTTGCACGCCATGTCCAAAAGCATGTCCTAAGCTTTTGTCTTCTTCTCCCCTTTCCTCCAACCTTGCAACTCATCCTCTCCCTCTTCTCCCCCCTTCTCCTCTCTTTCCCCCACCCCCATGCTCTTACACCTTCCTTCTCTCCCACTCCTATGTTTTCCCTAAACTTGTACCCTTTTAGATTATTTCCTCAACCCTTGAACTTCATGATCTATGAGGGAGATCAATTCTCCACCATGTACTCTATTTTGAACCCTAGATTCTAACCTTGAACTCCCTTCTGAATCCTGAAACCTCATCTTGAACCAAACCTCCTTTTGAATATTGGAACCTCCTTCTAACCGTGAAGCACCTTCTCAACCCTGAAACTCTTTTTAAACCTTAAAACCCCTAATGGAGGCGAAAGCCTTCATTACCCTGACCATGTTGGTGAACATTCCTTTCACACAAGCATGTGTGATGTTTGCTCCCCAAGCCTATGTCTCTCAACAGAGTACCACCCGAGGTTCCAAGCTACATGTATACTACAAACGATGGCACCAATATATCTGTAGGTGACAAAACGTATCGGAACCCTGCACAACCTGCATACCCTACTCATCTTGTGGAAGCCGTGGGATAGAGCCTACATGCACACACACACACATGTGCACACACGCACATACACATGCATGCTTGCTTGATCATCTCACATCTTACTTTCTTATGTTTGCTCACTCTTTGCTTATTCATTCCACTTCCATGCTATTCCTTGTGATAGAAGGGCTTTCAAGACTCATATGCCTTGGATGCACAATCTTTCCTCTTGGAAACCCAATGCTAGAATCAACAATGTGGCTCTCCCTAGCATGCCTCATACTCTCTTACACCCTGGATGTTAACAATGATATGAGAGAGTGTTGCTACTCATGGTTCTATCAATTTTGTGCGCGATCATCTCTTTATTGGATGCGAATGAGCAATTTGATAGAAGACTACAGATACTTTATATAGATCATTACACCACTATTACATGCATGTGCACACACACATACAATGAGGAGAGAGAGAGAGAGAGAGAGAGAGAGAGAGAGAGTTGCTATAATAAAAAGTTGTAGGATAATAAGAGCTATATAAAATTATTGTTTTGTCAATTATGGCCATTTGAGCATGACTTAGAAGGGCAAGAGGACAATTGGAATTGAGGGGAGGGTGAAGGCACAAAAAAGTATTCTTTGCTTCAAAGTTTCATGTATGCTTTTATCCCATCATACATTTTATTATACTAAAACTAATGAACAAGTTTTCAAAAGCCACATGTTTTGTCGTGGAATTTTTCATTAGACTCTATTTTTGTGCTATGTTGAAAAGACATTACAAGAGATGCTCTTATGACACAAACCATTAAAGCTTTTCCCCTTTTTCCATGAGCTTTTTTCAATGAGTGATCGCACTTAGGTTGATGCTTAGGTGAAATCCAAACACGAATGAGTATATGTATGAGCAAGTGTCCCCATTTCTACAATGGGTTCACATTGTAAAATTGCATGTGTAGTACCTTGCACTTTAATGATTTCTAGAGGCCTACTAGAGTATAATAGTACCACGAGCTCGCACTTAAATCCCCGGGTATGCTAGTAATACCGTCTTGATGTTGATACAAGTGAAAATAATGAGTCCAAGTGGGTTCCTTGAGCATCTATTTTGGCTTTAGAATGCCAAGTGATCCAACCCTAGCTTGCCTCCATGAAAGCTTTAGTAGTAGCAAGGTGAGTGGGCACTACAATGGAATTGTTGGAGTGTTGCCAATGCATGTCTCACAGCATGGAGAGCCTAGAGCCATGTGAGCAATGAAGCAAAGACATTAGAGGTAGGGTGGGGAGGTGCTCTTAGAGATGCTAACCAAATCTATGAAATTATGCAATTGTATAGGAAGAGTTGAGATGAAGGGAAGCTAGGTTGGTTGATTTCTCCTTCCCTATCCTTTATCTTGGTCCTCAAGACTCTAGAGCAACTAAAGAAAGGTTAAAGTGCTCATACATGCACACACGGACAGGGAGAGAGAGAGAGAGAGAGAGAGAGAGAGAGAGAGAGAGAGAGAGTAGTAATTCTAAAAAGGTACAATATATTAAAAGTCTTAGAGAAAGTAAGAAAAAGGAGCTAAGAAAGAGAAATCATGATCTCACTATTCGCATCTTTTATGTATCAATGCTTATGGTGTACTAAGATTTCATTCAAACTTTATCAATATATTTATGATGGCATGCTTTTGACTCCATCAAAAGTCATGGAGTTTTCAAGCAGGATGTTGACTAACGAGTTAATTTATTATTTCTTTTGCCATGTAAACATTCTTTAGATGATGAATACTCTTTGTTTCACATATCGATAAATTTGAGATACCCATAGATGACATATACACTCATTATCATTATCCTTTTTTATTGCTATGTGACATATTTTCAATGAATGATTCAAGGTTCAATGACTAAGGAGTGTAAGGATGAGTAAGTGCCTTTGATTTCTAAATTGAGAAAATCGTGTTGGTGTAACACCTTTAAATTTTCATTGTGTTGAGGGACTTTTGAGGGTAATGAGAGTAGCACGAGCTCAATGTGTCCTTTAGAGGATCCTCTAGTAGTAGAGGTTGGCTATGTGGAATCAACCTTAAGAGTATTGCAAGGGTGGCTAGATAAGTTGGTGAGAGAGCTAGCAAAAAGTATACAAGCTAGGAATATGAGAGAGAGAGAGAGAGAGAGAGAGAGAGAGAGAGAGAGAGAGGGAGAGAGAGAGAGAGAGAGAGAGAGCACGTTGGAGTTGGACGGAGAGGTGGTCAAAGATCACTAAATCCATATATAGATAGAGATAGATAGATAGATAGAGAGAGAGAGAGAGAGAGAGAGAGAGAGAGAGAGAGAGAGAGAGAGAGAGAGAGAGAGAGAGAGAGAGAGAGAGGTGCTCAAAGATCGTTAAATCAATCATTGATGTGGCACTCATAGAATTAGCTCAAAACATGGTGTTGTATGTAAAGTCAATAGGTTTGCCTGAGTTGTTGGAAAATCTCCGATCTAGTGGCCATAAGTCTTGTTGCTACTTCCATTGTCATTGAAGGCCTAGCTAGCTCCATGCCAATGTTAGTCAACACTCATGAGACCTTAGGAAAAAGGCTTCCTATGCATTTCCTCCCTCATATCTAAAATGTAGACGAACAAAAGTATAGCAAGAAATAGGCAAAAGTTAAAACCTTGTCCAAAACCTTTTAGAGGAGTGGAAGCAATTCGACCCAGTGGAGGTGGTCTTAGACTTTGTTCTCAAGTTTGTTTGATCCTTTTCTTCCTCTCTCTTCTATTCTACTTTCTTTCCATTGTGGAGGTCCTCTTCCTTTCCTGGTTTGAGCTATAGGTGACTGCAGATCTAGTAGAGGTCTAGCTTGGGGCTACAAGAGGTGATTGAGAAAAAGTTCTCCCTATGAGCTATATTTTTTCTCACAAAGAGAATATCTAGCTTGGAGCTATAAGAGGTGATCAGGGCTTTGAGAAAAAGGCCTCCCTATCTTCGTCGTATCGAGAACATCGAGGGTCATGAGATCAATATTTTTACACATTCCATTGATAAAATTAGCTCTAAGGTGATTTTCTTGACTTGCTACATTGACTGCAAATATTGTGATGTCCCTACAACAACAACAACGGTGGGTTAGAGGAAGAATACATAGCTCTAGGAGAAACCATGCCAGGACCATCGCTATTGTACAAGTAGGAGGTTGGGGCAAGAATTGCGTGTGGACGGAGTTGGAAGAGTGGGGCGCTGCAAAGTGACTGCCATAGTGTGAAAGTTCATGGGGCGAACTCGATGGTCCCATCCTTGACGAGCATATTGGAATTCGGCACCCTCAATGGGGCTGACAGACTTGATGGTCCCCTCCGTGAGGACGAGGAGCACATAGGAATGTCATGTTGAGATTGTTGTGGAAGGGTATGCATGCTCATTTAGGAAAATTCAATGAATTCTATCTCATGATGTGTGTGCATAAATCAAATCATCATGTGTGGATGGGAGTGGGAAGTCAAGGAGGAGGACGCCCATGTGGGGGAAAGAATGGATGGGAGGGGGGCCATTCTGGGGGGGCGGGGGGGGGAGTATAAAAGGCAGCAAAAGGGCAAGTAAAAGCAAAGGGGAAAGGAATGGAGGCAGCAGGAAAGGCCACAAGCTACACTTGGAATACATTCTCTGCGTTTCCATCTTCTTCTTCATCTTCATCTTCATCTTCATCTTCATCTTCTGTCTGTTGCAAAATTTCTTCATCTTCCAAATCCTCTCTTCATCTTCTCTGCTCACTTCCTCCATCGCCATCGCCATCGCCATCGCCATCGCCATTTCCTCGCTGCTCCTCCTCCTCCTCCTCTCCTCCCATGGCTCACTCCCCCTCCCCCCCTTACTCCTACATCCCTACCTTGCCTATTTCCTCCTCCTCCCCCCCCGACTCCTTCCCTTCCTCCATCTCCTGTCGCCTCCTCGACAAATCGCACAAGAAACCCGTCTGCCTCTTCTACTGTAGCGAAACCGAAGACCTCGCCCGCCGCATCGCTGCCGAAACCGACACCATCGAGCTCAAGATGATTAACTGGGGGTCGCTTCTCCCCCCCCCCCCCCCCTTTCATGCTCTCATTTTCGAACTTTCCGTCCATTTGCATTGGCGTGCGCTCCTTACACATGGCTGCTAAACCTTCTCACAGCAGCCGGTTTTTCCTTGCAGGACCTTCGCCGATGGTTTCCCGAATTTGTTCGTCCCAAACGCTCATGGCATTCGCGGTCAGCACGTCGCCTTTTTGGCCTCTTTCAGCTCTCCAGGAGTGATTTTTGAGCAGCTCTCCATTATCTACGCCTTGCCTCGGATGTTCGTGTCGTCTTTCACGTTGGTTCTACCTTTTTTTCCAACGGGAACATTCGAGCGGATGGAAGACGAAGGCGACATTGCCACGGCTTTTACTCTGGCCAGGATACTTTCGAACATCCCGATTTCAAGGGGTGGTCCTACAAGCCTTGTTATTTTCGATATCCATGCACTTCAAGTAAGCGCCTTCATTCTCTCACGAACTTGTTGTCTCTCAGGAGAACGTAGCTGTTGAATTTCGCAGTCAGGATAGTAGCATGGCTCGTTAACGAATGTAGGAGCCCATCGGTAACTCGCCATGGTCGGCGGTGCACACGGCTTTTGATAATGCCACTTGATCTGGAGTAAGGCTGTTATGAGCATGAAGACTTTTATAGAAAACGTATGCTCATGTGTTTAAGTGTGTAGATAGGTGTCCGTGCGAGAGACTATGCGTTCTTGCGATCTTTTGCATCCACAGCTGGGTGCTGATGACCTTGCTATGCTTGATGAAGGGTGACAGACGATGAGTTTTAAACTCATCATCTTAAACTGCACGGTTTGTGTAAAATGTATGCACGACAACTGCGAGATCTCACACTCATACACGTGCTAAAGAGTCTCCAAACTCAACGATACATTCGCATAGATGAAGAGTGACATATGGATTGGTTGAAACTTACCTCCGAGAGCATTTCTGCAATGCTGAGACGGTGGACCGCTTCTTCCATTGCTAGGCCTTCTTGTGGGATGGAAGGCAGGATGCTCCTGCATCGACGGGGCTGGTCAATGGCTGAGCTTCCATTCTCGACCAAAACCTGCACAAACCTACAACAAAAGGTCAGATGCCCCTATCAATGATAAGGCATTAAAAAAAAAGCAGGGGAGTAAGCCCCCTGGGTACTCAAGTTGATGCTCCCTCCATTATAGCAAGCCAAGCACCTCTTGAGATTGCCTTTCTTGTCTGGATTGGGACACCTTCATCTTGCCTCATCCTCAGCCTGGGAATCTGAGAGACACTTGCTGTCCTCAACCCTCATAAACGAATGCGAATCTATGCACTATTTGACACATCTCACCGTGTCCCGTGTCTTGGGGATGCCTGGAGTAACCACCAAGAAAAGTCACCAATTGTGGCTTATTTGACTCTGGTTCTTTCTTTTGAGGTTGGTCATCCTACTTCTTTTGATCCGCCGCCTTCTTTTTGTAATTGCGTGCAATTCGTCCAAACTTATCAGAGAAGCCTTCATTTTTTTGCTTGCCTCCATCCTCTGAAGAGTTTCCTCCTTTGCATCAGTCTGTGCTTGAAGCAAGAAAGGCCTTGTCGTCGCCATTCTCACTTTATATCTTTTCATGGCTATAGCATTGGCCCCAACTTGTCAAAGGTGAGTGGCTTGGATTGGTTATTAGAACTAGGGTCAAGTACCGTTTGTGAGCCCCTAAATGAGGAGAGCATGGGGGAGTGACACTATAGCATGGAAGGGGGAACATATGGAGGGAGAGAGGCTGCAGCACACAGGCTGCCACTTGGGCAGCTTACAATATCCTTTCAGGGCTACATAAACCCACCTTTTAAGGCAGGTATGTACTAGAAGAGACAGTCAGCGTTGGCCATTGTTTGGGCCACACATGGGCTCTGCTTACTGGCACATGGGATTGTTGTCAGCCCTGGAGATTGACAGAAATTGGCAGGCTTTTACAGGCCTCTAGGGCCTGATCTGGTCGGTATGTCATGACAAGAGAATGATTATTTAGTTAATTAATAGTCATTAGAACCTTATCATTGTTAGGCGTCAATTTGATGGTGCGGTTATATGTTTGTATATATGATCAATCAAGCGGTGTAAATAGTACCGCAAAAACTATGTAACATTGGTCAATGGTTAGTAATAAAGATGTGCACACACGTGTCTAGGTTCTAGGGACAATAGGAAAGGGAAAGGGTGCATTAGAGTCTATTGAATGGTAGGTGCATGGGTCAGAGGCTAAGGGTAGGTGTTAATGGAAAGATAAAACTTGAGTGATCTGAAGGGACATTAATGAAAGGGTATCACCCTTTCATTGTTAATCTCACGTAGCATTCTCTCTACCACATTGCATAAAGCTGCATCTATTGGAGGTTGTCATTATTTTGTCACTTTTATTGATGACTACAGCAGAAAAGTTTGGGTGTATTTTATTAAAAAGAAAAGTGAAGTGTTTGGGCATTTTAAAGCTTTTAAAGCTATGGTTGAAAAAGAAACATACTTGTAAATAAAATACCTAAGGTCAGATGGAGGGGGAGTACCTCTCAAATGAGTTTATAAGGCTCCTGCAGGAGCATGGCATAAAGCAACAATATTCATGCAGTCATACTCCACAGTAAAATGGACTTGCAGAAAGGAAAAACATGCATATTGGAGAGGTATCTCGTGCCATGCTCAATGAAAAAGACCTGTCAGATTATTATTGGGCTGAAGCAGTTGCTACAGCAGTCTAAATAATGAATAGGACTCTCATTGCAGCAATACATGGCATGACGCCAGAGGAGAGGTATACTAGTAGGAAACCAGATATTTCTCATTTGAAAGGTTTTGGTTGCATTGCCTATGTTCATGTGTTAGATGAATTGAGATCCAAGTTGGATCCAAAAGCTGAGAAGTGCATCTTTATTGGTTATTCTTTGCAGCAGAAAGGGTATAGATGCTATAACTCTTCTACTTGTAAGTTTACAGTGAGCAGAGATTGGCCACGTTAATTGAGTAGATCTAGTTGGATGGATAGACCAAAAGCTCTCTTTCTCTCTTTCTCTTTGTGTGTGTGTGTGCGTGTATGTGTGTGTATTTGTGTTCTCTTCCTCTCTCTCTCTTCTCTCTCTCTCTTAGTTTCTCTCTCTCTTTGTGTGTGTGTATGCGTGTATGTGTGTGTGTGTATTTGTGTTCTCTCTCCCTCTCTCTCTCTTCTCTCTCTTAGTTCTCCATGTGCAAGTTTGAAGCTCTCCATGGGTAAGTCTAAATAATGAATAGGACTGTCATTGTAGCAATACATGGCATGACGCCGGAGGAGAGGTATACTGGTAGGAAACCAGATATTTCTCATTTGAAAGGTTTTGGTTGCATTGCCTATGTTTATGTGCCAGATGAGTTGAGATCCAAGTTGGATCCAAAAGCTGAGAAGTGCATCTTTATTAGTTATTCTCTGCAGCAGAAAGGGTATAGATGCTATAACCCTTCTACTCGTAAGTTTACAGTGAGCAGAGATTGGCCATGTTAATTGAGTAGATCTAGTCGGATGAATAGACCAAAAGCTCTCTCTCTCTCTCTCTCTCTCTCTCTCTCTCTCTCTCTGTGTGTGTGTGTATATTTGTGTTCTCTCTCTCCCTCTCTCTCTCTTCTCTCTCTCTCTCTCTCTCTCTCTCAGTTCTCCATGTGCAAGTTTGAAGCTCTCCATGGGCAAGTCGGAGAAGATGTACAAGTCTAGGGGCTAGCTCATAAACAACAAGGCTAGGGCCAATCAAGGCAGAAAAGGGGCACATAAAAGGATGGATAGACCAAAAGATGACCCAAAAGGTCCTTATAATTGGCAGCTCTAAGCTGGTCTTATGCAACAAGTACTCTCACGAGGGTGCTCTTCCCCATTGGAGGGCCAATTGGCATTCAAATTCTGCATGCATTGCGCACATTCGAATCCTCGAAAAGTCTGGTTTTTCACATTTGGTACTAGAGCGGTGATGGCCCACGAGTGGGACGAGAAGAGGGCAAGTGAGCGACAGGCAGAATTGTGGCGGAAGCATTAGTGTGGGGAAGGCACGGCTTGCGACAGCTGAGGACGACGGAAGAAGGTACGGAAGTTGCAGAGGAATGTGTGGACGAGGAACGCGAGACGATGGAACCTCGATGGCATGCTGTAGCAAACTTTTCGGGCTGAGAACATCTCCACCCTGGATTCTTGAGGCAAACATCTCCTTCTCGACCAACCCTAAATTCCAGAGGTTCTGAAACAAGGGATTTTTTTAAAAATTGTTGGTCTTGAACGGTGAACAGGGTGTCCTAACGGGGTGACTCCCCCATTGTGTGAATGTACCCTTAAAATCCTTAAACCGTGAGAAAAAGGGACCCCCCCGTTCTCCCCAACAGAAAGTCGGATCGGAACAAGCCAAACCTCGCATATATGCTGGCGGGAAGCGATGTTGGAGGCTGGGAGCTGAGTCCTGAATTGAGGATGGCTGAGTGAGTGATAAGGGGGACTGAAGGCTCCTCATATAGGGCTAGGAACCAACCAACCTTGGGCCAGCACAACTGACTGGGTGGTCGGTTTTGGCTGACCAGACTACTGGCCCTTGCCTATAAAACAAGGCCCTTTTGGGCCATTTAAGGCAGGCTAGGTAGCCAGTTGTCACTGCCACCTAGGCTTGACCATGGTGCAGGTGACATTTTCCTCTTTTGAACTTGTTGCTAGGTGGATACCTCATAGCGCTTTGCCCTGGCGACCCTAATTGCTGCACTGTGGCTTGTGACTTTGGGAACTGGGAATGAATCCCAGTAGCTCGTGCTTGACTCGTCCTTGGACTAGAACTCACAATGGGGGTCATGGCGTACGAGAAATGGGCCAGTCTGTGGCACCAGGCTCCCTAGTGTAGGGGTGCGTGTGACATTCCCTCCTGCTTAAATTTTGGATGATGATAGTTGCTGAGGGACTGATTGAATATGTGAAGCGAATGTGATGGTGCTGACCACCAATTGCTGCTCGAAACTTGATTGTCCTCCCAAAGAATTGAGAAATAATAGTCTGGCACTGGGATTGATCTTGTACCGCTCCAAAAGGTTGAGGAACGAATGTTTTGTTATGATAACACTGTGGCTCAATAAAAACTCACGAGAACCGGTATTGTCGTGAAGAGTGGAAGCCGAATTGCTGAGGCGAGTCATCCCACCACGCTACTACTGCGAACTTGTGATCCTTGGGTGGTATGCCACTATGATAGGCTCGTGGACAATTTGACAATTTTCCCCAAGGAAAATACTAATGCTTTCTCCCTTCACAATTTTTTTCCTAAGTGTATTTTCAATTGCAAGCTCTGTTGAAAGGCATCCAATACCTTGTACTGAGCTTGTAGTGATGTAGAGTTTTGCAGTAGTGATGGAATTCAACCCTAATGTAATCTAATAGTCATATATTTCTAGCTTGTTGAATTGCACTTCTTCCTTATTCAACAGCCAAGTTATATTGCCTGCCATTACGATTGGCATGACAAATGCTACACTTTTTGGGCTCATTGGATTCCTCTAAAAAGCCACAACCTTGCCACACCTAGCTTCTTCATATACTTCTAATAGAGCATCCTATAGGCATATAGTTGGTGGTGCTTCATGACATGTAGAAACTGGGATAACAAATTTTGTGTTTGATCCAAATGGATAGTAGCAATGAAACACTGCAGTCCACCCTCCATCTTTGATCTTTTCTTTCCCTTATCTAGAGTTGACTAGTATGTAGACTTCTCTTCTCATGGAACCACTACAAGGCATAGGCCCTTTTTCAACGAAAATACTGACGCTTTTTATGTTAATTTTTTTTTTTAATGGGCACAAATGTCGTTATTAAAGTTGTTAAAAGCATCGGAAAAGAACGGTCGCTATAAAGCATCGCTGTATAGCAACGTTGATAAATGTCACTATATAGCGACACTTATAATCATCTCTATATAAAGAACCGATTGGGCTGTTGATGTGGTGGCACTGCACTCCAGAAGTCCAATGGCGTGAAACTGGCTACCAACTGTTGGCATGCATTCTCTCCACTGTGGAAGATACACTTACATAGAAATACTAGTGCTACTCCAGCAACAGTTGGGGTGATGAGAAAGCCATTGAAGCTGGGCAACCAAAACTGAAAACCTAGGAACTCCACCATACTCACATGCACTTTTGGAAAGTGTGGTATTGCTGTCTGCATGACTGCAGTGAGGGAAACCTGGAATGAACTTGCCTCCTCGGCTGGCGTGATAACTGCTGAGGGTAAAAACTCTGACACCCTCCTGGAATCTGGAACTGTGGATGGAAATGTCTCCTGAAGAACTTGTGTGATGCCGGGAGCTGTGGAAATTGTAGCTCTCTCTGAGAAACTCCAAGAGAGATGGAACTGTGACTGCCTCTCCAAGGAGCTAAGCGGCGACTGGCACTGCGGATCACCCCTATAAGGAGGAGACTGTTAGAATTATTGGTATATTCTAGGCAGTGGCACTTTTCCCTCATTCAGGTTTTTCCCTCTAACCACAGTCTAATCCCTAACTATGGTTAGTGGATAGGATAAGGGTTTTGTCACTAAGACAAAAGCCCACTCTTTCTTGTACTTTCATACTTCTTCTATTCAGACGTTCAGCTCACTCTTGCTCTCACTCTTGCATTCTACTCTCCCAAATCTCACATTTGGTATTAGAGCAAGCTGCTCCCTTGTCAAGCTTCAGTCTCCAGCCTCTTGCCTTCATCTTGCTCCAGCTTGTGCCTTCTTGCTGCTATTCCATACAGTCTGTACGGATTTTGTACTGTTTTCCATCGCCAACCATGCAGGTCTCCGTATAGAGGCGCCAGCTCGTCGTATTGTTTCGAACCAGTTGCCGTACATTTTCTGTTGGAGCACTTTACAACAGTCCGTCTGTACGGATTTCGTCTATACAACTGCTGACATTCCGTACGACAATCCAATCCGTGAAGCGTCGTACAACCAGCTCCCGCATTTCGTACAGCTCTCGCGTTCTGTACATTTTCGTACCGTCTGTACAAGTTGAGCGTCTGCGCACTGTACATTTGTTGTACAATTGAGGGTGCCGTCTGTACGATTGTACCTGCTCAGTACACATTTGGTGTGTTTTTGGCAGACATTCTTGCAGATAGCCATTGTTTGGCTTGCATTTTGGGAGCGTATTTAGGGCATATTGTTTTGTTGTAGGCATTGCAGTCAGGCTGCAGAACCTGCTCTAGAAATTTGGGGCTTTTTGGTTCTGCTTGCAATCTTGCAGGCAAAATTTGGGGCTTTTGCAGTTTTTGCAAATAATTGCAAAATTTGGGGCTTTTGGTTGATTTGCCCCTTTCAGGTGCAATTTCTTGGAGAAATTCGGGGCTTTTACAGTTTTTGTAGAAAATTGCAAAATTTGGGGCTTTTGGTTGATTTGCTCCTTTCAGGTGCAATTTCTTGTAGAAATTTGGGGCTTTTGCATTTTGGATGCAATTTGGTAGTTGAAAGGTCATCTGGGAGATTTGCAAGCAGTTTTGGACTCAGTGTGAGTCAAATTGCAGACATTTGCCACTTTTTGCAGATATACTTTGCAGATTTTTGGGCTTTTGCAGAGCATTGTGGTACATTTCAAGCCTTTGAATACGCTGTGACAGCAATTGTCATTGTGGGCAGAATTTTTGGCAGACTTTGGTTGTGCATTTTACATCCCAGGAAGGGATTTCTCTTGTATAGTTTGCTGCATTTTTAAGCTTTTTGGCATAAATAGCTCAGAACAACCCCAATGAGGTGTTTGGAGTCCTCACACAGGAGGATAAGTTGGATGGCACTAACTACTCCTTGTGGAGTTTTATGGTTCGCAACATCTTGGTTGGTAGACATCTTTGGGATTATGTCAATGGAGATGAGGCAAGGCCATAAACTGTGGCAACACCTTTCAGGGGTAGAGGTCAAAATGCAGGACAAGTGATTGGAGCAGCAACTGCTACTCTAGTGGCTTCCGCATCAGAGTAGAAAAGCTGGGATTCTAGGGATGCACAAGCTCTTTCTATTATTTCTCTTTTTGTCAAGAGGTTCATTATTCCTCACATTCGATCATGCAAGACCTTGAAGGCCAGCTTGGGAGATTTTAGAGAGCATGTTTGCAGCAAGAAATGATGCCAGAGTTTCCTTCCTGAAGAGAGAGCTATCTCATACACATATGGATGAGGGAGATTCCATGAATGCTCACCTCACAAAACTTCAGGATTTGAGGGAATAGTTGCTGAATATAGATGAGGTTATTCCGGGATTTAGAGATGTTTACCACCACTCTGAATTCTCTTCCTAAGTCTTATCTCGGTTTCCACACCTCACTGAATTTGTCGTTAAGGGGGGGCAGCAATCCTCTCTCTTTTCACGAGTTGGTAGGAATCTTATTGCAGGAAGAGGAGACAAGAAGGAACATGGCAACACGGGTTGGCAAGCATACCATGCCATGCTAAGTTCAAGCCCAAAGGAAAAGGGCAGCAAAAGCAACATGCAAATCAGGCCACACATCAGCATAAAGCTGATTCCCCTCTTATAAGGCTAAAGGTGATGCAGATAAGCCTAAGAGGAAGGGCATTTGTCACTACTGCAAGAAGCTAGGTCATTACATTGGTGAATGCAAGAAGTGAATAGCTAAGGAAAAGAAAAGGGATTCATGTATGGCTGTCTCAGATGCATCAGCTCCTAATGCACATGATGGAGGGGATGTTACAGCCAACTTTGTGGAAGAGCACTATGCCTTTTTATCTTGCATTTCAGATTTTCCAGTGGATAGTCTAGATACTACCGTCACTTTTGAGGATGATCCGTATGCTTTCTTGACTTGTAGCTATGACCCTTCGAAGGATGCATGCTCTTTTAGTGTCAATGAGACACTGAACACTTGGTTTTTTGATATTGGTGCTTCTAAGCACATCACTTCTACGAAGAATCTTTTTGCATCTCTGCATGCACCACATGCTAAAAAGGTAACATATGCAAACAATTCTTCATATTCAGTATGTGGAGTGGGTGACATCATACTCACATCCACGGATGGCATAGATTTCAGAATTTCAGATGTTCTTTATGTGCCAGGTATAAAGAAGAATTTGCTTTCAGTGTCCTCTCTTAATCGAGGAGAATTTTAGGTCATATTTGATGATGCTAAATGTGCACTCTGAGACAAAGAGAATGACTATGCTTTGATGTTGTTTGCCACTTTGTATTGGGGTCTTTTCCAGCTTGATATTTATGAGAAAGTTCCGATCTTGCACTTTCAGTGAGCACTCCCACTACTGTGATGCAGAATGCGGAGTTATGGAATGCCAGATATGGGCACACGAGCTATGGCAAATGCTATGGTTGATGCATTGCCTCCTTTAGAGTCACCTCCTCCTCATGCATGTGAGGGATGCATCCTTGGCAAGATGCATAGATTTCCTTTTAAGAAGGATGTTGCAGTAAGAGCTACTCATAAATTACAGCTCATACACAGTGATGTCTGCGGTCCTATGAGGACACCTGCTTTTGGTGGCTATCCTCTATCATGTTACATTCATAGATGACTTTACCAATTATACTTGGGTCTATGGTCTAAATTAAAAAACAGGAGTGTTTATGCATTTCAAACACTTTGTGGCTATGGTTGAAAATGACACAGGACTCAAGGTGCAAACACTTCGCACTGATAGAGGGAGGGAGTATTTGTCTCATGAATTTGAGACATTTTTGAAGGAGAAAGGCATCACGCATTAGCTTATAGTGAGACTTATACCACATCAAAATGGCAAAGCTAAGTGCAAAATTCGCACTCTCATGGAGATGGATAGATGCATGCTTACTGGTAAGAAGTTGTCTCACAGGTTTTGGCTCGAAGGCCTTATGTGTGCCAATTATGTGTTGAATTGGACTCCCACTAAGGTTTTGAAGACAATCACTCCCTATGACGCTTGGCATGGGAGAAAGCCTTTAGTGGATCACTTCAGAGTTTTTGGTTGTGTTACATATGCCCACGTGCCTGTGGAGTTTCGACATAAGTTGTTTGATAAGGCACTTAAGTGTATTTTGCTGGTGTTTCTCGAGGTCTTGTGTAGCCCAGCTGAGGAGACTGGTGCGGAACTTCCTATGGTCTGGTTCAGACGGTTCCTGCACCACCAGAGCTAGGGTCGCCTGGCAGACGGTCATCCTCCCCCAGACAGAGGGCGGCCTCGGCATCATAGATCCAGAGTTGCAGAGTCAGGCGCTTCTTGGCAAGCTAGTCATCCGCGGTCTGACCCCAGGAGGACAGATGTGGAAGCTCTTGCTACAGCATGGTCTCAGTGGGTGTACTCCCCAGAGAGGGGGTGTTTGGCAGCCTTCTATTCGATGGATCTTCACTTCAGCTCCTTTGACTCAGCCCCGTTCCCCCTTCCTCCGTAGCCTTATTTCGGTCTGGAGGAAGTTGCGACACAGCCTCTCCCAGGTTCCCCCTAGCTGCCGAGAGGAGACAGACAGACAGCCCTTGATCTGGAGCAGCCAGGTGACAGATGATACAGGTCGCCAGCTTGGAGAGAGATCCCATATCCCTTGGGCGCTCTGGGCGCGTGGGCCCGCGCGCTCATTCCGGGTTTGGAGGGACGTCTACAGTCAGATGAGCCCAGGCGAGCTGGCAGCAGTAGTAGGCACGGCACGTGGGATCCAGGATCGACGAGCGGAGATTGATGCTGCCATCCCTGCAGGTTGGAGGATTCCTGCAAGCACCGGACAGCTCTTCCCGGGAGATGAGAGGTGGCTAGGACAGTTCACTCCACGAGGCATTCCTTTGGTGGTGGTAGGCCTCTTCTCGGACTCTTCGGTTCACTTCTTCTCCATCACTGATGACAGTCGCCTACAGATAGACCCCCTGATTATGCAGGACCAGGATTGGAGACTCTGGATATGGGAGGGCCGTTCCTTGTCAGAGGTGGAGTGGGACCCATGGGAGTGGCGTTGGCCACCATCGGAGACCTCAGAGAACCCTACCCCCTTCTTTTCTTACAGTGCACGCACGGGTCGGCGTGCTTTTGGGGCTCTCCAGCGTGGGCTACCCACACAGGCACATAGGTGGTATGCCCAGGGGATATCCTTGGTCTTTCTTCGCACTTTCTGGAAGACTCTTTGGGCCAGCTGGCGTCCGAGGAAGATCTCCTACTTCCTTTGGATGGTGGCACACAAGGGGCTTCTAGTTGGCAGTTGGCTGAGACAGATGGGACAGGAGGGGCATTGCCAGATGTGTTTTGAGGAGGAGTCGTCTCTGAAGCATTGCCTTTGGAGCTGCTCGCATGTGCAGACGGTTTGGAAGGGAATCATGGGGATCTTAGCTAGGGCTACACCTGAGCTAGGACCGATCACTTGGGGAGCCGTTTGTTGGTGCAGCACTGAGCCGGGACATCACTTGGCCTATGAATTCTCTAGACAGGATCCCGTCCTTTTTATCACGTAGGCCACTTGGGCATACATGGACAGTTTCCCATGGCATTTGACAGAGACAGATGCAGGAGCGATGCCTCGGCACCCAGTTTGGGAGATTATAGGGAGCATCACAGGCTGGCATATCTAGACTTCCAGATGCGCGCAGACTGTAGGAGCTCAGACTACTTCTACTACCCAGACCCTAGCAGATATCTGGAGCACGATCATTCACACACTCAAGGGTCAGTGGGATCAGATTTAGGGAGAGTCCCGGGCAGGGAAGGAAAAGAGACGACGTTTCCTTCGCGATTGGGACCACCGGGAGTTATTCTTCCAGCACTCCACTCAGATTCTTCAGTGGCATTACGCCTGTCCACCGTGGCTGTTTGTCCACTCTTCGATGATTATGCCCTAAGAGGCTTGTATTTAGCATTTTGACTTCTCGGGCTGAATCCGTTTTGTGATTACAGCCCGCTGGCCTTCAGGCCTTTTTATACTCTCGCTTTCAAGTAATATAACTAGCACTACTTTTTGCGCAAAAGTGTATTTTGTTGGGTATAGTGCACAAAGTAAGGGCTCTCTTTTCTACAATCCTGCTTCTCACAAGATTTTTGTGAGTAGAGATGTTATCTTTCATAGAATTCAGCACATACACATGCTGAATTTACTATTCCAGCTTCTTCATATGATGTTTTTGAGGGGATGCTTCCTATAGCTTTTGGTTCCTCAGCTAAGGCTCATGCTGAAAATCAGAATTTACAGCAACCTCCTCCTGATCCACTTGCCCCGATTCAGCGACATGCTGATTTTGTATCTCCACAGGGTGTGGATGAAGTTGTCAGGCAAGAGATTCAAGAGATACATGCAGCCAAAACAGTTCCGAATTGGTTGCTACAGACTCTCAGAGGGAGTAGACATGAGGCACCTTTGCTTGGCAGGACTCGTAGTGCAGTAAGGCACGCAGGGGGGGCTCTTTCTATCGAGACAGCTTATGTAGGTACTCTTCTTGATGAAGAACCTGACTCTTTTGAAGAAGCCAAGGATAATGTGCATTGGATGCATGCTTTGCACAATGAATTGCAGTCCATTGAGAAAAATCAGACTTGGGATGTTGTGGATTTGCCACTAAGAAAACATGCCATTCATACCAAATGGGTTTTCAAAGTGAAAAGGAAGCCAGATTGGTCCATTGATAGGTACAAGGCACGGCTGGTTGCCAAAGGCTATGCACAGAAGAAAGGCATAGATTTTGAGGAGACTTTTGCTCCTACATCCCGGATGACCACCATAAGGTCAGTTATTGCCATGGCTGCAAATTTTGTTTGGAATGTCCATCAGTGGACATAAAAACAACTTTTTTTAATGGGGACTTGCAGGAAGAGGCTTATGTCAAACAACCTCTTGGATTTGAACTTTCTAGCAATGCACTTCAAGTTTGCAAGCTGAATAATGCTTTATATGGGTTGAAACAAGTCCCATGTGCATGGTATGCCAAGATATATGCATTCCTGGCAAGGTAGTGGTTACATAATAGTCCCACGGAAAGCACCCTCTATATCAAGAAGGATGGGGGGGATATTTTGGTCATCATTCTTTATGTAGATGACATGCTGCTTACAGGGTCAAATGAGGCAATAATTGCAGATTTCGAAATTGAGTTGAAAGCTGAATTTGACACGACAGATTTGGGCATGTTAAATTTCTATTTGGGGATCTAGTTCATACAAGACAAGCGTGGCATCGTTATGTCTAAATCCAAGTATGTGCAAAAGCTATTGGATAGGTTTAACATGCATGATTGTAAGCCTGTAGTTACTCCCATGGAGCCGAGGCTGTGAAGCTTACTATGTATGATGCATGTGAATCAGTGGATGCCACACTTTACAGCCAGGTTGTCGGATGCCTCATTTATTTGTGCAATACAAGGCTCGATATTCAGTATGCAGTATCTTAGGTGAGTAGGTATATGCACAACCCAAAGACTATACACTGGCAAGTTGTAAAACACATTTTCCGTTATTTGCAAGGCAGGAAGTCTTATGGCTTGATGTTTCCCAGGGGGGTGACTTGCAGATGCATGCTTACATTGACTTAGATTGGACTAGAGACTATGATACCAGGCAGTCCACTAGTGGTAATTGTTTCGTTTTGGGCAAAGCTTGCATTTCTTGGCTGAGCAAGAAACAATCTACAGTGGCTACTTCCTCATGTGAAGATGAGTACAGGGCAGCTTTCACAGTGACAGTTGAATGTGTTTGGCTGTGTTGTTTTTTGTTGATCTTCATCTCCTATTGGAGGGTCCTTCTCCAATTCTCACCGATAGTCAGAGTGCTATAGCAGTGGCAAATAATCCTGTGTTTCATGCTCGCACGAAGCACATTGAGGTTCATTATCATTATGTCAGAGAGAAGTTGCATGCAGGGGAGATCAGTATGATTTATGTGTCAACACATGACAATGTTGCAGACAGCTTCACCAAAGCACTTCCACGTGAAAAGTTTGAGGCATTTCGTAGTGTCCTAAACTTCTCCTTTTGGTGATTGATCACTACCCTGTACACCACATTGGTACTATAGGGGTGTTAGAATTCTTGGTATATTCTAGGCAGTTGCCAATGTAATGTAAGTAGGTTAGGGGCGCTTTTCCCTCATTGAGGTTTTTCCTCCTAACAAAACCACACTCTTTCTTGTACTTTCATACTTCTTCTATTTAGATGTTCAGCTCACTCTTGCTCTCACTCTTGCATTCTACTCTCCTAAATCTCACAGAGACTGTACTGGATGCTCTCCAAAGGAACGGAAGAGCTATTCGGCACCCCTCTAATGACTCAATTGAATGGGATGCTACCTGAAAAAATGGTGAGATGTCCAAAGCTGTTGAGAACACCTCGTCTACCATGAATGATTGGTATGCCTCTCCAAAGAACTGAGGGATGGCTGGCATAGCTTCTTCTTGATGGGATATTGGGACTAAGCATGTCTCCCTAAGGCACTGAGGAAGTACGAAGGCTGCTGATCACACCTCTGATGAATCGATCGAATTACCATCATCACCAAGGGAACTGCATGTGTAGACACTAGTCACTGCTACCGTTGGTGGCTCGCGATCGGATGGAGAGGACACTGTATGTCTAACCTCCCGGAGTGCAAGACACAATAATGTGAAGGCCTCGTCAACCTCTCTGCTGATTGATTCTGCAATTGCTTGCTTCCCTAAAGTGCAGAGGAAGGGGAGCTGTGGAGGGAACTGCATGACTATCCTCACGAACTGTCGAGGAATCATCAACGTCCGTACTGGTGATAGCTATACCTACGACTCCAGTTATGATGGGACTCCCTCTTGCGAGGCTTGACACTGGTCTGGTAAACTCCTGACACACCCTCTTTTGTTGAGCATCACGGCCAATGGGATTGGAGCCCCCTAGTCCTAAACACTCCTAATGAGCAGGTGAAATGTGAGTCATGCCGACTAAAACTGATGTGGCCAACTGAGCTGCAAGGGCAAAAGCCCCATAGGAACTGACCAGAGCTGATGAAGAGGCATGATGGGTGGAAGACCCATCACACCTATTAGCTGCATTTGGGGTGTTCCCTTGGGTGGATTCCCCAAGAGAACTAACTGTGGGGGATAGACAACTCCTTTGGGCAATGGGCCCAAGAGGCTCATCTATGGCAAATGCTGATGGGTTTGAGATATCTCCAAGGGTGAAAGACCCATCCCTCATAGCTGTGAAAACCCTCTGTTCCCCTACTAAAGGTGATCCAGCTGACTGAGTTCCTGGAGTGGAAGACCCAGAGGAACTACCTGGACATGATAAAGTTGCTGGACAAGTAAAAGACCCATCTGATGTAACTGCATGAACTGACTGATCCTCTTGGGTGGAAACTCCAAGAGAATAGGCTGTTGAAGCTGGGTGATCCCCGTGGGTGGTAGACCCAAGGGTCTCATCATTTGGGCGTGCTGAATGAGCTAAGCTTGCCCCAGAGATGGGAGACCCCTGAGAGCAGACTGTGGAAATGGCTGCACTAACCCCATGGGTGGAAAACCCTGAGGCACTGCATGTAGTGACTGTGGAAACTGAATTATCTCATGGATTGGTAGACCCAAGGGGAACCATTGTCTGAGCTGCTATCAAATAGTCCACTGAACTGTGCTCGGAGATGGAAGACTCCAGTGTAGATAAAGGACTTTCTGCTGATGCACGGTCTGTGGGTACTGCGGATGAGGAGAGGAACTGCTGGTGTTGTACAAGCATCTGCTCTCAGTCTCACCTGCATTGGACCTCATATGCTGCCAAGTCAGCACGACCTCTGGATCGTTGCGCGGCGGCCTAACCTTGCTGCAATAATGATTGCCAGAGGAAAAAAAAAATCCCTCCTAACCTTGCCCCACAAGGTGTAATCACATACATGTGAAGACGGGAGCCGGTCCGATGTGTGATGAAGGTTGGGAGGGAGAGGCTAATGGAGTATGGTACTACCGCCATAGTTGCATCCGTACGCGTATGGATGTTTTTTCCGTATGCATTCCGTACGGCCGTATGTACGGCTTTTCGTACGTGACTTTTAAAAGGGGGGGATTGGGATCTGTACCTTATAACCTGATTTGACGTCCTATTTTCTATTCCGTACTTGTCGTTTGTGAAGGCTCCCAAATCTCGAGAATGGCCGTATGCGCATGACCCGACTCTCCCGCCTGCAAACCGACCTTGCTGCCTCAAGAGCCTATATAGGCAGCCCTTTGCCCTCTTCTTCAGCTCACAGTCCCGAGTCCCAACTCCCCTCAGCCCTTCACTCTTGAGTTTGTGCAGCCTCTACCTGCTTTGGAGGTCAGTGGTCACTGTACAGTTGCAGCCCGCAGCCTGCCTCTACGCTCTACTTGCTCCAAACATCAAGGTAATTGCTATGGCTGCTCTCTTTTCCCGTTTTGCAGCAAGTGTTCTCTCTTTAGTTGATGCCAGATAATAGGGCAGCCTGTAGGGGCTTCAAGCCCGCTTTGGAAATTGTTCCTTTGCCCAATGCCTTATTTGCCCTCTTTTGCAAATTTGCAGCTTGCAGATCTGCAAATGGGAAGACAAAAAGGACCAAAATGGGAATTTGTAGAGGCCTCAAAGCTTTTGGGGAAGGGCCAATACACTTGTAAATGTAAATATTGCCGTCATTCATGGGATGGAGGACTGACCCGTATAAGGGCACATTTTCTTGGGCTTGGGGGTTGACAAGTGTACCACTCCTCCCGAAAATTTGAAAGATACTTGTCAAAGATTGTAGGCAAAGGCGGCTCTGAAAACTACTGCAAAACAGCTTGATGAAGATGTGGCTGATTTGGGAGATGCCTCAGTGAGTGGTACCGCAAGTGGAAATGCATCTGTCAGTGCATGTGAGCCAAAGCAAAAGAAGCAGAAGATGTCAAAGGGAGGCATGGAAGTCACAGGCACGGAAGGATGCATACATTTCTCTCTGTCGTTTTTTCTTTGCAGAGGATATTCCTCATTGGAAGGTGAGGAGCTCTTATTTTTTGTGCCATGGGCCAAGTTGGGCCTACCTTCAAGCCTCCATCCCACAATGTTTTGTGCACAGTAATGAAGCAGTATGCATAGATCAAGAGATGCTACAGTTCCGAGATAAGTGGAAAAAATATGGCTGCAACATAACTTGTGATGGCTGGTTTGACACTCGGCGCCGGCCTATAATCAATATCATGGTCTCATGCATATTTGGTTTAGCCTTCTTGGAAGTCTGTGGACACAAGTGGGCAGTATAAGTCAGGGAGTACATCTTTGGGATACTGAAAGATGCCATTCTTGATGTTGGGGCTGAAAATGTGGTGCAAGTGTGTATGGACAATGCATCTAACTGTGTGCGGGCAGGAGAATTGGTGGAGGAAGAGTGGCAACGAAAACAATGATAAGGTTCATATCGCCTTGGATAAGCTCCTGACCATGGACTTGCACTTGCATCCTGAAATGAGCCTTGCCCTTCACCTTGCCTCTGCATGGCATGTTCCTGATTTCGGTAAGGATGTTTGAATCCTCTCCCTTGTCCCTTTCCTGTTCCCCCAAAAGATTAGGGCTAAGGTTCTTGAACATATCTACCACTCCATGCATCTCTTTTCAAAGACTACCCTTGGTACTTCTCACATACACATGTGGACTTCAAGAGTTGAAAGTAGGTTGCTCCTTCTCATTAGGTACCTGCTGCATGTCCTCAGACGAACCATCTTGCATTATTTTTCCTTAGGGAGCTCAACAACTTCTCAAAAAGTTGCTACTGCCTTTAATTGTATCTTCATCTGAAGAGGCCCTAAGAAAACTGCAATGAACCTCTCCTTTTTGAGCATAGAAGCATCATCACAGGGTGTGGACATTACCTAGAGGGAGGTTACCGAGGGTGGCATTGGAGTCACCTATACGACTAGTTGAGAGTGGGGCTTGCATAGCCTAGTATGTGCACATTTCCAAATGTTTGACAGATAGGGCATTCAGATGGATCTTCTCCCCCCCTTTCATTACAGCTTGGATGCTCCTAATCCCTTGGTCCCACGAGATGAGATCAACCGTACTATACGGTTGGACCTACTCCAACTTTATGCGTCACAGACTTGGGGCGGGCACCATGGGTGTCCCACCAAGACCCGGTTCTACTGTGACCATTTCTTGAGAGTGTCGAAGGATGGAGTGATCATCAGACCCCAGTATCTGGAGGATGGGTGAGTCTCACATGCCCTCAAGATTGCCATTGGACAGATGCGGGTCTCTTCCCATCAGGTGAGGATTGAGACAGGGAGAGGCACAGGTGCACCTAGGGAGCATCGGATTTGTAAACTATGCACTCTAGGAGAGATAGAGACGGAGGAGCATTTTTAATGTACTTGTCCGGTCTACTATGAGATCCGAGGATGCTAGCACTGCCTCTTTTAGGAGGGACATGGCTTCGGGCCTCTCTCTCTCGATTGATCACACCCGACAGCTCAAACAGAGGGTTGACACACATATCACACTTGGGGACATCCCCTCCTTGTTTAGAGTCGGAGCCCGATCGACGGGGGTCACAGTAGCCCTGGTTAAACGCAGAGCTACGACTAGGAGACATGCCAGGACTGCACCTTTGAGTGGCCGACAGCACTCTATTGCCGACTTCATGCCTCCATTGCCTCACCGACTTCATGCCTCCATTGCCTCATCCACCCTGATGTCCTACTGCTGCTGATGATGATGATGTTGATGATGATGCTGAGATTGATATATAGTCGACCATCGACATGACTATGTTGTACTTAGGACTTAGTATTGCCATTCTGCATTTTTTGCATTTTGCATTGGTGTGGATGCTCGTTTAGTAGCTCCACTACCACAGCTCGTTTGTACCAGGTTTTTCACTGTCTCATAGACCCATTGGTCTTCCGAAGACTTTAATAAACTTTCTTTCTTTCTTTCAACTAGTTTGAAATTCAAAATAAAACAATCAGTGGTATTCAAAGCACCTCTATTCAAGGCACTAAGAACTTTAAATGCAACAAAAGAAGGGCAAGTTTTGTGGCCTACCTTATCAAAAATTGACTAATTTGACATTCAAAATCAATTGATCAATGAAATTCAAATATGAGAAATAGATATACCTTATCAAAAAATGAATAATTTGACATTCAAAATAAATTGATCAATGATATTCAAATATGAGAAATAGATTGATAGAGAGAGAGAGAGAGAGAGAGAGAGAGAGAGAGAGAGAGAGAGAGAGACTTACCTTGTGCATTCCACAGGAGAGATTCTATTTTGGTGACAATGTCTTGCCATGCTTTGAGAGTGGAATTCCTCTGCTCAAGCACCGTCTTCACCAACTTCCAGATTCTACAAATGTAAGCTAATAGAAGATGTATACATCTGCATTTTTCAACAACCATAATGATGCTTGAAAATCTATCTCAAAGTGTGCTTTTAGTGGGATCTGCTCTTGCTGATTTTGCCCCATCTTCAAATTTTCTCTTCACACGGACGTGTTTAACTATGGAATCCAGAACTTCTTTACTTGTGTGTACTCAACATGCATGTGTAAGCCAGTAAATAGACAATGCTCCAAGAGGGATATAGAACCAACAAAATATATATTTCTGTCTACAAAGGGACACAATACAAAAGAGTCTAGAATCCCACCAAACTGTGGTCCTTTGTCCTTAAAAAAAGTTGTCCTACTGCCTCCTTGGCACTTCTAGACCCTGAAGCCTGTGCGCTCCTTGCCGAGCTTCTGTAGACTTTAGTCGCCATGCCTTGATCCCTGCACCTTGCTGCCCTAACTGTATAGGTGTACAGCCAAGCTCTGTCTCAGCTCCTCAGCCCTCCTTTCTCCTCTTGGATGTAGGCCTAAAGGATGCTGTCCTGCTGCTCCAGTCTGCTGGTTGCTTGCTGCTCAAGTGTATGCTTAATGGGCCCCTTGGGCTCCCTTTACATAGGGGCTGGTAACCCCCCAGCCAAGCGACCTGGTAGGGGCCAAATTGGCTGACCCAGCAAGCCTACCAACTGACTGCCTGGTCTATGAAAACTGCCCTGTTTGGACTCTCTTTCTGAGGTATGGCTCCCTGCTTGGCCACGTGGCAGGCTGCCACTGGCCCAGGCAGTGCTGCCCATAAATCGACCTGATTCAGGCCGCCTTCAGGTCCAAATGCTTCTCCAAACAGGCACACATCCAGCTGTGCTGTTCCGCCTCCTGTCAGGCCATGTTCCAGCCCTAGGGGACCTTATAGCACCGTACAGGCGCTGAAAATAGTCCGTGCAGGTCCTGCAGAGTGTTGCACAGTTGCTGACATCAGCACCTCTGTTCCAGGCTGAATTCCCCGTGCAGATCTGCTCTAGCCAACCGTTGACAACCACATGGTCTGTCACGATCTGTGACGTATTCCTTTCTCTATTTCTAGACTTATGGATGGTTTGATGAATGGACACTTGTGGAAGGGTATGCCCTTTCGACGGGACACTTCCTAAGAGGCACAACCTTTGCCCTTTCGACGGGATACTTCCTAATGAGGCACAACCCTTCACAAGAGACATCCTATTGAAGAGACATTCCTATTGTAATGTACCCTCTCATCAAGGGTCACACCCTTCACAAGGGGTACACACCTCTTCATGCACATACCCTTTGGAGTACACACCTTTTCATGTGTGACTCTTCACTCTCTATATAAGAGAGGCCCAATTGTATGGATGACACGACATCCACCCTACAGATATTCAAGCAATACAATTATTTCTTGTTCTCTGCTATCTCAGTCTCCTTTCTGTTCCTTAGCACATTTCTAAATATAGTAAATC
The DNA here is from genome assembly GCF_047967505.1 of Dipteris shenzhenensis. Classification (NCBI taxonomy): domain Eukaryota; kingdom Viridiplantae; phylum Streptophyta; class Polypodiopsida; order Gleicheniales; family Dipteridaceae; genus Dipteris; species Dipteris shenzhenensis. Next base: position 13,619,044 of record NC_141606.1, read on the forward strand.
TAGGATTTCTTACAGTGGTATCAGAGCAAAATTTGCTCCTGCCTGTAGGAAATGCCCCCCACCTTCTAGCGCTGATCTGATACATTTTTGCCGCTAGAAGGACATCCGTGCACATTGTGCATGGAAGAGATGGAGAGGATGAGCGTAAAATTTTTAAATGCCTACCCGGCCTAAAGTCATCCTGGCCTCTCCATCTCCCTCACATCACAAGTTGATGTGAATGGACACGACCAAAATCGTGTCTTTTCAGGTGCTTGGGCTGTCCCAAAACCAAGGGACGCACCTTTTCTACCATGGGACACACCTTTTGGTGACGAGTCTCGACTCCTCACTCATGGGACATACCCCATCGTGGACAGAAGGACATACCTATTCATGCAGGGTCACACCCCTTTTAACAATAGGGACATATCCCCTCATGAACAGGTGCACCTATTCCAAGTGTCACACCCCTTCGAATAGGCACACCTCCTAGGCCCCAAGTGCCTACAAAAGGGTACCTAGAGGGGTAAAAAAGGGAAAAAAATAAACCCATCCCTTACCCCTAGGTTTACCCTAGCTACCTAGGGTTAACTAAACCCCCCATTTAATTTTTGGGGCAACTAACCCATTAGGCAGCCCAACGAATCGTCGCAGCCTTTTCCCCAAAAAACTGCTACGTACGGAATTTTCTGCCAGCCCTGTGCAGCACCTGCGTCAGCCGTACGGATTTCCGTACCAGCCTGCGTCATCCGTACGGCCAGCCACCAGCCTGCGCCACCCTCGCCATTTCTTCCTGCGCAATCTACCGTACAGTCCGTACGGTACCTCCCCAGTCTGCCGTACAGTCCGTACGGTCCGCCAGCCTGCACCGTACAGCCTGCGCAGCTCTGCATCAGCCCTGCGCTATACTGCAGGACCAGCCCCCCCCCCTGCGATATCATTTGGCCTCGCCAGCCCCCCCCCCTTCCTGCGCAGTCCTTGCCAGCCAAGCCTCGCTCTTGCCTTTTTCCTGCGTAGTCCAGCCCTGGGCAATGCTCTAAGCCTCGCCAGTGACAGCCCGCAGCCCTTGTTTCGCCATTTATTGGGCCCTGCCAAATCAGCACCAGTTGCAGCTCTTCGCGCGATGAAGACAGCCTGTTGACAGCCCGGACCAGACAAGTATCGAGCGCTCCTCGCAAACCATTGCACCATGGATCTCCGGACACCGACTTGCAGCCTTCTTTCTACGCAATAACTTGGCAGATTAAAGTATTGCCAGGTGGAGTCTTTCCAATCTGCTTTTTAAGGATTCTCTTTAACAAATTACAGCAAATGAAAGAATCCACATTAAAGCATGGAAACCCCTGGTAATTCACCCGGCCTTTCAAGGACACCTAAGGCATCTGCTACTACACAAAAATTGCACAGCCAGCCCATTTTGGAGCCTTTGCATCTTGGGTCTTCTGTGTCACGTGCCCTCCGAGTGACTTGGACCACATCCTCTACCTTCTGCGTGAGGCACCTCAGTTACATTATTTCCTCAGCACAGTACAGGTTGTGTTCCACGAGACACGAAGATATCCGGAACACGATATTCCTCAGGAGTTTGCTGTTCATTTTTGGACAGAATTTTACCCTTCACCTTCGGCATCTCCAGGGTACTCTCCACCTCCTTTAGCTCCCAGCGCCCAGATATCCTTCTCTATAGGTTGTACCTTCTCCAAGTCAGTATTTACACTTTGAAGGCACTCCCTCTCCTGGATATCCTCCTCTTCCGACAGCAGCTCCTTACCCTTTTTTAGATCCGTGGACTCTGCTACCTACCCCTGTCCTATCACGAGCAGTAACACCACTTTCAGCATCACCAGTGTTATCTCAGACAGGACCTCCCTTACTAGATTTCCACGGGTGGTTCCATCCTGCCTCGCCTGCCCCCTCCAACATGAGCAACCTCAGGGAGCAGCCCGAATCCTCTTCCAGGAATGGTACAAACTAGAGCGCAAGTTCGCGCTTTTCTCACAGGGATCTCCGACATGTCGCACCGCTCGCGTGAAGCCTCTCCAGAGATTAAAGAATCAAGTCCCAAAAAGGCCCCTGAAGGCAACGTCCAAAGTGAATCACTATTGCAACTTCAAATATCTCAGCTTCAGGACAGCATCTCTGACTTGGTTCAAAAAGTTCAACAACTTCAAGATTCTCGAAGTCCAGCACATACCAGATGACGATGCGGACTCTTTCCCACCAGAGGTAGAAAACACTGAACTACGTGCCCTCTACCGATTACTTCAAGCTTCCAAAACTAAAAGACTTGACGTCAAACTTCCGGAAGCCTACACTGGTCAACGCAATCGCCGAACAGCGACCAATGGCTCGCTAAAATGCGCATGTATTTTGACACTGTTGACCTCACTGAAGGCAAAAAGATCGCCTTGGCAGCCTCCCTCCTGAAGGATACAGCCTTTCTATGGTGGCAAAGACGCTTAAAGGACGGAAAAAGTGTGTTAACATGGGAACGTTTTGAACACGTGCTCCGTAAGCAGTTTGTACCTGCCAATGCGGACTTCCAAGCACGTTCAAAACTCCGACAGTTGGAGCAAACGGGTTCCCTGTCTTCCTATATCTCTCAGTTCACCACATTGGTGCTGGAGATTGATGGTTTAACTGAGGATGATCGCCTTCATGCTTTCATCTCAGGCCTAAATCCCTCGTTACGCATTGATGTTCTTAAAGCAAACATCACCACCACAGATGGCGCTATTGCTTACGCAGAGCGCATTATAGATTTTTTAAACACAGGGAAGCAGAGTGCTAATCGCACACAGAACTCTCCTATGGTCAAAGGTGCTCGCCCTCAAGATAACACCAGGTTTCGAAAAAACTTCGGTAATCCAGGTCAGCGACAGTCTCAAGATCCCCAGAAGCCTCAGAAATCATTTGCTGGATTCCAACAGAAGCACTCCCCCAAGGATCGCGCTTCTTCTTCTTCACAAAGTCATTACCGACATCCCCAACATAAAGGTGCGGCCACTGACAAGAAGAACAACTCCAGCTCAAAAGGACTTTGTACCATCTGTACAGGCGACCATAGATGGTTCGATTGTCCCAAGCGACCAAAGCAAAATTCTAATATGGAACCTAGCACTTTCCAAAAAGAAGATGCTACCTCAGCACAAGACAAGAAAGGCAAAGCTGTTCGAATGGCGAATACCATCCACCTGAGCCGTGCCAGCAACCCCGAACCTTCCCTGGCCACTCAAGTACTTTGTGTTCAAGGATCGATTCGTGGAACAACGGTCACCATCCTCATCGACAGTGGCTGTTCTCATAATTTCCTAGCCAGTTCTGTGGTCGATAAACTTCGGTTGACCACCAGTCCTAGTCTCATGGACTATCAGATTGAACTCGCAAATGGAACAACTTTCTTGTGCAACACCAGGATTAAAAACTTGTCTTTTCGCATCCAACATTATACGGACAAGTTGAACTTCGACATCATGCCTCTTTCTCGGTACGATGTCATACTCGGACAACAATGGCTCTACGACTATGATCCATCAATCAGTTTTCGTAGCCATACTATCCAGTTTGTCCACCAGGGAAAACTTATTGAGCTAACTGGTTCTAGGGACTCTCCTTCAACCCCAGTTGCCTCTGTCCTACAAGTAAAGAAGTGGGTTCGTAAACGTCAAGTAAAGACTTCACTTCTGTTGGTTACGGCAGTCGAGGAGACACCAACAAAGGATCCTCCTGAATACCTCAACCAACCTTTTTTCCAGCCTTACATGGATATTTTTCCACAGGAATTGCCAAAGCAGTTACCACCTCGACGACCAGTGGATCACCCAATCGAACTTATTCCCGGCAGTAATCCACCGTCGAATCCTCCTTATCGGGTTTCTTACACTCAAAATGAAGAAATCCAAAGACAGGTCACCGAACTACTCGACAAAGGTCACATTCGGCCCAGTCGCAGCCCTTTCGGATCTCCTGTACTACTTGTGGAAAAAAAGAATAAGTCAATGCGCCTCTGCATCGACTACCGAGCCCTCAACAAGCTCACTATAAAAAACAAGTATCCATTGCCTCGCATTGATGACCTTTTCGATCAACTTCTACATGCAAGACAATTCTCCAAGATTGATCTTCGTTCAGGTTATCATCAAATTCGCATACGAGAAGGCGATGAGTACAAGACAGCTTTTCGAACAAAGTATGGACACTATGAATGTTTGGTCATGCCTTTTGGGTTAAACAATGCCCCGGGCACATTCATGACATTAATGAACGACATCTTCAGGCCTTTCCTCGATAAGTTCGTCATCGTTTACCTCGATGACATCCTCGTTTTCAGCAGATCCCTACATGAGCACAAACAACATCTTCACCAAGTTTTTGAAGTTCTCCGCGCAAATTCTCTCTCATCAACATTGAGAAGAGTGAGTTCTTCAAGACCCAACTTGAATATTTGGGACATGTTATTTCCGCTCAAGGCATCTCTGTGAATCCCAAGAAGGTCGAGGTAATCCGAAACTGGCCTACTCCTAAGAATGTTCATGATGTCCGCTCTTTTCTTGGATTGGCAAACTTCTACCATACAAAGGTCTATCAGTTTTCCAAAATCGCAGCTCCTATGTCCGAATTATTGAAAAGCACAGCAATTTTTCAGTGGCTTCCCGAAACAGAGTATAGTTTCCAACAACTCAAGCAAGCACTCACTACCACACCAGTTATGGCTATTGCTGACCCAAACCTTCCATTTGAGGTCATGATTGACGCTTTCGACATCGCTACAGGAGCAGTCTTGATGCAAGAAGGCAGAGTTATTGCTTTTGACAGCCATAACCATTCTGATATCCAAACCCGATATCCGGTCTATGATAAGGAGTTTCTTGCTGTTGTACATGCTTATCGCTCTTGGAAACATTATCTCATGGGTGCCGACTCTGTGGTCAAAACAGACCATCACTCTTTAGAGTACATCTTTACTCAGCCAGTCATGAACGCTTGACAAGCACGCAGGGTTGAGTTTTTGGCCAACTTTCACATGACCATTGAGTACATACCAGGACTACGCAATGTAGTTGCAGATGCTCTCAGCAGGTTACCTCTAGCATCAGCCATGGTAATCTCTACATTATCTGTGGATGTTCCGAATTCATTCAAAGGAAAGTATTTCAATGATAAAGACTTCGGCACAGCAGTCCAGGTTCTTTCAAAAGATCAACCTTCGACTTCTGAACAGAAGATTTTCTCATCCTATTCTTATACGGACGACCTTCTTTACTATCAAGATCGCGTCTGTGTACCACATGACAAGGATGTTCGACGCCTTTTGTTAAAAGAGCATCATGTAGTTCCTTATGCTGCCCATCCAGGCATCAGTAAGACTTATCGGTTACTCAGTGCAACATACTACTGGCCTCGGATGAAAAGCGATGTCATCAAAATGGTTACATCTTGCTTATCATGTCAACAAATGAAAGTAAGTCGACGACTTCCAACAGGACTTCTTCAGTCTCTTCCAGTTCCAACTGAAAGGTGGGAAAGTATTTCCATGGATTTCATTACAACACTACCACGATCTTCCCGAGGTAACACTCAGATTATGGTAATTGTTGATCGCTTGTCCAAAATGGCACACTTTGTTGCTTGCAAAAGCAGTGCACAGGCCCCGGACATAGCCAAACTCTTTATACAACACATCTTCCGACACCATGGATTACCCAAGAATATCATATCCGACAGAGATCCTAAGTTTACCAGTCACTTTTGGATTTCACTGTTCGAATCTTTGGGTACAACTCTACTGTTCAGTTCAGCTTACCACCCAGAATCAGATGGCCAGACTGAAAGAGTCAACCAAGTTCTAGAAGAAATGCTTCGACATTATGTTCAGTCACGCCTCGCAGCCTGGGAAGAGTATCTACCACTCCTTGAGTTTGCTTATAATAACTCTTTCCATAGTGCCATCAGCATGACTCCATTCCAAGCAGCTTATGGACACACTCCGATTGTACCAACGAATTTTGTACTTCAACATCGAGTGGCCCTAGCTGATCAACTGGTTCAAGAAATGCAAGACATTCTACTACAAGTCAGGGATCATATGCGAAAAGCGCAAGAGTGGTATCAACGGTCTGCCAACAAACATAGACGTCACCTGGAATTTACCACTGGTGACATGGTGCTATTATTTGTAGCCCCACATCGCTATAAGACGGTTAAGTCTGTGTTTCCTAAGTTGCGACCAAGATACTATGGACCTTTTCGGATTGTCAAGAAAAATTCACCTTTAAGTTACAAATTGGAATTACCACCATCATGGGGTAAAATCCATCCAACATTTCATATTTCTTGGCTAAAGACGTACATTCCAGGCGATGAAGCAGTTCCTCCTGCAGGTGATTATGTCCCAGAAATCGAAGACGATTATGTTCTCCTTATTCCTGAGCGTATTCTGGACCATCGACAGCGAGAGACTCGACATCGACTTATCACGGAATTCCTTGTTCTTTGGCGAGATCTGGACGATTCCGATGCTACTTGGCAGTCTGATGAAGACTTACAGCAGTACCCTGATCTTTTACAGCAGTATTTTGAGAATCTACCATGATATTTTCTACATCAGTTCATTATCTCCACCAGGGTCTTCTTTTGAGTGGGAGGGGATGTCACGATCTGTGACGTATTCCTTTCTCTATTTCTAGACTTATGGATGGTTTGATGAATGGACACTTGTGGAAGGGTATGCCCTTTCGACGGGACACTTCCTAAGAGACACAACCTTTGCCCTTTCGACGGGACACTTCCTAATGAGGCACAACCCTTCACAAGAGACATCCTATTGAAGAGACATTCCTATTGTAATGTACCCTCTCATCAAGGGTCACACCCTTCACAAGGGGTACACACCTCTTCATGCACATACCCTTTGGAGTACACACCTTTTCATGTGTGACTCTTCACTCTCTATATAAGAGAGGCCCAATTGTATGGATGACACAACATCCACCCTACAGATATTCAAGCAATACAATTATTTCTTGTTCTCTGCTATCTCAGTCTCCTTTCTGTTCCTTAGCACATTTCTAAATATAGTAAATCTAGGATTTCTTACATGGTCCCTCTGTACCTCTGCTGTCCATTGTCCACCATGATGGCTCCAAACTGCCAAGTATGCCTTTGAACCTGCTTCCCATGTGGCAGCCCCATATTTCTGTGTTTTGCTGTGAGCTTGCTGCCCACATGGCAGTTAGAGTGTTGCCCATATGGCAGTCACATCACCTCAAGGCTCAACCCTCCCCCCCCCTCCCGCTCTCCTCATATGGGGGCTTATAGATGGGGAGGTGACCATATCATTTCCAACACCCCCTCTCTCCGACACATCTTGGCCCAATGCCGACTCGTCGATGAAGCTACTCTAGTAGCTCCTAGGTCGTAACCCTCTGGAACACTTTGGTGTTGATGTCACTTCTTGGCTTTTCATCCAGTGGCTCCTACTCCACCAGGGTTGGTGACACAATCACGATCACTCCTGAGAATCCGGACCTGCACACAAGCGCATTAATTCAAGACCCATTGTCCAACTGCTATGCTTAATGACTTGTTCAGGTTAGGTACCTCATAAACAATTGAGCTAGGTTTCGTTGATATACTTGCATATTTCCAAGGAATCCAAGAGTCTTAGTACTGGACAAATTAGGAAATCATACCCCAAATATTGTGGTCCATGCAAGGTTATCTGAAGAATTGGCCAAGTTGCATATGAACTGGATTTGACTCCTAATGTAAGGATTCATCCAGTCTTTCATGTCAGTAGACTGAAAGAAGTACTGGGTGTTGAGGATCAGGTAGTTACTCCTCAAGAACCTATAGAGGTTGAAGATTTAACCTTTATATCGCACGAGCCTGAGTGTATTCTTGGATTTCGTGAATGTTAAGTTAGAAATAGCACAATCACGGGATACAAGATTAAGTGGAAGGATCGTGTCAAGGAGGACTTTACATGGGAGACACTAACTAACCTTCAGAGAGAGTTTTTGGACTTTCTTTTGACTCAGGAGTGAGTTCTTAGGGGAAGGGGAGTATGTCATGTGCATGGATTGTATCTGACGTGTGCTTAGTCACACGAGTAGCTTTGATAGCCTAGGGAGGCTAGGGGTTAGGCAGGCGATTCTCAGGTTGGGGTTGCAAGGGCAACGAACGAGTTAGGGTTCCAACTATTTTTAGCGGCACTGGGCTAGAGCCTATATAACGGGCCCAGGGATTCAGTTTTCATTCACACAAGTTAAAGCAGGTCTAGCTCTTCCTTGTTGGTCTGGGCCCTGGATTGTGTTGCGGACGCACACCTTCTTCCTAGCGTAGCCTAGGTTCTCAGCGCAGTCATGAGGCCCTATGGGAGCCTTTTGGTGGTACGGGATGCCAGGAGGTCGTGGACTGGTTGGATGTAGATGTTCGTGCTAGCAGCCCAGCTTGTGGCTCGAGGGATACTCGGATTCTATGGGTCCTTAACCCGTGAGCGTCATGGTTTGGTGGTGAGCATGCATGCGTCTCTCTTTATGGTTCTATGTAAGGAAAACTCAAAACATTAGATGGTTACATGAAAACAAGAGGATGCATGCTTTCTCTTTATTTAGAGATGTTATAGATTATGGGACCTTGTTGCTGTATCATTTAACGATGTGCATGTGGTATTGCTGCCACATTATTTGCTACTTGCGCGTGTGGTATTGTTGCCAAGGTCACCCCTTGGCTTCTCCTCATATGATGGCCTTACATGTGAGCGTCTACATCTAGTGGATATCTAGAGGGTGGAGCATTGATTCTCCAACATGCGTCACTGCAAAGATTTGGTAAGAGACAGGCAGTAAGAAAGAGATGACCACAACCTTGTGTAAGCCAATAGGTAGGATTTCTTGAAAAGCTAGAATATGTTTGCTGAAGAAGGAACTAAAAGCAACATAAGTCTAGTTGGATGTCCTCTTGACCCAAAAGAGCGAGAAAGGTGTAGGGGTCAATTCTATGCTTGCTCTTGAAATTAAGAATGAAAAACTGGTCTCTATAAGGTTTGGACCACAAAAACCAACAAGAAGGTCACATGTGGCCTTTCTCAAAACAAGGAGGTTACAAGGATCCAACAACAGCTTGCGACTTACACAAGGCAAATCTTTGTGGGTGGAGTCGCAAAGAGGGGCTTTAAAATAGAAACAATTAGAAGACACAGACCAATCCAGCTTCAAAGCACCAAAGGTAGGAGGCAGCTAGCATCTTCATATCTTTGACTCAAGGGGTGACGGACCACTGGGTTGTGCTCAAGTCTCTCAATGGATGCAAGGTCTCTACACAAAGCCTTGCTCTCGCTCCTGGGCAACTATCTGTCTCATGGCCTGGCCCTGTAGTTCCTTGTTACTCTGCTGAATCCACTCAGCCACCCATGTCACCCACCCCTCGATAGGATTCTCCTCGGGGTGTCTCCATATCTCTGCCATCAGCTGTTGGACATCCTCCTCTTGTAAGAGACCCTCTGGTATACGGACCCCCTTCTGGGGGAGTCCACCATAGGGCTGCTCCAAATGAACTGGCGAGTGGTCTGACATCGTGGTGCCCGCTAGAATGCCTATGGAGCCGCCACGTAGAAGAGCCCAAATCACCAATGTAGAATTTGTCTAGACCACATAGTGCCGACGTTGGCTGAAGGAAAAGTGCAGGGTGTCTGCAAGCCTAGTAAAACTCTGGCTCGCGCCAAGGATCTCTGCCACTAATTGCAAAGATGAACTGCTCCCACGTACTTCTCTCCCTAGCTAGTCTATGCAAAAGAGGCACCTCCTTGCTTATCCTTCATGAACTCAAGGTTATTAAAGTCCCCCCCAACAATCCATGAGTTCACCTCTGGGAGGCAATCCGTGAGCCGCCGCCAGAAAGCCGGATGGTGTTGCCTACAAGCAGGTGTGTACACATTCATGATACCGATCCGAGCTTGAAGGCCCATCCAAATTGCACAACTTGCGATGGGCTCGCCCTCTGCAAAAACCTCCGAGGCCATTGCTTGAGAAACCGAAATGCATACGCCTCACTCTTGACAACTTCTGGGGACCAAATCTCCGGGTCCATCCTGGGGAGGAGACAATTGCGGCGTGCTATGTTTGCTGCTGAACATGTGCTCTTGAATAAAGAGAAGATCAACTAGTCTACCCACCAGAGATTGTTGCGTAGAATCAGGTACTGCGGCTGGCTGTGTGCACGATCATGGAGCTCGTGCACATTCCTACTTACCACTGTCAAGCTCACGAGGAGGGGACAGAAGGGAACAAGGCTCGCCTGCGTGTGGGAGCCTGCTCTAGAAAACTGGATTTAAGCGATTTTGTTGGGGGTTTCGATGGCGAATAATTTGTGTCCATTCGTCGACGAACCAACGTCGCGATTGGCTCAATCCCAACCTTCCGAGCCTAATACTGCATAAAAGAAACATGTACACCAAAGAGGTCGGTACACTGCTGCAGCGTCCAGTAGTGGAGTTGTGAGCAAACCACCTATTAGGGCAAACTGATCATAGCTACGGTCAAACTCGACCTAGGCTTTTACTGGAGAAATCCAAGCTGGAAGTGCGTGGAACTGCCATGGGCCAACCAAAGATCCATACCCTGTTGTCCCAACCAATCGTCCATCAGTTGATATGTGCTCCTTCATCGTGTCAAAGAGCTCAGGGGTCCACTTCTGCACCTTTGTGGAGGCAAAATGGAGGATCTAAATTGGATGGGTATGGGATCCCACTGTGCTAATGCCCTCCTTGCAGGACTGGAGGATCAGCATGGTCAGCTCCATAGGCATCGGGTACGCATCCGGGGTCTCCAGGTAGTTCCACGGTCCCGATCGCTCGACAAGGGTCGGCCAGCACGCATGTGGAGGTTTGAGGACTCTGTCACAAGGCCTCTCTACCCGGCGGTATGAGAAGTTGTATCATGTGTGCCCGAAGCACACTACCCTACTGTTGTGGAGAGGACGACATAGAGACCTTCGCCTTCCCCTTACAGAAAGGAGCCTACCCTCGGACTTGGCGGGCTGCCGGAGGAAGAGGCCTTAGGCAAGGCTGCTACTGTCTGAGAGGGAGGGGAGAGGGCTGGTGAAGGGGGGCGGGTGATGAGGGTAATCACTGCAGGAGGAACAGGCAGCGAGGGCTGAGACGGGGAAGGTGCAGCGGGGGGTGGCGGAGAGGGGACAGGTGGATCCGGGGCTAATGGGGAAGGCGGCTGAGCAGGGTCTGTCACTGTCTCAGTCACCAGTCACTATGGCGGTGGAGCTTGCAGTCTCGGCGGCTCCCTCTCCAATCTTTGAGTAGGGGTCGAGGGTATTGGTGCTCTAAGAGTCTACTTCGGATGCTGCGGGGAGTCTGTTGGCGAGAAGGAAGTCGCTCCTCTAGAGGGGCTTGAAGAATGTCTTGAAGTCGAAGGCTCACTCTGTGCTGCTCTTGTTTGTGGGCCCCCGACCTGGTCTCCCTGTGCCTGCGCTGTTGCCTGTGAATCACCTCTTGCGATTGGTGTGATGCCTTGTTCCATTTGCTCTGCTTCTTTTTCCTACCTTGGTCCACCATCCCTCTAAAGGCTCAACCCAAGGGGTCTGGGCCTCTACTTGTTGCTGATGGGACTGCTGCTGTGTCTACCTAGACGGTCTCCGAGTCCCACCCTCTCTCGTGTATTGTGCTGCCTCGGTGACTCCTGCGAGGAGGGGTGCGCTCTGCGCAAACCTCTTGTGCAATCTTTGGCTAAGTGCCCCTTCTACTGTGGATCTGAAACACTGTCCTGTCAAACCAGAGACCTCCACAGGCTGGCGTAAAGTGCCTCCCTCCAAGGTCTCCAGGAGGATCACCTCGAGTAGAGTATCCGGGCTTTGTTGACGTTGACTTTGAGGGTTACTCTAAAACAGTGCCAAAAGCCCTCCCTATGGAGGGGAGTATGGGCATGTACTCCCTCGAAAGCCTCGGGAAGTGGAGTGTCATAGGAAACCGGGGGACATGGTGAGTCGAGTCTATGTCCTCCACCATGAATCCATGATACCAAGGAATAAGGTACACCAAATGGGAACCCAGGAGAATAGGGCTGAGCCAGAGTAGTATCTGGGGAGCTAAGTTGGAGGAGGAAAACACCGTGTCCATAGATAGTGACCTTGTGAATGTAGTCACCATTTAGTACCTGGTTGGCCTTGATCTGTCTCCTCGAGGGAGTGAGGCCAACTATCCTTCCTAGGACTGCCCTGTCCTGAAGAAGATTCACTGCCTACTGTACCCATTACTTATTCGACGGTGAAATAAGGTCTTTGACAACTGTGGGGATCAAGGGTGCTACCATGGAGCCCCTCTGGCCAGACCAAAGGTAACCACCAAAGAATCGGAACACCAGAATAAGCAATAAACTGCACCTCCCGCTGAAGGGCGGGAATTGGGAGCTGGGAAGAAGAGAGTGAATAAAGAGGAGAAAAGCGCTAGTGAGGAAAAGGTCTGCCAAGAACACCACAAACACATCTCCGACTAGGAAGAGTCTCTAGCTGAACCTTTGGATAGGAGGGAACTTGGAGGTGGTTTAGAAGAGGGTGGTTGAGAAGGAGCCTCGCGAAGTTGCTTGCACAAGCAAGCTCAAGCTCTCAAAGCAAGAATGAGAGAGGGAAGTACAAGAGCTGATTCGAGGCTCGAATTTCTATCGAAAAATGGCTCGCTGAACTCTTTCGCCAGTCCCAATGCCAAGGCGGTGAAGGATAGAACACTATAAGAAAGGCCACCTGATGTGATGGAGAAGCTGGTCGTTTGATTTGTGGCGCACACGTGCGTTGGAGAGGGACCTGGAAAGGCACAAGAACTGGCTACAGCCAGCCCCCCTTGGAGGGAGGGCTGAAGTATAAGGCTTCCCCCAAAGCGGATGTTAGGGAGTTAAAAGAGTAGCTAAGCAAACTATGCAGCACCCCAATCCACAAAGCCCCAAAATGCTGCGAGCTACTGCAATGGGCACTCTAGGGGCTTTGCGACCTGCAAGGGAGGCAGAAGGCTGGCCGCTCCAAGTGGGATCTACACACGAGTGCCAGGGCCAGCCAAAATGGCTGGAAAGCCCCTCAAAAAGGTGGCAGCTCCCCGAAAAGCAGCCCAGCTGCTGCGCGTACTGAGGCATCTAGCAATGGTGCGCCTGCAACCTGGATACGATCACCATGGGTTGCTCCAGGACACCCGACAGCAGCAGCAGCTCCACATGTAGACACCAGCAACAGGCGAACCTGAGGTGAGCATAGGTGAGGCTAAAGAGAAGTCAGAAACACGAGCTAAGGCGGGGGGGGGCGGGAGAAGAGAACAAGGGCGAAGGTAGGGAAAGCCGAGAAGATGAGAGCAGGAGGTGCAGTAGGGAGCGAGCAGGCAGCCGGACTTCGTTCCATCCGATCCCAATCTTTAAAATACCTCACTGGGTAGTTACACTCTATTGAGTGCTAAAAGGATTTAACTTCTCATGGATGAGGGTTCAATCAAAAAGCAGCTCGAAGCAAGTGACGAAGGCCAACAGAAAATAGCAATCTCATGATTCACTTGCTCTAGGGGAGTAGAGGGAACTTGCAATGGCACCCTAACATCAGATCCAGGGAATCTCTCTGATACTGACATGGCTAGAGTCATTATATGTTCAGAGATTTGTCAAAGCCCTTAGAGCAAGCTTCCTGTAGTACACAGGTACATATGGAGGCAGCTTTTGGAAATCAGATGGAGGTCTCAAAACTTTAAGGGGTGTGGTTGCATTGTTAGGTTCACACCAACAGAAATTATCATGGTGTTGAAACGTTACAAACACTTTATATTTCTTTGTTTCAGCACAAAGTTGTCACCTTCACTGTTTTTACATGCCGGGATTTTGTAATTCCACCAATAACTTTGTGATATACAAAATGCCTGCAATCTGAGGGCTTCAATCCCTACCTGACCCTCTTTTCTGATATTTAACAGGTTTCCCAGTGTGGTGAAGTCCATCCTCTTACGAGACTTGAATGCCCATACATGAGAAAATGTAGGTCCTACTGGCTCCCTTCTACAACATTGTGCAGTTTCACAGATTGTGAAGTCCTCCTCTGCCTAACCTGTCTAATACTTCATATCTCAGCACCTAGTCTGGAGTTGGCCATGTTTTGAAGATGCTGAGCCTACCATTCAATGTGTCATGGTCTCTGATTTTTAAAAGTGATCATAAGAGTTCTTCCCATGAATAAGTACCTGTTGAGTTGAGACTGGGCTTTTCAGTCTATGATTTGCTGGCCTTGGTGAATGGAGTAAACTTTTTAATGTTTGATAGAGATAGCCTCAGAGTCTACTGATGCTGGTGATCATGATTAAGTGTTTGAGCTTTGTTGGTTCTTGTGCAAATTGAATTGTTATTGGTAGTTATTAAAGGGACTGGAGTTTCATATTATTCTCTAAGGCAGGACTTACAGTAAGACTCTTAGAATTAATATTTGCTGTTTTTTTTCAATATTCGGTACATTTCACAATATATTATTTCCCAGGCAAAGGTTTCAAACTGGTCTGATTATTTGGAAATGTAACGTGTAAGAGGAGTTAACCTATACATCAAGGCTATGCAATGTGCTGCTTATGTCCAGTTCGTGATTTTAAACTTGACTTTTTTCCAGATGTTCGCAGGTTAGCATTGCATTTCCAGATGAGGGTGCTTGGAAACGGTTCCATAATCACTTACAACACTTCCCTACGGTAAATTTAAAGTGTTTCGTAGTCATTTTCTTTCATATCTGCTGATGCTTGTGAGAAATGTCCCTTTTAATGGCGAATCAACTTTGATTGCTTAGCTGGTCAACAGATGGAATGTGGAAGTAACTGTAGAAGGTTTCTTTCAAAAGAGTGTATAGGACTTTGAATTTTGTCTACACTTGCCATTACTAAATATTTTGCACAGGTTATATAAGATTTGTTTTTATGATGGTAATAGTAGAATGAACGATGATTTTTTAAGACTTGATGTATGACATGTCTCCTGATCTTGTCCTTCTAGAATGAAGTAAGAATTATCATTCCTCATTCCCTGTTCCACGTTGGGAACTGTGCTTCTCCAGTGTCCATGCCTGTGCAACTGCTGTCCTGCAGCCCATCTTTCTCCTAGTGGCCCTTCACTGCTCTGTCCTCTCTTCCCCTTTAACACACATCCCTCCCCCCAACCCCCTTCTTTTCCTGACCCCATCTCATGCCCACCTTGTGCAAAAACATGGAGAATCCCTACATGACTTTCAGCTGATCCTCGTCGTGCAGAATCAAGGCTATATGCATTTCCCCCTCGAATCTGCAGGGGTTTCTTCTCCTTTCCACACCTTCCTTAGTCTTGCACATTCTTCTTCTTTGGGATTTCTTTTCTTCCTGTGTTTCCCCCTTTTCGTGATCTTGTGCCTTGTCTCTTACGGGATCTACCTTCAGTGTAGCCTCTTTCTATCCTCATGAACACCATGTACTTCCACTTCTGATTGCTGCAGGGGCTTCTTTAACGTCTGGCACCTGCCCCTTTGCGGTTTCTTTTCTTCCTGCTGCCCTTTTGCGATCTGGTTCCTTCTTTCCTATAGGAGCTATCCTCACCTAAGTTGTGGCTGGTTTAGATGCCTCTACTTTAGTTCCCTTCCTGTACAGATAGTCAGAAGATCCTCTTTTCAACCTGTGTTTCCACCACCATCATGTGCGCACTAAGCTTTCTTGTTGCAGCCTGACTTCTTGGTCTGTGATATGCATTGTGCAGGCACACAGACTTGCACATGCATGGTTAAGAGACTTCTTTCTGGTTCTCATCTCCTGCTCGAGGTCCTCTTCTTGCTCTAAAACATGAGATTCTGTAAGAAGATCGTTTTTCCATCGTCCAATCAATTACTGTGAGACATGAAATGTGCATGAAAGCTACTGTTTCAAAGTCAGCAGATCTTTTTCTTTGGGCTAGTCTTGAAAGATCCGGCTATAATAGTGTCTATGGTTACATTTCGTCAAAACCACATGACGATTCCCTAAAACATCCCATAGGAGTCGAGCTAGAAGCGCGGTAGGCTCATAACGTTGAGCCACCCCCGAGTGCGAGGTCTGGACCACCGTGGGAGGCTGGCCAGCCTCAAGATCAGCGTGGGAGGCTGGCCAGCCTCAAGATCAGAACATGCGTCCAATACCACATGCTCCTTTTCCTAGCTACCACTCCCAAGTCAACAAGTCTATATTGAGAGGAGGCTCCCTGTTATCGACCTTCCCGTTATCTCTTCTGCTCATACCATAAGTCTCTAATATCGCTGATATTTGTCACGGGCGATGGCTTCTGGTTTTTTCCTCCCAGCCAGCTCTCAAGGAAGGATTCGACTTATTTCGTAATTCAACTAGATTATCCCACATCCTTATCCTTGAGACCCCAATTCCCTAGATAGTTCCTGGCCACATGTCTTCATTCTAGGCCCTTACTTAGATGCATCCTTTTTCACCCCTCTCTTGGAGTTCCCTTTTAAAACAATTGCCCCTTGACAATTCACATATTAGATGCACCTAGACCCAAGCCCTATTAGAACTATCTAGTCAATGCCATTACGCCCTCACCTTGGACCTTGGCAGTTACTTCTCTCGACCATTTAATTACGCACATTAATTATTACAAAAGTTGGCCATCTAAGAGAAAATGCCCACCGATCTATCCGAGGTCATGCTATCTCGGCTAGAGCATAACATTCCTTCCCTCTTCAAGCATCAGCGTCCTCGATGATGAAATCTGGGAATGCTCTCCGTAACTGGTACACGGATTCCCAAGTAGCTTCCGATAGAGGCTGACCATGCCAAGCAACCAACACCGTGGGTATCTTTCGATTTCGTATTTGCATTGTTCCTCGATCCAGGATTCTTGTTGGTTTGCGCCTTGCAATATCCTCTATCTCCTGAAACAAAACCACACCTTCGATTAGTGAGTCACCTGTATGTAAAAATTTCTTTAAACGCGAAACATGAAAAACCGGGTGCACCTTACACCCCTGTGGCAATTCTAATTTATAGGCTACACTGCCTATTCTCTTCAGAATTAACCACGGCCCACAGTATCGAGGTGATAACTTAGCACACTCTCCTGAAGTCAACGACTTCGAGTGCGAAGGAATTCTGAGAAAAACTTTTTCTCCTTCTTCAAATACTCTTATAGACCGATTTTCATCCGCATACACCTTGGCTCTATCCATAGCCTGACGGATATTAGCTCTCGCAAGTGCTAGCATCTCCCGCATCTGAACTACAAAGTTCGCGGCACTAGGCACTTTCTGAGGTACTCCAACTATAGTCGGATTGGCTGGCCTATAACCATAGTTCAGCTCAAACGGACTGAACCCTGTAGATGAATGTTTCCTATCATTGTAGGCAAACTCCAACAATGGCAACCACTTGTCCCATGTATGTTGCCTCAATGACACATATGCTCTTAGCATATCCTCCAAAGTCTGGTTGACTCTCTCCGTCTGACCATCCGTCTCAGGATGATCCCCACTACTCATTCCCAACTCAGTCCTTAGTGTCTCGAATACCGCTGTCCAAAAGTGACCGGTAAACCTGACATCTCTGTCTGACACTATGGATCTAGGCAATCCATGCAGACGAAATATATGTCTAATAAACAACTCCGCTACTTGCGGGGCACTAACAGACTCTCTAGTCGGAATGAAGTGAGCCATCTTGGTTAGACGATCAACCACCACAAGGATAGAATTATACCCTCCTTGTGTTGCAGGTAATCCTACAATAAAATCCATGGAAATGCTCTCCCACTTGCTTAGTGGTATTTCCAAGGGCTGTAAAAGTCCGGGTGGCTTCACCCGCTCGGCCTTACTTACCTGACACGAGAAACACCGTGTCACATATTCATGAATATGCTTTTTCATCTTTGGCCAAAAGAAATCTCGCTTCACGAGATCATATGTCTTCTCGACCCCTGGATGTCCCGCACACGGGCTATCATGGCATTGTCGAATGACTCTCTGCCTGAGATCATTCTGACCAGGTACTACAACCTTGCCATTTCTAACTAGCATACCATCCCTTATGGTATATCTTGCATAAGTTTGGCCTTTTCTGGATGCCAGGTCATCCTTTTCATTTTCCCCGGGTTTTAACACATGAGCCTTAGGCCATAAGCTCTGGACAAACTCGTCCACCTTCTGAGTTTCTTTTATCTCGGTCATTAGAGCACTCTCTAATACCGTGAAACTCAGGTTGTGCATAATGCGAGATAACGCATCAGCTACCTTATTGTCTTTTCCTCTTCGGTACCGAATCGTTAGATTAAACTCCTGCATGAGCTCTGCCCACCTAGCTTGGCGGCCCCTCAAGTCAGGTTGTTTACAAAAATGTTTTAGAGTATCATGATCTACATCCACATAAAACTCTGAACCATACAGATAATGCCTCCATGTTTTCAAAGCATGGATAACTGCATACAACTCCAATTCATGAGTTGGCCAATTCCTTTGAGAGGGAGAAAGCTTCTTGCTTTCAAAGGCTACTGGCCTTCCCTCTTGAAGGAGGACTGCTCCTACCGCAATGCCACTTGCATCGGTTTCTAGGAACAACGGTTTCTGGGGATCAACTATTTTTAACACCGGTCCTGAGACCACAGCTTGTTTTATGGTGTTAAAACTTCCTTGTTGATTCTGTCCCCAAATAAAAGGTACTTTATCTGAGGTCAGATCAGTCAATGGCGATACTATTTCGGAATATCCTTTGATATGCCTTCTATAAAACTGGACAAATCCCAAGAATGATCGCAACTCGGTCAGACTCTGAGGGATTGGCCAAGTTAGTATCGCAGCCACTTTCTTCGGATCCATTTCTACCCCCTGTGGAGTAATTATGAACCCTAAGTACTCAAGCCTAACCATACACAGTATAGTTTTCTTTTTATTCACGTAAAGACTGGCTTTCCTCAAAGTACTGAACACTATCCTTAAGTGTTCACAATGCTCAGTAACACTTTTACTGAATATCAAAATATCGTCAATAAAATGTACTACGAACTTTCCGATATACGGACGTAGTAAATCGTTCATAAGCATGACGAAGGTCGCTGGAGCATTGGTAAGTCCAAAGGGCATTACCAAAAACTCATAATGACCAAACCTGCTTCTAAAAGCGGTTTTATGCACATCCTCGGCTCTAATCCGGATCTGATGATAGCCGCACTTAAGATCTATCTTGCTGAAAATCACGGCTCCATGTAATGCATCTAGCAAATCATCAATCCGAGCCATCGGATACCTGTGCTTAACAGTGATATTATTCAATGCTCTGTAATCTATACAGAGGCGAAACGTATCATCCTTTTTCCTCTTTAATATCACTGGTGAAGCAAAAGGTGAGAAACTTGGTTGAATCTGCCCCAGCTTGAGGTATTCTTCCAGTTGTCTACGCACCTCCGCTTCTTCAGTAAAACTCATTCTATAGGGAGGTCTGTTTACAGGTTCTGCCCCCGGGATCAGTTCAATCTTATGCTGAACTTTCCGCTCTGGAGGTAACCCATAAGGTAGTTCATCCCTAAAACATTCAGAGAACTCCTCTGTTATAAGATTAGCCAGCTTGGCCATCTCACCACTTTGCGTAACATCAGTGCTAGCCGAAGACTCATCCACCGGCTCTACCGATGCGGTGCAAAGGTACAAAAACTCTACTTGAGCCTTCCTGATTTCCATCACGGAAACCAACGGTCCCTGAGGTATATCTTTTTCACCTCGCAAGACATAAAGCACATCATTCATCTTGAATTGATATACGTGCTTTTTCCAATCAATGGCTGGATTCTTACTAGAATGCCACGCCATTCCCAGGGCTATATCCGCATGAGCAAGCTTGGTCATTTCAAAATCAAGCTTCTCAGTATAGTCCTGAATCTGAAGCTCCAACTGGGTAACCCTTTGGTCCCATACTTCAGTTGAACTTCCGTCTGCCATCCTGACTGTGTACGCATAGTCAGATGGACTTGTCTTTAATTTCAGTCTCTTCACGAGCTTGGAGTTAATCACATTGTGAGTTGACGCTGAGTCAAACAACACAATGACATCATGACTGGCCACTTGCCCTTTCATTTTAATTAACTCCGTATCATTGAAGACTGTATACCCCGTTGCTGCGGGCTTAGATAGGATGTTATCAGGTGCACTCGTCACTAACTTAGCAACAGATACACATAATAAACAAGGTACTAACCTCTGAGAAGGTCCCGCCAGTTGCATCTGCATATGTTCCGCACTGGGACTCTCCTGCATTTCCACATCGCATTCAGATATTATCATACTAGCCGTGCGACGATCTTTGTTCAGTGGACAATCCTTCCACTGATGTCGCTGAAGGCAGCCGAAGCACAATCCTTCTTTCCTAGCTTTCTCTTTTTGTTCAGGGGTCAATGAGGACTTTGACCAAGCCCGGGCTGCCATTGGAGTTATTTTCCTTTTCACCCCAACGGTGGTACTTGTTTTTGTTGGTCCCTCAACCGGCTTCACCTGCTTGGTTTGGCCACTTGGCTGCGAGACACTTGTCTTTGAAACCCATTTCCTCTGAAATCCCCCTTTCCTCGGGTGCTCATACTGAGTCCCTGCCTGCACAAATCCACCAGACCTGCCTTTGGCATCCTCATAGTTCAGGGCTACTGCTATAGATTCATCTAGTGTAGTCACATATTTAGCCCGAACTTCCATTTTTATTTTGTCGTTCAGTCCATAGATATAGTCTTTTAACTGAACCGACATAGGGAGAGGGTCTGTTATTTTCATAACACATTCCCTAAATTTGTCAGTGTACTCTGCCACTGACAAGCTCCGCTGACGAAGATTCCTATAAGCATCCCAAGCTCGGGATTCTTCATCAGGTGGGAGAAAGTGTTTCTTGAATTCAGCTTTGAACCCTTCCCAGGTGGTTGGAGCAACTTGATCCTTCTGTTGCTTTATCCACCATCTATCCGCTGCCTCAATAAACAAGTGTGTGGCCTCGCGGATTTTCTTTAGATCGGATTTAATCTCACAAATGGCGAAGGCTTCTTCCCACTTGTGCAACCAAACCTCGATCACATCAGAGCTGCGCTCGGTCATCCGACCAGCGTACTTCTCCGGTCTATAATTAGCAATATTGGGCACTTTGACCCTAGCGCGCTCTAAGGAATGTACACTGGGCTCTGGCTCTGCTGGAGCTTTGCCCTTGTCAATCCTAGACGGTCTAGCCGACAAGGCTTGCACCATCTCCCTAATCTCATTTTGACCAGCATTCACTTGAAGCTGCTGGTTCATAATCTGCTGTAAAGCATCCTCTAATATTGAGATCCTACCAATCAATGTAGGTGTTGCGTGATGTGACATCTGTTGTGTAGATTGAGCTCTAGACTCACTAGGATTCACCCTTGAACTCTGCCCTTCTGGTTCCATTTCGTTAGAGGGTTTTTTTTTTTTTTTTTTTTTAAAATATAAATATAAAGGAAAATATATACTGCTTCCTTTTCTGGTTTTCTTTTTTTCTGCGAAAAACGACAAACTGCAGCGAACGGAAAAAATTGCTCCCTGGGCTTTTCGAATCCCACTGCTTGCACACCGTTCACGAGCTACTGCTGCTCCTGCACACCGTTCATGTTCCAAGTTGCATAAAGGAACTGATCTTAGTTTCGTATTCCGTCAGGTCAGCCCGTCGGCTCTTGAAAGGGGAAATACGTCATAACCTGCCGCACTTGCTTCCTTTTCTATCACGACCAAAATATTGCGCTGTATAAGCCGTCGCTTCACGTTCCATTCAATTAATTTTTCTTCGCTCCTCGTCGAAGTAATTGCGCTGGCCTAAGTATAAAGTCTTTCGTAGACCACGTCGATAGGCGACTCGTCAGCGACGGCTCTTCTCAACGTCACGGCGACCCTCTAGATCCAGCCACCGTATGAGAAGTTCCAACTGCTATATTCGATGACGTACCTTCCCACTAAACTTCTACTGTTCGTCCGTAACTTCCCTCTTCAAAACTCACGAACGCTTCCTATTCCTTGCGCTCTGATACCAAGTGTTATCGACCTTCCCGTTATCTCTTCTGCTCATACCATAAGTCTCTAATATCGCTGATATTTGTCACGGGCGATGGCTTCTGGTTTTTTCCTCCCAGCCAGCTCTCAAGGAAGGATTCGACTTATTTCGTAATTCAACTAGATTATCCCACATCCTTATCCTTGAGACCCCAATTCCCTAGATAGTTCCTGGCCACATGTCTTCATTCTAGGCCCTTACTTAGATGCATCCTTTTTCACCCCTCTCTTGGAGTTCCCTTTTAAAACAATTGCCCCTTGACAATTCACATATTAGATGCACCTAGACCCAAGCCCTATTAGAACTATCTAGTCAATGCCATTACGCCCTCACCTTGGACCTTGGCAGTTACTTCTCTCGACCATTTAATTACGCACATTAATTATTACAAAAGTTGGCCATCTAAGAGAAAATGCCCACCGATCTATCCGAGGTCATGCTATCTCGGCTAGAGCATAACACTCCCACTCCCCGTACCTCTCTCTTATGACCATGGTGTTTTGTTGTGTATAGGTCTGAGCAGCGCTATTATTATTTTATGGGAAGAGAAAACATAAAGTCTCGAAGATTTTCCAATGGATTTCCTATTTCACAAGCTCAAGATGGATTTGTTTAGACCTCACCAACGTCTATGTTTGCGATGATTCAGATAGGTTAACCAGATGGATAGTCTCTAGTGGTATGGGACACTACAGGTATTAATGATGAATGCATCCGAATTCCTAAGTGATAGGAATTCGAAGCCACCATTACACAAGGGCCTTTAATTTCAATTAATGGTGTATGGTTTAATACCTTTCAGTGGATTGGCATTTAGCCAAAGAACAAATGTTCTTTAAGGTTATTTGGCCAGTGTTTAGTAAAGCTGATCACTGTACTGAGACCAATTCAATTATGAAAGAAGTAGTGGTTGAGAACTTCGGTTGCTTAACACTTTATAGTATCCTGGTTTGCCTTTTGGCAAGGTATCTTGTGAAGAGACATACTCCAGGATTTTGGGTAATGTGACAAGTTGTTTACAAGATAGCCATGAATATTTAGGAAGGTTGTCACTATTGTTATGTTAGTTTTGTGTTAAGAAAGTTAGTAAGATTGTCATAATCGGTTTCTAAATCTGCAAAGAGCACATTTGACTGATACTTCCCCTTACACCTATAGATATTTGAATGGATTCTAAGGGTTTTCAGATAGATACTACCCTGTAAATACTACAATGAATCCAGTTCTGAAAGGGAAGCACAGTCTGGTGAACTATAGCTTGACATGGAAAGATTACAACACTGATACTGGTTAACAGAAACAATTATGATTATGAGATGAATCTATGTTCACCAGAATGTTGAATTTTTCCTACTCAACCATCCGATGAGAATTCAGTAAACAAGCCATAATCAACTTTTGAGTTTACTAAGAGGAGATAGATGCTTCTTAATTTACCTTGTATGGTTATTGTAAAGATTCCAAGTTCTTTTAAAGATACTACAGTACAAATGCTATTATTGGAATCTGATTCTGGATGAGACGTATAGTCTGAGAATCATTGATTAGTTTTCCTAAAATATCTATTTTTAAAGGTGGGACAAAGCTAAGTGTATAACTGAATTTCCCCGACTGGACTATCTAGGGTCAAGGTTAGGCTAACCTATGATTTTGGATTGGATCTAGGATTCAAGCATATATCTAGATGAATCCAGGAGCATGCCCAAACTCGTCCTCTAAAAATACAACACAGTGTGCAGTTTCAATCTCACGATGGTCACTCATAAGATTGAAAACCATAATTTCAATAAAAACTAGAACTGAATGCAAACTTACAGAGCTGCATGAATGGCTTTCTGTTCCATGCATGAGCATGTGATCGTTGCATGCATGGCTTTCTAGCCCATGCATGAGAATGCAATCTTTGCATGCAAGCGTAGATCAGCATGCATGGCATTCTGGCCCATGCATGAGCATGCGACCTCAGATCTACATGCATGGCTTTGCTGGAATCTTGGAAGTGCAATCATCTACTGGTAGTGCCTATAGCATGGAATCACTGCATGCGACCTTAGATCTACGTGCATGGCTGTCCCGAATCTTGGAAGCGCAATCATCTTCTGGTAGTAACAGTCTTGGAGGCAGTTGAATCTGCCTTGGGTTGTGAGCAGCCCACGAGAACATCTGTCAGCTTGCGGCATGGTGATTAGCAAGCATTGTGTTGTTTCGGCAAAAACTGTTGCTAGTTGCTATTCTCTGATGATCAGAGTATTAGAATCCTTTGTGTGTTGCCAATCAGGCTTGGTATGTGAGAGAGGAGAGCACACACAAAGGAATAAGGAGACACCAAAAGTGGTGGAGCAAAAGCTACTCCAGCTTATTCCTCTATCATATATATATATATGAGTATACATGGGCACTGTACAAGTGGGTGGGCACACTGCCCTTTACCCCAACAACCTCCCACTTAAAGGCAGTGTGCCTTTAAGGGAGTATAGTACACATACAATACAATCAGCCATAGGCTGAAAAACAAGATGACCAGACCGTCATCCTATGCCCATCGGCACTTTACAATGTGCAAAGTGCATAGAGGATAAGCTGCTAGTAGACATCAGGTTTGCAGGATAGAAAATGACAAGCTGTAGATGCCTGTCAACCAAGATCTCATGCCAGATCTCACTGGGAGAGTGAACTCTCACCACCACGTGCTCCTGTGCTAAGTCCATAGCACCCGAACTGTCACTGTGCAAAGAAAATGTCTCTGTACCACCTGTGACCATAAGCACATGCCCTACAATAGACCTCTGCTGGTCTACCCAACCTGCATCACCTGCATGCTGCTCCTGGAAGCATAAGGACCTGATGTTCACAACTGCTTCCCTACTGTCAAAATCTGCCATAATCATGCTACCAACTCCCATTGCAACGGAAGCAAGAACCGGAAGTGTAGCCCCAATGGCAAACATGTGAGAACCAAGTCTCAACACAGTCATGGATGCATGGAGTACTATGGCTGCCATATCAACCATAACTTGCTGCTCAACTGATCTGTGATCGTTAAACCTGCAGTGTTTCAAGTATGGAGCCAATACAACAATTTACTCCTAGGATGTGGAGTGCCTCTAGTAGATGAGGATGAGGCTATGCATGGTGAGGAGGATACCTTGGCTAATGATGCCCGGTATGATCCATTGGCTGGTTTCTGCAGTTATTGACTCGGATCATATTGCGCATGGGCAGGAATCATTGATATGTTTGCTTCATAAGTGCCTCCATGGCCAGAAGCAATCCCCTCGAGCTTGGCTTCATAGGTTTGATACCGTTATGAGAGCTCAGGATGTGATGCGCAGTGAGATAGGTTATGGTCTTAGTATTCAGGAGGTTGCTATCCTTCTGAGGTTACTTGCCATATGGTTCCTTATGGACATGGATGCTTTGCAGTGGGAGCTGCATGGTCTTGATGATGTTTGTCAGATACTTGGTTGTTTCAGTATGGAGAAGGGGAAGTTACTGAGTACTCCATTGCCAACTTTCCATAGAAGATGCATCAACAATCTCCATAGGAGTATAAACCTGTGGAATACTCGAGACATCTGATTGTCTCTGACCAAAATCAGGAAGTAATCGTGGCTGTCCCAACTTTATAACCTGCTCACCATGGGAAAAACCTCCCACTCCAAGGGATATGGGCTGTCCCTGCATAGAATTCGGAGGTATCAGTGCACTTACACCCTCTTGGAACACCACTCTCCTGCTATCCATAGTCCGGGGCTGTCCAAACATAGCATCCTCTCTGAAATAGACATTATGGCTACGTATCAACTCTCTAGTTGAAGAATCCCATAACCTGTAGTCCCTACTGGACTCACTGTATCCAAGGAAGATACACCTCCTCGATCGGGAACCATGAGCATAAGCCTCGCAGCCAAACACACGTAAATGCTCATAACATGGTGCCGTGCCTGTCAAGAAGTCAAATGGCACTCTACCATTCAGAGATCTCCTGGGTGACCTGTTAAGCAAGTATGCAGCTGTCTTACATGCCTCAGCCCAATAGCATTTGGTAAGACCTGCATATCGTAGCATGCTACCAATCTTGTCCAATAGAATCCGATTTATGCCTTCTGCCAAGGCATCATGAGCAGAAAGATGAGGAGTGGTGAACACCCTCCTGATACCAAGTGTATCACATAGATGCTGAAATCTAGAAGAGGTAAACTCTGCATCACCATCAGTCATCAAGCTCAATAGCTTCTTTCCTGATTGATTTTCAGCATTACCCAAGAAGCGCTGAAATGTATCATATACATCATGCTTCTGCCGAATCGGATATACCCATATGTACTTTGTAGCAGCATCAATAAATGTCACAAAGTAAGAGGCGCCACCCAGTGAAACGTTAGGCATAGGCCCACAAACTGCACTATGAACCAACTGCAATGGCTCAACATACCTCTCACTGACAGTCTTCCTTACAAAAGAGGATCCTGATTGCTGATCATCATCACAATCATGACATAAAATTTGAGAGACATCCATAACAGGAATGTATCTCAATGTTATAAGGGCTTCCATACCTGCAGTAGACATATGTCCAAGTCTGGCATACCATAAACTAACTGATGGCTGCTTACTAATCATAAGCATCTTATCCTGGACACCTGATACATGCAATGCATAAGAGAATCCAACCCGTGATCCCCTAGCCATAACCAGATTGCCTTTAGCAATCTTCCATGCATGATCACCCAAAGAGACATGATAACCTGCCTCAACCAACTGTCCAGTACTGATCTTGCTCGTAGCAAGTCCTGGTATATGTCTAACCCTCTGTAGAACAAGAATAGAGCCACTAGGCATAACAAGGTGGATATCCCCATAACCATAGACATCCATAGAATGATCAATGCCCATCAAACCACTCTCCACAATGCATTCCTGATATGCACTGAACCATGACCTATGAGGGGTCATATGACATGAAGCACATGGATCTAACATCCAATCGCCGAGAATGGGTACATCAGTGGCCAAGAAGGAGGTGTCAGACATAGACAAAAGAATGCCTTCATCACTGCTACTGTCAGTGGAAACCCTGGCATCCACGCCTTGAAGCTCAACATGCTTCTTCTCCTTCTTCATGTCATTCTTAACCTTGCTCTTCTTCTTGTATTTTCTCAGCCATTTCCAGCAATACTTTTTCATGTGGCCATACTTTCCACAATAGAAACATCTAACACAAGTCCGAGAGCTAGACTTGCTCCTGGAATTCCCCCTTGAACATGACTTGTTTCTACCAATTGATCGACCTTTGGAGTGCATATCAAGGCTGTATTTCAGCCCATTAGGACATTTCAGCCCATCATGCTGTAACATAACACTATCATGGTCATACATCCGGCATATACAAGTATAGAACTCATATGCATGGCAGTCTACACCTTGTACACCATCATGTACCTGCAAGTAGACTGACTTCGAGAGTGATGACTGAATGATAGAGCATGCTTGCTCATCCATGTCATCCCAATCATTCTGTTTAATGCTGTTAGGCTTGACACCTTTGCATTGAATGGGCTTATGCTGCCTCTTATGCACTAACACATCATAAATCTGCTCTTTCCAATACTGAAAGTTTGATCCATCCAACCTCTCAATATCAAAGAGGGCACTACCAGCTGTAGATGCCATATCTGTGGCACAATAGGTCACAACCAAAGAGCAGTATAGTGCAATAGGCAACCCAAATGACCAAAAAATATAGTGTTGTCCAGACCAATCAGGTCTCCAAATAAAATTGGCTGATCCAATGCTTAAAAGCACTCAGCCATAAGGAGGCATAAACAAGAATATATGCAGCCCAGTAACCTGCTAATGCCTGGCAATCCAAGTAAGAAATGCACTGAACCAAATGAGCAATGCATGCTCAACCAATGGCAATAGGAGCCCAGCTCAACTATCCATAAACATCAGTGCAGCATCCACCAATGCAAATCCATAATGCATCGAAATGGCATTTACTGCATCACCAATGCATCACCTCAAGCGCGCAATCCTTTGGCAACAAAATCAAGCATTCACCACCAAATGTGCCAAAGTGACTTGCCAAAATGCCAATAATGCCCTTAGACTGAAGTGAGATCCCAATCACTTTCTGTAATTTACTGTGAGTTCCCAATTCACTGTTGTGCAAGAGAAATCCCTACAACAATACCTCACAGCCACTTTGGGCAAAATAACACGTTGTCCCTGTTTTTGAACAGCGATATCTTTTCACTGAAAGACCGGATGCCAAAGCTGCAAACAGCAAAGTTGTAGCTGGTAGAAAGATCTACAACTTGTCAGTTGACCTCTGATAGATTGTGAGGGAGAGAGTGAGGGAGTAGGGAGACTCACTGCACACACACACTAGTGGGGATAATCACAATGAGTGAGTGGTACCTCCCCAAGTACACACATATATATTATGGATAAGGTAGTAACCCTTAAGTACATCTAAGTACAAATGTGTACTTAGTGTACTTAAGTGTCCTACACTAAAGTACAACATAAAGTACTATTTACATAGGGTGGCCAGTGCCTTGACCCCAACAACCTCCCACTTAAAGGCAGTGTGCCCTCAAGGAGAGAAAGAATATTGGCCTCAACCAATACCCATAAGAGATCTGCAGTGTGCAAACCTCTCTGCAGCTAACCCTTTGGTTAACAGATCTGCCGGATTGTCATCTGTATGCACCTTAACAAGCTTAATTTGCTTGTTTTCAAGCACCTCCCTGATGAAGTGATATTTCACATCTATGTGCTTCGTCTTTGCATGAAAGACAGGATTACGTGCCAACTGTATGGCACTCTGACTGTCACAATGCAACAATGGAATCTCCAATGGATAACCCAAATCTGCCATTAACCGAGATAGCCATATAGCCTCCTTGCATGCCTCAGTGGCTGCAATATATTCTGCTTCTGTGGTAGACAATGCAACGCATTGCTGCATTCTAGATACCCATGACACTGCACCTCCAGTGAAAGTGAAAACGTATCCGGTAGTAGACTTCCGGGTATCAGGGTGACCGGCATAATCAGAGTCTGTATAACCTTGCACTTTTGCATCTTGACTGCCGAAACATATACACAAGTCCTGTGTACCCTTCAGGTATCTCATGACACCTTTTACTGCATTCCAATGCTTTTTGCCAGGTTTAGCCATGTATCTGCTAACCACTCCCACTGCAAACGCAATATCGGGCCTGGTTGCAACCATAGCATACATGAGACTGCCACATGCTGATGCATACGGAATCTTTGACATCTCAGCTTTTTCAGCATCTGTCTGAGGGCTGTCCAAAGCACTGATTTTCACATAAGGAGGCAATGGAGTACCAATACTCTTCCCCCCTTCCATGTGAAATCTCTGCAAGACCTTGCCAATATATTCCTTCTGAGACAAGTATAGCAACCGCTTTTCCCGATCCCGAAGTATCCGCATACCCAATATATGGTTGGCATCACCAAGATCTTTCATATCAAAGGTCTGGTGCAATCTCTTTTTAAAGGCATGCATCTCATTATGAGATTTTCCAGCAATTAACATGTCATCCACATACAAGATGAGGATAAGTAAACTGCCATCTGAAGCTTTCTTGGTATACAAGCAGTGATCAATGTCACTTCTCCTGTAACCCTAGGTTCGCATGAATGTATCAAACTTATGATACCATTCCCTGGGTGCCTGCTTTAGACCATAAAGACTTTTCTTTAGTTTGCATACAGCTTCTCTTTGCCCTTCACTGTAAAACCCTCTGGCTGCTGCATAAAAATTTCCTCATGTAAATCACCATGAAGAAATGCTGTCTTGACATCCATTTGGACCAAGTCCATATCTGCATGTGCAACCAATGCTAATACAGTTCTGAGTGTTGTCATCTTAACAACAGGAGAGAATATCTCGTCAAAGTCAACACCATATTCCTGCTTGAACCCCTTGGCAACCAGTCTGGCTTTATGCCTTGGCTTTTCACCAGGTGTGACCTTAAGTCGATAAACCCATTTGCATGGCAGTACCTTCTTACCAGTAGGCAAGGATACCAATTCCCAAGTGCCATTCTTGTGAAGGCTGTCCATTTCAGCCTTCATAGCAAGATCCCATTGAACCTTGTCTGCCCTCTGCCTAGCCTCTCTGTAGCATGAAGGCTCTCCACAATCAGTGAGCATCAAATAATCAATGCCTGGAACAAATCTTTCTGGCTGCCGCGTCGGTCTAGTTGACCTTCTAACCCAATGACCATCGTCTTGAGCTGGCTGTCCAGCCTGTTCATCACCCTGATAAGGTGGCTGTCCCATGTCTCCTGGCTGCATTTGCATGTCAGGAAGATCACCTAACTGTGCTTCATCCATTGGGATGTCTTCTGCCATACCTGGCTGTCCATTAGGACCTGCTGCAGCATCATTTAATGGCTGGTTATGCTGCTGTTGTGGCTGATTTACAGCCTGTTCGTGTTGCCCATGATGCCTGTTATCATCAATAGTTACTTTTAAAGGTCCCTGCTGTACAACAGGTTCCTTGAACATGATGGTTTCATCAAACACGACATCATTGCTGCGTATAAGTTTTCTGTTCTTGGGATCCCAAATCCTGTAGCCCATCTCACCTTTGTCACCGTAACCTAGGAATATGCATTTAAGAGACTTTGGATCCAGTTTAGTTCTGTCCTCCCTGCGTACATGCACATACGCGACACAACCAAAGACCCGTAGGTGTTTGTAAGACGGAGGCTTGCCCGTCCATGCCTGTTCAGGCACACCACCACATAGTCTCTTGTTTGGTGACCTGTTAATAAGGTGCACAGCTGTCTTTACAGCTTCAGCCCAAAATGTGTGGGGCAATGCAGCATGTGACAACATGGATCTGACTTTCTCTTGAATGGTCCTGAACATTTTTTCAGCTGTACCATTCTGTGGAGGATCATATGGTGCAGACAACACCCTTTGAATACCCTTTGCCTCACAGAATTCTTGAAATTCTTTGGACAAATACTCTCCACCATTGTCAGATCGTAAGGCTTTCAGTTCTTTGCCTGTCTCATTTTCGACCAGTGCAACAAACTTAGTGAAAGCCTTGAACGTATCACTCTTCTTTCTGAGAGTGTAAACCCACACTTTGCGGGTGGCGTCATCTATGAATGACAGTATGTACTTTGAACCTCCTAAAGAGAGTGTAGGCATCTCACACACATCTGTATGTACTAGCTCCAAGAGCTGTAATTTCTGATCTGACCTTCTCTTATGAGGTATTTGTACTTGACGACCGTAGAGACAAAATTCACATTTCTTTAAATCTGAATATTTTAGACTCGGCAAGTAACCAAAATGAGCCAATTGCTCCATTCCTTTAATACTCATATGGCCAAGCCGGCTATGCCACAATGAAATCTTTGGCAGCTCGGTGGCATTTACATCAGAATGCGGACAATGTCCAGCATGAAGTGAGTACAAAGTATCAACCTTAGGACCCCTGGCAATAGCCATTGCCCCTTTGCTGATTTTCCATTTCTGATTGCCAAAGGTGGTATGATAACCATCGTCATCCAACAACCCTGTGGAAATCAAGTTTTTCTTCACCTCAGGAACATGCCTGACCCCTTTGAGCATTAACTGCTGGCCATTTTCAAGAACAAGCCTGACATCACCTATGCCAATGATAGAACATGCATGGTTATCACCAAGAAAGACAACTCCCTTTTGCCCTCCTGCATATCTGACTAACAGATTTCTGTAGGATGTCACATGAAAGGAAGCACCTGAATCTATAATCCAGGAAAACATATCTGATCCATCACCAGCATGAAGTGTATGAGCCTCCAGTGAAGAGGTGAAACATATCTCATGTCCACTGTCACTAACATAAGTAACATTCAGCTCCTCTTTTTCTTTGCCCTTAGACTTGCCTTGAGCCTTGCCTTCTTCGGCTTTCTGGTCATTCTTCTTTTGAAAACACTTTTTCTCAATATGTCCCTTCTTGCCACAATAGTTGCATACAAGATCACACTTAGAGCGGGACTTGCTCCTCTCTCTTTCTTTGTCTTTTCCACGTGTTTTGGACCTGCTGCGTGCATTCAAAGCATTTGACTTCCCAATAGCATTGTTCTTTCTGTTCATCTCTTCCTGTAGAAGAGCACTCTCCACATCTGCAAATAACAGAATGGCTTTTGAGTTGCTGGTAGAAGTCCTGAATGTGTCCCATGACTCAGGTAGAGAACATAGGATGAGTGTAGCTTTCAGCTCATCATCGAGCTTCAACCCCTGGTTGATCACCTGGCTGAATATGCTGTTAAACTCAATAATATGAGTGGACATAGCTGTCCCCTCCTTCATTTGAAGACCAACAAGCTTTTTTAGCCAGTAAGCTTTTCCCGTGGCACTTTTCTTGGCATAAGTATCCTCAAGACGTTGCCACATCTCCCACGCAGTAGGTTCATCCCTGATGCCTACAACCAGTGAATCAACAACTGTAAGCATAATGGTCGACCTGGCCAAGCCGTCCATCTTCTCCCACTGCTCATCAGTAACGTTGGGGGGCTTAACACCCTTTTCCTTTATAGGCTTGTACTGGTCCTTCTGCATCAGCACATTGTAGCATTGTGTCCTCCATATGTCGTAATTTTTAGCTCCTTCGAGCTTCTTTATCTGAAACAAGGACGACACGTCGCTGCCGGAACTCATGGTAAAGAAAGTAGAGTTTGACTCCCTGTAGTCGTGCAATTAAGCACTAGTCACTCCAAGAAAATTCCCCCGCAGCGGAAGTACGATCAAAAAATGAATTTGGTACTGTTTCAGTGGCACAAAACCAACTGAATATTTTTCTCCCACTTGCTGCAGAAACAGTACAGCAAGCTGTTCCTGTCTTTTTCGCTGGCGAAAGTGCGGTACAGCTGCGTCAAATCGCTCCAGAAAAATCCCAGAACTGATATAATAAAAAAAAAGCAGTACTTTTTGACTTTTCTGATAGTCAAATATGGTCAAACCTGCTGTTTGACAGTCCCGGACTGTCAAAAAAACAGTAACTGTAAATCTCTGATTTTTGATGAAAATCCCTGATTTTAGACCTCCATATGCTTCATAAACTTTCCCCCCAACTGAATTTGCAGTTTGGAAGTAAGGTGGCTCAAAAGCCCTTTGAATGCATGAAGAAAATCAGGGATGTGACCTCCAATTTGAGAGATTGACCTTTGACCAAACACTGTAAGTCAAATTTGCACTTTCAAAGCATAATAGTGCTCCACAAGATAGCCTGATGCATGTAGAGTGCTCCCACTTGACAAATTGCCGGTCAGGCTACAAAAGCCCCAAATTTGAGTAAAGTCAAACTTGGTCAAAATCGACCAAATCTGTACCAAATGTGATTGTACTTGCAGCAACAAGCTAAAGCATTTGTCACAAGCATAATAGCATCAAAAGCCCCTTGAATTGGCAGCACATTCCGTGCATTGACACAGTAAATGGCATCAACTGCTACTGCTCACACAAGGCGTTTGACTGCAAATCCATTGAGTTGCATCCAACAAAGCATACACTGCAAGTATCAAGTACAGATCTGTCCAATGCATACTCTCAGTGCCACCACTGTGTACAATCACTGGCCAAGTGATAAGACCTGTCTCAACACTGTTTGCGGCATAATGCCTCAGTGCGAGTGTAAGCCCTGCCCCAAGTAGAACACCTTGGCTCAAATGCCAGTGGCGAAAAAACAATGTTTTCCCGTGAAAACAGATAAACAGTAAAGAAATGTGCCTCGATCTGTGGTACCCTGACTGTTGGCTGTACGTGAAAGTCAAGTACAGCAGTGCTGTACCAGATTTCGAGAGAGAAGGGGGGGAACTGGAGCTCGACCGCGCCCAGCTGGAGCAGCCGCGCCTTGCAGCTCTTGCCTGCGACCTTTCAGCCCTGGCCTGCGCCGTTGCAGCCGCGCCTTGCAGCCACGCCTTGCAGCCTTTGCCTGCGCCGTGCAGCCGCGCCTTGCGCGCTTGCAGCCGCCGTTGTAGCCGCCGTTCGCGCGTTGCCTGCGCCCTTCGCGATCCGTCCGTACGGTTGTACGGACGTCGTACGGCCGTACGGATCGGTCCGTACGGAAGGGGTAGGATAGGGAGAGGAGGGAGTGGAAGTGGAGGGAGAGAGAGAGCCCGTTGGCTCTGATACCAGTTGATAGATTGTGAGGGAGAGAGTGAGGGAGTAGGGAGACTCACTGCACACACACACTAGTGGGGATAATCACAATGAGTGAGTGGTACCTCCCCAAGTACACACATATATATTATGGATAAGGTAGTAACCCTTAAGTACATCTAAGTACAAATGTGTACTTAGTGTACTTAAGTGTCCTACACTAAAGTACAACATAAAGTACTATTTACATAGGGTGGCCAGTGCCTTTACCCCAACAACCTCAAGAGCAAAATCCTTGTGGATTCTCAGATATTCTCACCTGAAAAACAGCTTCCTGCACATTGGTCACAAATAGACAGCAGACTGCAACTTTTTGTGGTTTTGCAGAGGCTGTACTCCTACAGCTTATACCGGATCAACTTGCTTCCAAAAGCAAAGTTGTAGTATGTTCTGTGAACTACAACTTTCCAGTTCGGCACAAAGTGCAATTCCGCACCAGGAAAGAGATATTCAGTCCTGAAAATGACTGTTTTGTCATAAAAACAGCAACAACAGCTTCCTTGAATGTTTGCTGCCCTTTATAGCACTCATCTGCTCCGGCAAAAAACAGCCCCAAAAATGGTCAAAATACATCCAGCAGATCACCCCGTATGTCAACTGCAACACCAGCAAAATGGCAAGTACAATGCCTAACCAAATCAGCCCCAAGAATGCTCATAGATCAGCAATAAAATAGCCCAAAAGCACTGGCAAAACAGCCCCGAAATGTGCTCCAAACGATGCTAATCTGACAGGATCTCAATACATCACCGTACCACCGTATGTATCCAACATAGGCAAATAACCATGCATCCAACGAACTGTCAATGCATCTCAACCAGGCATGTACCACTATCAAAGCATGTGTCAATGCCACTGCCAAAGTGATGTACAGATCGAAAGCTCCTTGTGCAAGACTGCAAAATGGCATATGACCAGTCTCGCAAAGTGCCCAAGCAACAGCCTCAAATCAGCCTATCCACAGCTAATGTCCACAAGGCGTACTTCTACAAAATGTCCCGCAAAGAGACCAAAATCAGCCAATGCTCAGCTCCAAGACCTCAAATGCAACACCGGCTATCTCCTAGGCATACAACTGCATCAAACATGCAATCCAGAGGCTCCCCAACAGCTCCCAGATGAGCTAGAGACAATGGCAAAGAACTATGCCAAGACTGGAACCTGCAAGTGCCAAGAATGGCTATGGAGCCAAAATAAGACCCAAATCTGCAGGGAGGAAACCTCGATGTGAGGTTATAGGTAGCACAATTGCAAATTTTTAGGAAGCTTGGCATCAACGGAATCGCAATCGGAGGACTGTGCGAACTCCACCACAAGTTGCATATGCAGCTCTCCAATGCTCCTTCACGGTCTCCTACGCCAAAGAAGTTGCTCACCAACTGACTCCTGGCTCACAGAATAGCAGCAACAATTGCTCTTGACGCCTATCTACTAGCTGCCCATGATAACCAACGCCTCCAACAAGCACACAACGGCCAGCCACTTGCTGCAAAGGATGCATCAACAGCCAACGATAGGCTCCCACGAGACAACGTCAAGACCAACGGACAGCGGTTTCCTTCCAACGCTAGGTTGCTAGAGCACTGGAGCGCTGGAAGATAACCCAAAGTGATTCTTGTAGCTGCATTGTAGAGCAAACAGATTTGGATGATGTCTACTCAAAATCTCTCCGTGAATGAGAGAATCAAGCTCTCCAAAGCTCCTGGTAGATCTCTCGAAGCAGTGCCCGTTCTCCTCTCACCGAGCTCCTCGTAGATCGAACGCCATGGGCTCTGATACCAGTTGTGAGAGAGGAGAGCACACACAAAGGAATAAGGAGACACCAAAAGTGGTGGAGCAAAAGCTACTCCAGCTTATTCCTCTATCATATATATATATGAGTATACATGGGCACTGTACAAGTGGGTGGGCACACTGCCCTTTACCCCAACATGGTATAGCCAGCTGATGGATGCTTTGTTATGACAAAGCAGATGAAGTGAAGATACAGCAGGTAGAGGGGTTTTGGGGCTCTATTTAGAGCTGTGGGGCAGCGAAATCGCAAGAAAGGTACAACTCTGAAGTGTACGATCGTGTGCTCTTGCATGGCATGCATGCGGGTGCAGCCTTGGAAGGTTTGCATGCTGCTTATCTGCTGCATGCAATCGCATGCCCTTTTCCTTGTTTTGCAATCAGGACCTTTTTTTTTGGGGGGGCGCGATTAGGACTTGACCTTATGGAGTTGCATGTGCATGCTAGTGTCAAGCTTAGTAGCATGTGTTGATTCTCTAAGCCTGGATGCAGTGATGGCATGCTCATGGAAAGCCATGTATGAAGATCTATCGATTTGCATGCAATGTTTGCATGCTCATGCATGGGCTGGTCTAGACCTCAGGCTTGAGGGTGGATCGACATACCATGGCTGGGAGGTGAGCTGTTAGCTCAACCCCTATGGATGTTTTGTGGGAGTGTCCCGCGGTTTTAAGGAATCAGGCTTAAAGTCCTATCCCACCAGGGTCAGATGTCACTCGACCTGGTTGGGGGTGTTTCATTTGGTATCAGAGCCCACTTAAAGCTGGAAGAGCCCTCTTGTTTGGAAAAGCTAGAATTCCCACTTTCACCCCTTTTCCTATTTAGGTCTGTTTATCCTGGAATAGCCATGCGTTTCTTAGACTTGGCCAATCCATGGGATGTAAACCTCATCCTAGTTCTAATCTCAACCTTATGTTAATCCATTTAGTATCAACCTTGTGTAAGGGGACCATTTAGTTTTTTATGTTCTAAATAAGAGAGGGAGGGAGAGAGAGAGTTTTATTCCTATTTTTTAGAAGATTTTGTTTCTTGATTTACTTGTTTATTTTTGCTAAGTCACCTTCTTCCTTTCTTCTTTATTTCTTGTTTTCTTTCTCTTTTGTTTACTTGACGTATTTTAGTAAGCACTGGGTTTGCCCAAGAGACTCCGCGGGTCTTTAGAAACCCAATATAGCTACTTATGCTTGGGCAGTGACTTTAAGTGTTGCTTTGCTCGCTAAGTATGTCTTCCTTTTGTTTTTCAAAGAGTTTTTGTTAGCTCTTTTTTCTTCTCTTTTATTTTTTGTGTAGATTTTTGGACTTTAGAACAACAAATAATCTAAATTTGTATGATTGGATATATTCTAGTCTTACAAAGGTATATTATGTTAATCCAAATTCTAGGCTAGACTACATCCTAACCCTAGATCCAATCCAAGATCATAGGTGAGCTTGGCCTTGATCCTAGATAGTCTAGTCTTGGTTAGGCCCTATGACCTAGTCAGTCCATTTATGGACATCTTCTACCTTGTTCTCATCTCTTGCTCCATGTCTTCTCTTAGTTTTTCCATCATCCATCACTTACAGCGAGACATGAGACTAGCATAGGAGCTACTGCTTCCCAATCATTCAAAGCTAGCAGAGTTTTTCCTTTAAGCAAGGCTTCAAGGAGCTGGCTACAAGGCTGTCTACGCTCATGTTTCAGGATTGCACAATCTATCACATAATACATTAGCCCATTATTCTTCCAAAAAAGTCCAATGTGCCATGGGTAATAACCCAGTGCAGATATTGCACCACCATACATGCGTGCACAAAAGCAGAAGCAATCATTCAAAGGACTTTATAAACGTGAAGACCAACAATAGAGGGAGAAGGTGAATCTCTTTAAAATAAGATGCTGCCCAAAACAGGATGAAGTATGAAGTGTACCATGATGCCCTCCCAAGGCATGCTGCCTCCCTGAGGCTCAGTAGCCACCCTTGTGCCGAGAATGCAACACATTGGATTAAATAAGAGGGGGGCTTTATAGTGCTTGGGGGAGCACTCATACTCCTCAGACCAACTGAACATTAGCATTTGTTAATCAAGCCATGAATCAAATAAGGAAAGTACAAACATTGACATTAAAATAACAACGCAATAAATGTAAAGGGTCATGACCCACATTAATGACGAAGGCGTACTTCTCTGCTATTAGGATCTCCTCCCGCCCCATTTGCCATTAGCTGTATTTTCCTTTTATTTTGGCAATCAGTGCTCTTTGATTTCATATTTTGAGCTTGTCAGAATGTAAGGCGCAATGGCCAACGAGTTACATTTTGCGACTAAAAATTTCTCAGCTTTGTTCTCTGGGGTCTGTTTCTTTTGTCAAGAACCACAGCATATGTATTTCCTATGCAGATAATCTGTACTAAAGTGCGGGAAGGTGATAAACGCATTGTGCGTCTTAAGGAGGGTGAGGCAGCTGGCCGACATGTTGTCATTGTGGATGATCTAGTGCAGTCAGGGGGGACTCTTATTGAGTGTCAGGTATGAATTATTTTTGTCATTTGTTTCAAACTTCTGAGAAAGACAGGGTGGACAAGAGACCAGTGAAGGCTTTGATTTGGATTTGAGTGCGCACATGTGCGTTCAGGCATCTGTGTGTGGGGTGCTTTTATGCGAGTTGGCTGCCTTTATTACCCGGTTTTTCGTTTATTGGCCCCAGCTGACACTCTTCAAATCATGCAGAAAGTCCTATTAGCACATGGGGCGGCAAAAGTTAGTGCATATGCCACCCATGGTGTTTTTCCCAACAGATCATGGTCGAAATTTATTCACGAAAGTGGAGGTGAATGCTTTTTATTAGCAGCTTATGATGTTTTTGAATCGAGTTTGTTGTTTTTTTCGTTTGTTTTATGTCATGGTGGAAGGTTTTTTCCCTCTTAAACAGAGAATGAGGAGCAAGGCTTCGCCTATTTCTGGATCACAGATTCATGCCCGTTAACTGTAAAAGAGGTCATGGGAAAGCCTCCCTTTGAAGTTCTTAGTCTGGCGGGATCCATTGCAGCCGCCCTGCATATATAGGACTCTCCTTGGACAGATTAGGAGCTTGGTGCAAAGCAATCTGAAAGAGAAGTTTTGTTCTCAGGCTTTTAGAATTTGAGTCAGTTATTTTGTAGTCAAGATACATAGTTAATGGATTGATGCTCAATACAAGTTTTAATAATGCTGAAATCGGCATGCAGCAATTTTGGGTAAAGCTTTTTGTAGGGATTGCTTCTGATTATTGCAATTATGATTGGAAACTCAAATGCTGCGAGTTTGTTTTGTGCTAACCAGGCTTACATGGAACTTGTGAGATTTGTTTAGCACTAAATTGGGCGAATATATAAATACTTAAGATAGGGACTATGGTTTAAGGGATTAGAGTAGCATGGCATGGACTTCAAATGGTCGTATTGTTGAATGACATCAATGATGTGGTGCAATATTTGATTGACATTATTTTATTGCCTCCACTGAACCTAGAGGCCTGCCAATTTCTCCTTTTTAACACGAGTATCCTGTCAAAATAAATTGTGGGATACAGTTGAAAGTGGCTTAATGTGTTTTCTATTTTGGTTTATAAATCTCAGCTTGGGCTGATTATTTAGTAACTAGACAAATCACGTCCTCGTGACAAACTCCCGTCTTGAAAGAAGGCAAACGTCCTCGATTGCTTGCAAACCAAATAAAAAGAAATAATAGTAATGGAAAAACCAAAAGCAAATGAAATGACCAAAGCTGAAATAGAAAAATAACAAAATAACCAAATCTGAAAGATAGCCAACAATGCCGTCAACAAATCAACCAAGTTTGAAATGGGAGCGATCCAATAGACCAACCAAACTTGAAAGGACAGCGTACCAATGCCACCATGTCAACCAACAATGAATATGTATATGTAGAGCCATGGTAATAAATACAAAATACATTGCACATAAGATGCATCATAACCAAGTGGCTAGCACACCAATCATAGAGGCATGGCAAAGATACTGTGAGCAATCAGTATCTCGGGTGAAACAAAATGCAACATCAAGTGTTCTTTAGATATATGAGCGGGTTTGTACAAAAGAAATGGAAGTACTAACTTCTCCCCTGCGCATCAGGTAATGCTACAGACACCTGGCGCTCTGTTGAACTTGAATGAGGGCCACACAAAGTGGGCTCTAACTTGAAAGCCTTAAGGTAAAGTTGTAACACCTAAGGAGTATTTGCTAACTCGTTCTCGTCCATCCACTTTGCATGCAATGATGAATAGTTACAAAATTTCACTAAGTAGCGTCATGCAACTTTACCTCTTACCTTCCTTTTCTTATGTGCTAGAATTTGCTCAGGTACAAGGATATCATCCATGTCTTCCACCTCTGGTTAAATCTCCGGAGGCAAATTTGTAAGCACATCATCTTGAAAAGGCTTAAGGAGACTCACATGGGAAGCATTGTGAATCTTCCTAATGGTCAGGTAACTGCAAGCAAAATGCTACATCATTAATCTGTTGAGCTACCTTAAAAGATCTGTAGTACCTCATACTCAGCTTAGGGAATAGCCGAGTAATACCCCGTGTACTTTTCAACCTTGCTTTTTGAAAACGTAGCAAGACATAATCACCTTCCTTGATGACATCACACTTGTGCTTGTTTGTTGCCTTTTTTTGCTTCGCCTGCGACTTTTGCAATGCTTGTTTCACCTTTTGATAAGCTATGTCCAAGCTCTCCACATATTTATTAGCTTCAAAAATTTTATCTTTTGTCTATAAGATGGGTGGAATATTACGTTGGCCTTCCACTATCTCAAATGGTGCTTTACTTATGAAAGAATGTACCGTGTTATTGTATGCATACTCCACTAATGGTAAAAACTTCTCCCCTTGTGATTGGTGCTCCGAAACATATCAGTTCAGCAAATCTAGAGTTGTGGAATTAGCCTCCTCCGAATGCCCATCGGTCTGTGGATGAAAAGCAGAAGAAAATAGGAGACAAAGTAGAACACTAGACGTGAAAGATACTCCAGTTGATGCATGCTTATGTAAAGGAAATAATATCCAATGGATGAATTGGCTAAGAAAAGTGGACATTGGAAGCATCAAGAAGGAAACTGGGCATTGGAAGCATTTTAGACTTGTTCCCTATCCATGATAAAGGTTTTGGTGTTGTGGAAGATTTGTTCCACCAAAAAAATTCTAGAATCTATAATACATCATCCAAAATTTTATTCAGTCAAATAGAATATAACCTCCAAGTCAATGCATAAAGTTGTGGAACAATTCATTAAATCTACCTAGCAAGGAGTGATAAATACAGGCATATTGGCTCATACTTAAGAAATTAAAACAAGCATGCCTTTAAGTAGCTCCAAAAGTAAATCCCCACTACAAAAGCCGACAGATTTTGATATAGCTTGCTATGTGCTAAATTCGGGTATAGTTGGTGAGCCTTAGCATGTTGGAAAGATGGAGTTGATAGAA
Organism: Dipteris shenzhenensis; assembly: GCF_047967505.1. NCBI lineage: Eukaryota > Viridiplantae > Streptophyta > Polypodiopsida > Gleicheniales > Dipteridaceae > Dipteris > Dipteris shenzhenensis. The sequence goes on from NC_141606.1 coordinate 13,660,536, forward strand.
AAAAACGTTGTGATGAATGCCCAAAGAGTACTGTAAGCCATGGTGAAGTCTATGGCATGCCTATAGAAAAGAAATTAATGGAAAATTGAAGATTGTCATAAAACTAGATGAATGAGGTGGTGGAAGGTCAAAATTTAGATATAGTTTAAAAATAATGGCCAGAATCTTGAACATGGAGCCTTCCCTTAATGACCCAAAGTAGTTTAATGTTTCATCAACACAAGAGATTTGGTGGTTAGTTTCATTTCAAGTAATGTAGGCTTTATTTTTGTAGATGTATACTTGCATATAATTTGAAATGTGTTGGAAAGAAATCTATCATGTCTTTGTTAGGTCCCAAAAAAATCTCGTGAAGTTTTTAAGTGGTTCTTTTAACCAATTTCTAATGTGATAAATAGACGTACCAGTGGTGAGCTATAGATCCTACCCTGTACGGCTACTCTTTAAACCATAAAATGTATATATGGTATATCACATGGAGTGAATTTAAAGCACCCTTCTCCATTGTGCATGGGACAGAGAGTAAAAGACAAAAAAGATAAGGATGCAAAGAGAACATGGGTTGGTGTACTTGGAAGAATTGACAAAACCAAGCCACCAGATTAGGACATTGTAGAAAAGGATAAGTCTTGAAAACCAATCTTGTCTATTCCCTTATAAAATTTTCATTTTATATCATTGTTGCATATAACTTGAAGCCATAACAAGAGAGTCAAAAGATGATTGAAAGAATTGAGAAAGTGCTTTCAAGTATGGGATTGAACTCTAGCCAAGTAAAAAAAGGATGTAAAAAATTAGGGAAACTAGGCAATATTCCATGGAAACCAAGTTTTAGTGGTCTCGAAACTTTGATATTCTCTGTGTTTACTTTTTTAGGCCCCATCTCTTTTCAGATTGCATCAAATGAATCTTCCTAGCTATCCACTTTTAATGCATGTAACGAGCCATTCTTTTTAGCTTTATGCTGAACTATCATGGATGCTTCTTCCAAATCCTATATGGTCCTTCCCTCCTTTGTCATTTCTTGTTATCCTTGCTTTTTCCCTCTAGCACAAAAGAACTAGAGAAACATCTACAATTTCGTCAAAGTTTTCCGTCTAGGGAATTCCATGTCATTTTCCCATGCTTTTCACAACTCTCCAATGCAAGAAATGTAGATAGTTCTCTAGTGCAAGAAATGAACTATTCAAATCCTTCCCGTTAATTCCCACCCTTACATCCACATTTTTTTGTAACCCCATTGCCATAATTGCCTTTCATTGCTAGATGCTCAAGCGCCACCCAAAAAAGTGGTAGATAGAGGACCCATTGACTAGGCTGGAAGCAATAGTGTGGCACATAGTCGACCCATTAATTAAGCTAGAAGCAACAAAGAAACACCTCAAATGGATCAAATGTCACATCAAACAAGTAAAGGGGTTCAAGGAGTACCTTAAAGATTAAGAAGTGTCTTGCACGAGTGGATAGAGGCAAACCGAGAAGCAATGATAAGTAGCAACATAGGCATAAGTGAATGCTCAGAGAGAAATAAAAGAAAGAGAGATATATTAACATTTCCAAGAGGCCTCATGGGCCTATGAGACAGTGCGAATCCAAGAAGTACCTCATACAAGCCAATAAGGGCTGAAGCAAAGGGTTCACTAAGACCCTTACTAAGAACTAAAGCTGAAAAATTGACTGAAAAACAAAAGCTAAAACAGTAACATGCTCAGCTAGTGAACAAAATACTAGAGTAGCAAGGTAACAGGAGTGTGTCAGGTGCTCAGAGCTAGCAGTCCTAATACGTGCTCAAGTTCCATATATCCAGGTAACCTGGTGGCACTCTGATGAGATGTGAGAAGCTCACGTATCTGTGTCTGTCAGGCTGTCTCACGATGTGGGGGAGAGCGTGGTCTCCTCGATCTCTGGATCTGGTGTGCTACGTCAAGGGTGATGCCTCCTCTCTGGCGGTCGCCTCTGAGAAGGGATGAGATAGACCGGACCTTGATCGTACGTACTCTGGGCTCTCTTCACATTGCATGTGGAGTGTGTGTCCCTTATGCACCCCTACCGTTGATCCATGATGCTCTCATCTCATCAATCTCCTCTCCCTCGGCTATGGCATCAGCCCATGCTACTATGATCACTTCTTGAAAGTGTCATGTGGATGAAGTGATTATCAGACCCCAGTACTTGGACGACAGACGAGCCTCATATGCTTTGAGGGTTGCCATGGAGCAGATGTGGGTCGAAAAGATATTTTACACACCCCCATGGCCAAGGCTATGAGGTGGAAGCTGCACTAACAAATGAGGAAATGGATAGAGAAAAGTTTGCAATTGTGAAGAGCAAATTAAGTGCTTGTTGTTAGGGGTTTTCCTTGCAAATTTTGTCTTGCAAGCTGTCAAAAAAAGGCATATGGATGAAAAAATTGAGCAGGTGATGGATAGGAAGGCAAGCTAGAGTCAAAATTTTGGCATGTTGTTGAAGTATTTTGTAAGGAGTTACCATGTATATTTGGGATGGAGGATGTGCAAGATAGTGGGTGGGTTGAGCAATTGAGTGAGACCTTGGGGGAATCGGTTCAAAGAGTGTTACCAATGTAGAGGGTTCATTTGGAATGGATAATTTCTAAGCAAGAGTTGTGGGAATCTCTTTAAAGTTGATAAATCCTTGAGGCCAGATGGTCTGAAGTAGAGTTCTAAGTTGATTTTTGGAGTGATTTAAGAAGGATTATTTGAAGGTGGCTAACTGGGTGTCTCTGGCCTATCGCAATAGTGTGTCTCTCTATTAGCGCATCTCAAGCAGGTAGCTCCCAACACAGACCTGATCGTGAAAATGTATCAATTGTGTGAGTGGGCCAAAGCCATAGCTGTCGTTCTTGAAAGAGGCAATGGTATCATCACCGAATCTCATATTAGACTGGGCAAACACATAGAAAGTGTTCCTCTGTCTCAATCTCCCCCATCTGGCATAGTGTGCAAGCCCTCTGCTCTCTGGATATGCCTGCAGCTCTCCCTACCTCGATCCGTAGCTAATGTGATGAGAGTCGTAGCTGACCAATGGCGATCCTCAGTGCATGTGAGACTATCCTGTCCTCAAGATACTGAGGTCTGATGACAAGACCGTGCTTTGAGATCCTCAGGAAGTGATCACGGTAGAACTGGATCTTGGTGGAGAGCTCCTCTCCCCCCCAAGCTCTAGATGTATGGAGCTAGACCCAATCGTACGATACGGTTGATCTCATCTCATGGGATCATCTAGGGTGGTGTGTCAAGCTGTATTGAAAGGGAGGAAGTCTATCCATCTGAATGCCGTGGCTACCAAACCATGTGGAAACCCATTCATGCCATGCTGTATCGACACCACTCTCCACTAGTCGCCTGGAGGACTCTAATGCTAGTCTCAGTAGTCTCCATTGGGATAAGGAACAAACTCTGTGGAGAAACGTCACCGTTTGGAAGATGGCATCAACCTGGAGGGGGGCCATGGTGAACTTTTCCTATATAATCTGATGAGGGACTGAGGGTTTACTCCGAATCATCATGGATCCCATGGTAACCTATAATCTCTCAAATCTCTTCCATTCCATTGCTGAAATGTCACTCCCCCTGCTGCGTACATGGCAATCAGTCTCATCAGTGTGTCAAAGAGCCAACCCTTCGACGGGGAGTCTTGGAAGTGTACCTGGAAGCATCACCTCTCTAGTCGGGCCAGAGCACCTCGTCCTCGTGTGACTCGTGCCGTGCCTGCATGGATCATCGTGAAACCTAGTCCAGTGAACACTATCCCCAAATATGTGTAGGACTGCACTATCTCCACAGGCTCGCCCAGGTATGTGAAACTATGGTGATGGGATACTATTGCTCGCTAGGTGTTGAAGATCATAACCTTGGTCTTCCCAAGGTAAAATGTCAAGTCTCTCTCTTTACAAAACATCTCCAAGACCTCTAGATGTTTCTATAGTCCCTCTGCGGAGGATGATATGAGGACTATGTCATCAGCATACGACAGTATCTACACCATCATGTCAGCTGGGAGCGAACCTTCTCCGCCTAATCAATCGATGAAAGAAGTGATCTCGTCCATATAGAGCTCGAAGAGAGTTGCTGACAGGGGGCAGCCTTGCTTTACTCCAATGGTGCTCTCAATCCAGTCTGATAAGCCTCTAGGGGTGTATATCTTCCCGTTGACAGACTCATATAAACTCATAACCCCCCAAATCATGATGGCTGGGAGTTGTAGTGCTTGTAATCTCCTGATCAGTTGAGAACGTGGGATAGTGTCAAATGCCTTATGAAAGTCTACGAAGCAAGTGTAGACTTTCTAATGCTTCGACTTTGCCTCCTCGATAATAGCCCTCAGAGTGAAAATGTGATCCAGGGTGGAGTGCTGTCTCCGAAATCTTGCCTGCCCAAGTGCCCACTGTCCGTGGTCCTCTGTGTGACTACTGTGAGTGCTCTCAACGGAAGCAAGAACGGAAGAGGGAGAGAGAGAAACAGAGTGCTACACAAGTTTTGGTGGGTGCAGAACCCCTTAATCTTCTTTTTCATTCATTTATATATGTGTTTGAGTATTGTACATAACCGGGGTAAAGGCACAGTGACCTTTGACCCCCACAACCTCCCCCTTAAAGGACAATGTGCTTTTAAGGGAGAAAAACCAATGAGCATACTATTTAATGCCCATCAATACACGACAATACTCAAACCGCTGACTAGGTAGACTCTTCGTCAGCATATCTGCAGGGTTATCATCTGTATGAACCTTGACAAGCTCTATGCGCTTGTCCTCAAGTACCTCCCTGATGAAATGGTACCTGACCTCAATGTGTTTGGTCTTTGCATGAAAGACCGGATTCCGTGCTAGCAGAATAGCACTCATGGAATCACTATGAAATGTCGGTACACCTGTATGAATCCCCAAATCTCCCACTAGTCGATCAAGCCATATAGCCTCCTTACAACCCTCTATGGCTGCAACATACTCAGCCTCTGTGGTAGACAAAGCAACGCACTTTTGTGCGCGAGACATCCACAACATTGCACCACCTGCAAAGGTGAACACATAACCAGAAGTGGATCTACTATCCACATGTCCTGCATAGTCTAAATTTGTGTACCCAAGTACACACATGTCTCCTCTACCAAAGCAAATGCACATCTCCTTGGTACCCTTCATGTACCTCATGATGCACTTAACTGCCTCTCAATGCCTCTTTCTTGGATTAGCCATATACCGACTAACAACTCCCACTGCAAATGCAATGTCTGGTCTAGTAGCTATCATAGGATACATAAGACTCCCAACTGCTGATGCATAAGGAACCTTGGCCATCATGGCCCTTTCCTCATCTGATTTGGGACTATCTATATGACTCAGTTTCACATATGGAGGCAATGGAGTACTCATTGCCTTCCCCCCCTCCATATTGAAATGCTACAATACTTTTGTAACATACTCTTTTTGTGAAAGCCAAAGGAGTTTCCTACTCCGATCACACGTGATGCGCATACCAGGAATATGACCTGCAAGTCCCAAATCCTTCATATCAAAGGCCTCATGCAACTTGGCCTTTAATGCATCTAGCTCATAAGTATTCTTGCTAGCCAATAGCATATCATCCACATATAATGCCAAGATTATCAGTGTAGAGGCAGTGATCAATTTCACTCCTTCTAAAACCCTAGGACCGAATGAAACCATCAAACTTCTGATACCATTCTCTAAGCGCTTGCTTAAGACCATAGAGACTCTTCTTCAGCTTGCAAACTAAATGCTCTTTGCCCTTTTCTTCAGAGCCTTCCGGCTGCACCATGTAAATTTCCTCATGCAAATCCCCATGCAAGAAAGCTGTCTTGACATCCATCTGCATAAGCTCCATATCCTCTAATGCCACTAGTCCAAGCATGCATCTAAGTGTCGTCATCTTCACAACCGGAGAGAATATCTCATCAAAGTCCACACCCTTCTCTTGCTTGAACCCTTTAGCAACCAAACGGGCCTTGTACCGAGGCACATCATCACCTATGACCATTTTATAGACCCATTTATATGGCAATGCTTTCTTTCCATGTGGCAAAGAAACCAAGTCCCAAGTCTTATTCTTCATAACTGAACTCATCTCTGATTGCATAGCATACTCCCACTTGCATTGATCTCACGCATCACAGCCTCTCTGTAGCAAGAAGGCTCCCTACAATCAGTAAACATCACATAGTCTACCCCTGAAACAAACCTATCAGGCGGTCTAGACACTCTAGATAATCTTCTCAAGGGCATTTCAGCTTGCTGTCCCACTTGCATATCAGCCACATTTGGCTCATCATTTCCACCAATAGATGATCCATCATCTACCCTTGATTGTATACCTATGGGAGTACTTGGTGGTACCATTTCATGCACATTTGGTGCATGGACAGGTTGCTGTCTATCAACATATGCAGGTGGATTCACATCTTGAAAAGTGATTCTTCTCATTTCCACATCCCTCATGGGTGCCTTATGCATCTTCTTCTCATTAAAGACTACATCTTGGCTGCGTATGATCTTCTTTGCTTCTGGATCCCAGAGACGATAGCCCATCTCTCCACTTTCACCATAACCCAGAAAGATGCATTTTCTAGACTTAGGATCTAGCTTCTTTCGAAGCTCTTTTGGCACATGTGCATATGCCTCACACCCAAATATACGCAAATGAGAGTAAGAGGGCTTCTTGCCACTCCATGCCTCTTCAGGAATACCACCATCCAAACTCTTACTAGGTGATCTATTGATCACATGCACTGCAGTCTTCATTGCCTCAGCCCAGAAACCACAAAAAAGACTTGCATTGGAAAGCCTGCATTGCAACCTTTCTTGAATGGTACGGTTCATCTTTTCTGCAACTGGATTTTGCTTTGGAGTACGAGCGGATGTGAGCTCCCTCTTAATCCCACATGTATCACAGAAATGCTGAAAGTCATGAGAGAGATACTCTCCACCATTGTCAGTCCGTAGGCATTTAAGCGTTCTACCTAACTGATTCTCAACCAAGGCCAGCCATTTCTGAAATACCTAGAACACATCACTCTTCCGAGCTATAGCATAAGCCCACACTTTCCTTGTTGCATCATCAATGAATGTCACATAGTATTCAGCCCCGCCTAATGACCGTGTAGGCATGGGACCACATACGTCTGAATGCACCAAATCAAGCTTTTCAAACTCTTTCTTTCTCCTTCTTTTATGGGCTAATTTAGTTTGCTTCCCATAGAGACAGTGCTCACAAAATTCAAAATTAGAGAAACTCAAATGCGGTACATAACCCAAACAGCATAAGAGTTTCATTCCCATTTGGCTCATGTGCCCCAACCTGCAATGCCACAAAGAAGTGCTTGGCTGCTCGGTTACTGCAATAACATGATCAAATACCCTTGATACATGTAAGGGATACAAAGTCCCACACTTGGCACCCCTGGCCAAAAGCATAGAGCCCTTCTGAATTTTCCAACTCTTAAAGCCAAAAGTGGTGTGAAAACCAGCATCATCTAGGTGACCCAGTGAAATAAGACTCTTGGTGAACTTAGGCACATGTCTCACATGTTTCAAATAAATGCAGACCCATTTGCAAAAGAAAACTTTATGTTACCTACTCCCACTATGTCACATGCATAGTCATTTCCAAGATACACACAACCTGTCTTTCCACTGTCATAAGTGGAGAACCATTCCCTATGGGGAGTAACATGGAATGAAGCACCAGAATCCAAAATCCAATCCTGGGAATATGCATCATCTGAAGTGGTAAGAAACTCTGCAGATAAACTAGACATGAAGAGAACATCATTGTCACTATCATGTGTGACTGCATTGATCTCCTCGATCTTCACTTTTCCTTTGTCCTCCCTTGGACTCTTTTCCTTTTGATTTGCACCCCAATTTGCATTCTTTTTCTTATCATTTTGCTCTCTTTTCAGCTTGTAGCAATCCTTTTTCATATGGCCCTTCTTGCCACAGTGATAACACTCAATAATCTGTGCCCTGGATTTGCTACGAGACATCCCTCTTTCTTGGGACTTCCCCTTGAACTGTGATCTGCCCCTTTGCACATTTAAGGCTGCATCCTCCTTGTTGCCATCCATAGACTTCCGTCTAATCTCCTCAGCCAACAAGCTACCCACAATATCATCAAATTTCAGTACTCCACCAGGTGCAGAGTAACCGACAGTTGTACGGAAGGTATCCCATGAGGATGGCAATGAACATAAGAGAAATATTGCCTTAGTCTCCACATCAAAATTCATCTTCTGAGCTTAAAGCTGACGGAAAATAATATTGAATTCATTCAAGTGAGAAGCAATGGAGACCCCTTGCTTCATCTACAGCTCAAACAACCTCTTCATGAGGTAAACTTTATTAGAGGCAGTTTCCTTTTCATAAGTGGCACACAGTTTCTTCCACAAATCTTTCGTAGTCTGCTCATTTACTACTGTGAAATAAACTGACTCTGCAAGATGAAGTCTAATAGTAGATTTTGCTAATGCATCCAACTCATTCCAATCATCCTCAGACATATTTGCAGGCTTAGCTTCAATCCCTGCCAAGGGTTTAATCTGCTCCTTTTGAATAAGCACATCCCTTATTTGTTCTTTCCACAAGGAAAAGTTTGTCCCATCAAACTTTTTAATGCTAAAAAACTCCTTTTCAGACATGGAAGAGGATGCCATGATGCAAATGAAGCAAAAATCCCAAATGCTAGTGCCTACAAGAGAGAATCACACCAAATACCAGGTGCACCCAAATGTGTATGCCACAATAGAGTGAAATATCACCAAAACTTATGTCTTAAAGCCTCTGGCTCATGTGCATATACTATGCATCCATATGAGCAAATCTGACCCAAAAGAAAATGCCAACTGCAATGGCAATAAGTGCCAAATGACTCAAGCATAAACACCGTCCACTGGCATATGCATTAATAATATCTCATCCAAGAGAGCATAGCACTATCAGTGCATCACCTCAATGTGTCAAAGCTGTCCCTCAGCATAAAATAGCATCCATGTGCAAAGCGTCCATAAAAATAGCATCCCACAGGGCCATTTGGGCCTATCAGCGCATCCAATAAGGTCCGCAATGCATCCAAATGGCCTATAAATCATCCACTGCAACCCAATGCACACCATGAATGAGCGCACACTGCTCAAACTGCAACTAGAGTGATCTGCATAAGGTATGCCCAAGAAATCATAGTCGTACGGTAATGACCGCTACTACAAATAGAACCTGAGATGCCAAAAAACATAGGCGCCATTGCATAATCGAACTCAGCAAGAAAATATACAAATATCTCTCTTCTGCTGGAACTCCAAAATCCCAACCGATGAGTGAGAAATGGGAGTCAACACTTATCCACTGCCATGTGGCATAAATCTAAGGTTTCAAAACCTTAGAATGAAATATGCATAACAAAGAGACGAAATCGAATACACAGAGATCTATAACTCTGAAAATCCTCCACCGAATCGCGTAAGAACCGACAGGTAGGGGTTTTTAGGCGTGCGGAACGCAATGGGACAGACGGTTTTGGAAACCGTGGTCTCAATCATTGGGTCCAACACACGGATTGAAAAACGTTTTTGAAAACAGAGCTATTTGTAAACTCCACTGGAGTGCGAATGATGAGCAACATAGAAGTTTTAAGACCTCCTGAGTTCACCGGAAGTGACAGATCTACAAATGGTTGCTCCAAACTTGAGTTGCAATACCCGGGCAAAAAAACGCAGAAACTGACATAGTGAGCCAGAAATCCAATGAAATGATCCCAGATTCAAGAATGAAGGTGTTTCCAAGCTCCTGAAGTGAAGTGGACACCAAAAGCAAGCAATAGTTGCCTCTACAAGTCAATACGGAGTCTCTGTCATCGAACGGTACAGGGAAAGCTAAAAAAACGACTTTTTCTTTGAAAACACTTAATAGGCTCTCAAAACCACTTCGCAAAGCCAAAGTGACTTTTCCAAAGGTTCCTCCAAGGTCTCTATACACTCGGATGCAAGTAAAGTCACCCACAAAGCTTCCCACAGTGCTTCTTCTTCCTCCTACAGAGCTACTGAGCTTCCAAGCATTCACACACGCTTAGCTAGATCACCCGGGCTCTGATACCAGTTGAGAGTGCTCTCAACAGAAGCAAGAACGGAAGAGGGAGAGAGAGAAACAGAGAGCTACACAAGTTTTGGTGGGTGCAGAACCCCCTAATCTTCTTTTTCATTCATTTATATATGTGTTTAAGTATTGTACATAACCAGGGTAAAGGCATAGTAACCTTGAACCCCCACATGCTAATCTCCCTCTCTAGTACCGACCCATATATCTTAGCCAAAGTATGGCCAATCATAAGAGTATGATAGTTCCCAGTGTGCATGGGATCGCCTGCCTTGTGTATCGGTACTATGGTGGTAGTGCTCCAGGTAGGTGGGAAGCCATGACATACAGCATGATTGAACAATTGTGCTAATATCGGGGTCAAGATCTCTTGCCTATGTGCAAAATGCTCAGTGCGTAGTCCCTCATGATCCGATGATCGTCGGTTATGAAGTCCGAGAAGGGCAACTCGTACATTTTGGGGAGTACACAAATGGCATGTGGTGGGCCTGGGCATAGAGGACATATTAGGTGGTGCCTGGTCTGGGACATCATATAGGAAGCATGCATATGTGTGCTAGACTGGGGGATCTGTGATGGGAATGGGTGACTTCCCTTCTGATAGGAGTCCCCATCTAGTGGTAGGATCTCCTCCACGAAAGGATATGATCACCTCGTCCATTCTACGCATGAGGAAAGCCCGCTTCTTACGCTATGTAACTCGGCGTGATATCCGATGTGCCTCTAGCGGAGTCAAGTGTCCCAATGCTATCTCACGTGTAAGGTGGACTCTCTTCTCTCTGCACTCATCATCAAACCATGGATTTTGGGGCATCTTCCCATTTGAAACACGTGCAGATCGTGTCATGGGAAAGGATCTGGCAGCAACATCCTGTATCACTGATGTGAGTGTCTAATGCATGTGCGAGGTCCATCCCATCCTCAAGTAGTACTGGAAGCTCAGAAGCCAGGTGGTCACGTACACTGGATTAAGAGCACGGTCAAAATGTATCTGGACATGAGCGGGTGGTGGAGGGGCCCTCCTCATGGCTGGTGTGGCGACCGATATGCAAGAATTGAGATATGAGTAGTTAGCTCCAAGTGGAGGAGGTGGCACCATAAAATCATGTATCCGTGGGGCCAATGCTAGTGGGCCGAGCAGGTAGTCTACCGTGCTACTTCCCCCTCCATGTGGGAAACAAGTGAGGCCACCAGATGATGGCCATCTACGAAGACCACCATATATGATCAAGTCATGTATGGCTCCCAGCTCGAGTAAATGTCTCCCATATGTTGTCACTAGTGCTTTTGCCTTTGCTGATTGCCTCATGATCCCCAGCTCTGCTGCATCCATCTTTGGTACTATGAGGGAATCCTCATCGAAATCTAATAGGCCCACCTGTCTGTTCCCAGTTCGTGCATTGAAGTCACGAGGAGGAGAGTGTCCCCATGTCTGGAGAACTCCGTGATATCATCATGAATAATCTCATATGGGCTATGCCCATCAATGGTGACCTCTCGTGCATAAGATGATGTTTCTGGGGAAATTAATGTAGAGAGAGAGAGAGAGAGAGAGAGAGAGAGTAATGTCGCTCACTACAAGTCTATGAGACAATACAAATTCCAAACAGTGACTTACTACATTTGGATAACCAGAGAATCGGGGAAGTGCACAAGGGTAGCTCCTTCCAAATTATTATAAGACATAGCTACATTCTAATGTTATATAAGTGGCCTTTGTAAGATTAGTTTAAGACTAAGTCATTGGGTTTGGATTTCAAGTCCCTAATCAATGCTTGCCCATCTTGAGATACCGCCCATTTGCTTGCCTTGCATGCTTTCTTTACTTTGGTTAGTTCACTATTTCTTTGTTTAAGCTAGGTCAGAGTGAGCTCCTCAAGTATTCAAATCTTTGTACCCTTCAGCTTATGTGTTTGTCTAAGGATCTTAACTCTTACAACCTTCCCTTTGAAGTAGACCTGTGCTTGTGTGCCATTTTCATTGATATTGCTATATCATTATCCTCACATTCAACTTGTGGTACTTCCTCCTTAAGACATATGATTGTCATCAATGCCTTTCTCCTGGTCATCATGAAGGTAGCCATCTTTCAATCTCCCAATGTGCAAGATCATCTTATTTTGTGCTTTAGTTTCCTACTCTTTTAGTTCCATATAGAGATCCACTCTATTGACTTTGTTGTTGCTAACATTAGTAGCCATTTCTTGCTTGATTGAGCTTACTTGATTGGAGATCATATCCTTCATCATGAAGACAAGAGTCGACGCCGGTGGAGATGCATTACCTCCGCATATGAGCTCTACAATAATTTCATGCCTCCCAAATTATTATAAGACATAGCTACATTCATACTTTGTTTTGCTACTCTTTTACTTCCACACAGATACCCGGTCTATTGGTGTTGCTATTAGAATCAAGAGCCATTTTTTCCTGGATTAAGCTCACTTAATTGGTGATCATATCCTTAACCATGGAGATAATTGTCAATGCTCATGAAATGCTTCACATTTGTGTATGACCTCTGAAACAATTTCCTCTTTTTATCACTCTTCTATGAGTCCAAGAACACATCCAGGATTCTCACACTGAGAAACCAAATTAACTAGAGTTTCCACAATAGCAGCAAAACCTGTCATGCTTATGTACTCCGAATAAAAGACTACAACAATCAACTTGCGACAAAAGCAAATATCTAGTACTTTTATCCCAAGGGCTACAAACTAAAGTTTGAGAGTTAGATTTGCTCTCGTGGGTCTAAGATGATCCTTTGTAAGTCTTTGCATAGGAGGTGGGTATCAATAAGGCTACAATGGCCAAGTACAAGAGCTTGTATATGTATCAAGACAACGAATGACCTCATCTTGGGAGACTCCATAATGACCTAAATGCCCCTTTGCTTAACCTAGCCTCTAGGGTGGGCCAAGGGTTCAATACAACCTTGAGTGACCTTAACCCAACTAGTTGTGAATTGAAATGAACTAAACAAAGACGGACAAAATGAGCTAATTGGGGGTGTGCGGTAGCAACCTAGACGAAGGCAAACTTTGAAAGAGCTTTGGAGGCTTTGGTCTTGGCATATATAAGGAAGCTAACCAGGAGTGAGTTTAATAGACAGATAGGAAAGCAAGATGAGATGGGCAAACAGGAGAGCTCTAAGGTAGATGGAACGGGAGAGAGAGAGAGAGAGAGAGAGAGAGAGAGAGAGTTGTGTTAATGTCTTCAAAAGTCCAAAATGGCATGGGAGACAAATGACAAAAACCATATGAGGCACCAAAAGAGAGCCTAACAACTTCTCCACTATTAACTAAAGAGGAAAACAACAAACTGCAATATACATTGTTCCTATGCTATGTAATCTCTCTCTCTCTCTCGTATGGGGAGGGAGAGAGAGAAAAGAAAAAGAAAGATCTATTAACGTCTGCAAAAGACCTCACCAGTTTATGAGACAAAGTACCAACACCAAAAAGTGACTTACTACATCTAGATAGCCAAAGAATCGAGGGGGTGGACAAGGCCAACTCCTCCCGATTTATTATAGAGCATAGCTACATTCTAACACTATCATAAAGTGGTCTTTATAACATCAATTTAAGACTCAAAGTCTGAGAGAGAGATTTTACTTATCGCAGGAACAATCCTAAGGAGCCACAAAAGACTCATCCGATGTCAATCTGAAGATCGAACTCACACAGCCCACAAACAGACTTGCATCACATAGACCAACACACACAGACCAATCACACTCACCAAGTTAAAAACAAAACATTAGATTCGAAATCTTAATCCAGGGATATGCAGGAAACCCAAAACCTTTTTCAGTTGGACCTTTTCACCAGTCATGGACTAGTGTCAAAATACACACATTCCAACCAAACTAATAAAAGTATGAGCACTATTTCAGTGAGTGCATTGCGCTTGCTTGTCAAACCTTACATGCAAAAATGGCAAGCCCTACAAAAGTAAATTGACAGCCCATCTTAAACACATGGGAATACTCTCTCTTTTGCATCCCTGAAACTAAACCGACCTTACATTTGCAGCACTATAGAGAGCAACCTAAGTGACTATATGTCCATCCATTAATCTACAATTTCACCCTCCTCGATTTCACCTTCCTCAATTTCTTCTTCTCTGTAAGGAATACCTTCCCTCACACTCATATCTTCATCTAATGCTGTCTCCGTTTGAGTGGCTGCTGCAGCTTCTGATCTAAGATCCTTCACGATTGTAAAATTACTCATGCAGGCTGGACTCACTACATGTATAACAGGGTACTCAATGATTGTCAAACCTGAAAGTTGAGAGGCAAATGACTCTGAGGGATCTAATTCTACAAAACTTTTCTGTTCACCCTGCATAAAGATCAAGAACCTCTATCAAAATATCTTGCAATGATACAAACCTTTTAACCCCCCTGACAGAACATGATCAACACTTGAAAATCAAAAGACGTTCTCACCGAGCAAGGTTCTTTCACGAGAAGAAATCGCATGCAGTCGACAGGCTCGTTGAGGCCGCCTTTTAATTTACGCTGGGCAGCTGGATTGCAATTACTATCCACCAGCTTGTTTTCAAGCATCTTTGCTGGGCTCAGATTTTCATCTGCACTGGCAGTGGAACTCAATGTGATTCCTTAACATAACTGTCTCCTGCATTTGGCAGGACAGCAGCCTCAATTACAGGCCCTGCCTGGATCTACCCATCAATCCTCAAAATAGCAAGCCATCTTTTCAAAATAGGATCTTAATGTAACTCAATACATTTACAATATTTTCTTCCTTTACCCTTGCTTATTCAAACATGAAGGTGGGTAGTTATCATGTTCTTCTAGCATTCTACAATCATCCCCCTTGCTTTGAAAATATATTGGCTTATTTCTGTCCTGATTCCTTACAAGGATAAAATATCCTTGCTGGTCTATGTACTACATAGTCCCAATGAATGAAAAGATAGCTACAATAAAAAGTAAGAACTCGCCAAGCTTTTGATCTTCTTTTCACATAAACTCTCTTAACTTTTCGATGTTTCAGATGAGATTCATAAGATTTATGTTTTACAAAAAAGGCATAAGCAGGCTTAAAAACCAGGCCCACCAAAAATCTAAAATATCATAAGAGCTGTACATTCGTCAACCAAAGTTTACACAACCTTTTGCCAAAAAATAAAAAAGCAATAGTTACCACCGTAGCCAATTCAAATGCACATAGTCAATACATGTATATATGAGAGGGACAGGGGGGGGGGAGAGAGAGAGAGAGAGAGAGAGAGAGGGCTACCAAGTATTGACAAGCCTTAGATCTATAGAACAGAAAATCCACTCAATTCTCCACAAGATGCACCTGCAACTGCAGAGTATAGACGAATGCATCCTTGCTTTTCTTATTGGGTTCCCTTTTCTTGTTTGCTGTTCAATTTTCCTTTGGTGTTGCATTGAATGCCTGCTGGTCACCATCACCCTCATGCTCTGCCTTGCTTCCTCCTGATCGACAGGGGACCAGGCTCCTTGGAAGTCAACCACCTTGATCTATTCGCCAGTTCTGAGGGTTGTCACTCAGCCGTTGAAGCTCCTTGGCAATTTACTCAGCATGAGACTAGCCAACTGATTGCCATCCACCTTCTGACCTACAATGGTGAATTGACATTTGAACACTACGACTTTGACTACATGATCACGCGCCAGGTCCCCTTCCATCATCTTCAACACTAACAGCTGATTTTGGTGCATTACAATGCGACTGGTATGCCTCAAACGGAAGCATTAAATCTGCAGTCTCTGCCAGTTGAATGTGCGGAATCATTGAATCTGCAGTCGTCACAATGATCATCCGGCGTCTTTGCTAAACAAAAAATAATCTGCTCCCATTCTTTGACGTCATTTGGGACTGCCATCCGGATTACCTTTCCTTGCTACATCCTTCTAGTCCTCCGGTTGCAATTCCCCACAATGCCCATGCAATCATGTGACTCTGAAGCTTGATCTTCCAGATTCCGTTTAGCATGTGTCTAAGAATCTTGATCTTCCAGAATCTCGAGAATCTAAAAAGGGACAGCTTAATCCAACATTCAAACTTCATGTGTCCACAAGAGAGAGCATCAAACCTGGAGCAATAGGCAATAATAGAACTGTCCAAAATATCTCAAAGTATATTGCACAAAACTGAACCAAACACTTCTTACAGAGAAGTCCCAAAAGCGGCAGCAGTCCACTGCCCTTGATGCTCTATTGTGAGCACCTGTACTGCTCCTACTGATGCCCTTGCACTTCTCAGGTTACAGGCTCTTTAGTGAGCTTCAGTGACCTTCTGTAGAGTGAGTTTCTCAGATGGCTACTGGCTGTAGGTGTGCACCACATGATGCTCCACAAGGGTGAGGGGCTGCCTCTGGAATGAACTAATGAACTGCCCCTGGATGGGGCCTTTTATAGGACTGGGCAGCCCTCTAGCTGGCCGACCCAATCAGCAAACCTGCTGACCCAGTCAGGTCTGACCCGACCTGCCACAGACAGGGCCAACCCAGACTGTGCCGATTATGGCCAAATATGCCACGCCACTGGTCACCTTTGTTTGCAGCACTGCAGACTTGAAATATGCCCTCCTCCGGACTGCCAACTGGCAGTCTATATGGATACTGACCTGCTGCAGTCCCTCCTGGCCTATTTAAGGGCCTCTGCAAGTGCCTATTGCTGTCCCTGTACCTACTGTTCCAGACTGCATTTGCTCTGCTGCAGTACCATACCTGCTGTACAGTCCTGGCCTCTGTACCTGCTGCTGCACCAACTGTACCAGCTGCCCAATTGGCTGAAATGTGTGGAGACTTGCATGGCTCATGGTTCACGTGGTTTGTGCACAGTGACTGGTTGACTAGCGCATGAGAAACACTTGGCTCACCCTGGTGAAAAGATTTACGTATGCATGGCAGTTTCTTGAGGATACTCGTGTGCACAGTGGTTAGTTGACTAGCGCATGAGAAACACTTGTCTCACACTCATGAAAAGATCTACATATGCATGGCGGTTTCTTGAGGATACTCGTGGTGGTGCACAGCAGCAATTGAACCTGGATACTTGTGTGCACAGTGATTGGTTGACTAGCGCATGAGAAACACCCTGGTGAAAAGAT
The DNA here is from genome assembly GCF_047967505.1 of Dipteris shenzhenensis. Classification (NCBI taxonomy): domain Eukaryota; kingdom Viridiplantae; phylum Streptophyta; class Polypodiopsida; order Gleicheniales; family Dipteridaceae; genus Dipteris; species Dipteris shenzhenensis. The sequence continues at coordinate 13,677,776 of NC_141606.1, forward strand.
CTACGTATGCATGGCAGTTTCTCGAGGATAATTGTGGTGGTGAGCAGCAGCACCGAACCTATATATGCTAGCTCAAATGATGGATTTGATCTCTTTGTCCGAGCCTTCGAGGCCCTCTGATTTTTCATGCTGTGTGTCTTCGAGCAGCTGCTCGTGTCTTGACTGTAGGTGTCCATAGTTTAGACAGTCAAATTTACATTTGTCTTTCTTGTCTAAGTTGGGGGCTGTTTTGCCAATACCCTTGCCACACATTGACAACACTTGGCCTTGACGGCATGCCAAAGACATCGATGAGTCTAGCCTTTCAATGATGGTGAGTTGAAGGCAGCTCAATGTGGGCAAATGGTAGTCGCACCAGCACCAATTTGTGTCGCATGTATCCATGCCCAACTACTTGTGGGATGCGTTACACTTTTAGATAAAGGAAGATTCTTTGCCGAAAGGAAAATCATCCTTTAAATACTTTGTGATATACTTTGTCAATCTCCAAGAAGTTAGAAAACTCATTTAATGCTAGCTTGAAGCACATATCAACACCAAGTGTGTGTGCATACACAGGTGGGCGAGAGAGAGAGAGAGAGAGAGAGAGAGAGAGAGAGAGAGAGAGAGAGAGAGCACAGCTAGCTACAAAGCTCCTCTATAATCCATTGTGCATTGTTGTAGCTCTATGCAAGAAACCGCCCCCAATTTTAAAAACTCAATGGAGACTAACTATGAGTAGATGTCAATACTAGAGAACAAGGTGTGCCTAAAATGTGTTGGGTTGATAAAGAGAAATTGTAAAAGCCGTAAGAGCTGCTTCTTAGATTATATTTCTAACGACCTTAGTAGTTCAACATCACCATGCCGTAGATTTTCTTTTGGTTGGCAACAACGCTAGAATCATCCCTCTATTTTATAGACACCAAGATAGAAGTACCAAAGCTCACTACGCAACCCCAGCAAGTTCCAAGCAAGTAAACACTTGATAGGGAGCTCGAAGGACTATGTAGAGATGCTAGTGCTACCCCAACCGTATGGTGGCAAGCACTGTTCACATCCTCTCTACAAGGAGCGGGACACTTACACATACCTAGCACTGCAAATATTTACCTAGCACCTCTAATACCATTTTGTCTAGATCCAAGTAATTACAAGAGCTCTAACATAACAAATGTATACAACCCATCCAATCACAAACACACTCAACTATAGAATATGTTTTTGTATAATACTGACAAAAGCACGTCAAGATATTTAACAGAGACTCTCTCACCTAATTAGCCAATATACCTAGATGAATCCAAGAAGATTCCCAAACTCATCCTCTAAAAACACAACATAGTGCAATTTCAATCTCACGATAGTCACTTATAAGATTAAAAGCCATAAACTCCATCACGCATAGCAAGAACTAGCTACTATGACATCCCCACTCACGTCATCAGCGCCCAACAGTGGGTGTAGACCATAGTATAAAAATATGCTCTCACACATACACATACACACACCCATGCATACTTGAGATCCATTTATACAAAGTCTTCGTATTGAGTTTCTAGCGGCACTCTGGTGGTGGAGGGCAGACTCAGCCATGACGAAGGCTAGCACTAAAGGAGAAGGCTAATTAAAAAGTAGTCCAAAAACTCTTCATTCACGCTACAACTGCTTGTGAAGTCTAAAGGATTTCATTTTAGTCTCTTCCAAATGAGCATCTAAATCTAGCTGATAGGGCAACGCACCATTTAAGATAGAAAGAATTATCGCAATACTAGCAAGCCACAACTTGGACTAAAAATTCACAAGGTGAAATTTGCATGTCCGCTAATACGACAGAAGCATATACCTAGATGAATCCAGGAAGATTCCCTAGTTAGCCAACTCAAATTCTAGCCTAGACATAAAGTAAACCCAAATTAATGGCCTAGTTGTAGGGTTGATGATGGTAGACTATTCTTCTCCAACCACTTTCGTAAGTGGAGACCTTAAAATGCTCCCTTCCTTAGCTAAATTTCAATTTCATCAGACTCTACAAGTTTTGAGTTTACGAGCTCATGCTTTCTTATAGTGGAGATGCCCTTATTTTTCAGCCCCCTCATAATCCAATCTCTATTACATCCTGGCCTTGATGTTTGTCCTATTTACTTAGTAAAATCATCGATCTTCTCTGTGTTACATTCATGGGCCAGCAGCTTGCTGTCCATTGTATGCTACTTCAAAACTTAACCATTCGCACCTTCCCCCTGCTCTGAAAATACCTTGGCCATTCCTAAGGACAAGATATGCTTGCTGATGTATGTACTAAGTAATGCCAATGAACGAAAAAGATAGCTACAATAAAAAGAACTCGTCTTAAGCTTTGCATCTTCTTTTCAAACTCTCTTAACTTTTGTTACGATGTTTACAAAAAGGCATGAACACGCTTGAAAACCAGGCTCACCAACAAAGACAAAAGTCTAAAGCATAAGTAAGAGCAATACATTCCTCGAGCAGAGCTTACACAACCTTTGGCCAAAAAGTCAAAAAGCAATAGTTACCGCCACAAGCCAATTTAAATGCAACATAGTCTCAGAGCACATCAATACATACATACGAGAGGGGCATTGGGGTGAGAGAGAGAGAGAGAGAGAGAGAGAGAGAGAGAGAGAGAGAGAGAGATACCAAGTATCGACAAGCCTCAAATCTGTTGGATGGAAAATCCACTCTATTCTCCACAAGATACACCTGCGCCTGCAGAGTACAGAGTGCAATGAGCAAATCCTAAACCCTAAAAAGAGCATAGAGCTTCTCCACATGAAGGATTAAAGGCAGAACCATGGACATATAAATAGAAGTCTTTCAATTTACTTTCTGCAATACCGACTAGTGTTCTCCATCCTCCTTGTCATGCCCTGTGGCAAATATAAGAGCGTCATCTTCCGCTTCTTTGTCTGGCTTCTCAAAATACTCCAACGACCACTAAGCTCTTGCCTAGTGCGTTCAAAAGGAGTTCTTAGTCTCTTCGCGGAATCGGATTGTCTGAGAACTTCTTCCAGAAAATTGTAATCTGCACGGAACCCACCGAACAAACCATAACGGAAAGGCCGACGAGAACAATCAGAGGTGCCGGTGAGTGAAAGCAAACCTGAGATCAGGTGAGTGTCGTCGAAAGCAGCCAATGGCACGAAAGAGCTTGGGTCACGCTTGCCGGAGCAAGAGGTGCGCAATTTGTGGGCGGTGATGCAAGGCAGGCAACAGGATCGAATGCCACAGGCGGGGCATTTGTACTTGGAAGGGTACTGGGAGCACTCTTGGCAAAGAGGGGTGACTGGCGAGGTGCTGCAGGAGCCGCCATGGCTACTCTCCTCCTCCACCATCGAGTTCGCTAAGTAAATGTTCCTGCCGTCTTGATCATTTTGAGGGCACCATTCTGAGAGACCTTTTGGCCTGCCCTCAGAGTGTGGGAAGGGTATAGTGACGATTGTCCTTCTTTGAAAGGTAAATTCATTTTTGGCCCTTACTTACGGTTCCTCCCCAATTCAAAAGTAACAAGATGAAGTATTTCATTGGGCCTCCCCAATTGCCCTTGGTAGATCTAAGAGCACCTCCCCGCGCCAGCCAGTGGGGCTAGGACTCACAGAATGCTTCCACAGCCCCATGGTGGAAAATGCTGAGACTTGCATTTTTCCTGGCAGTGGACTACTGGTCTGGCTAGGTGGAATTTCCAAATTCTAGCCCTACATTCCACTGCTGGACTAGCTGAACCTGCTAGACCAGCATTTGTCTCTGCAATGCCTAAGCTACAGCCTCCTTGGAAGCTGAAAACGACTTGTTCAATAGGTTGCGGATGGTGGAATAGGTAAAATATCAAGGAATAGGTAGCATGTCTACACGGGGGGATGCGATGCAGCCCATCCAGCAAACAGCCGAGCCAGCAACCTCCCCATTAAGTCCCCAGCGCCAACCTTGACGCGGGGAGTTGCTCTAAGTGGAGGTTCTTCTCTAAGAAGATAAAATTCAGAATTTTCTTTTTTTGAAAGTCCTAGATTTTATGATTGGTCCAACTCCCCACTTTCTATTTCTTTCCCTTGAAATACTCCACCTTTTTCTCTCCCCTCTCTCTCTCTTTCCCCCCCTCCCTCTCTCTCTCTCTCTCTCTCTCTCTCTCTCTCCCCCCCCCTCTCTCTCCTTCCTTTATCTCCAGTAGTCTTCCTACACATCATCTCCAGTGTATTCTTTTTCGCTTTTGCAGGCCTTATGAATGATTAAATATCATTCACCTTGTTTTTGGGTGTTTCGCTTTTTCCATTTTGGTTTTTTATGACGTTATTGTTGTGTAAAGCAGAGAGTGGTCTAACAAGTAAACGTAGTTTGTGCCGTGGCTTGAATGGTTTGTGTTTTGGTTGGTCCATATTTGGTCAATTGTGGAACCGTATATTGTTGTCAGTGTCGTAATCAATTGTACCATGCCACAGTTTGTCATAACCTCTTGCAGTTTTGCTTTCTTGCTTGATTCAGTACTGTAGTCAATGTTGAAATCTCCTGTAATGTATGTTTTTATATATGGTATTGTGTCCATTATTTCTTTGATTATTGATGTCAAAGTCTCTGTTTTGGTTTTTGGTGATTTGTATATGTTCTCAATCATTATTTCTTGGTTCTCTTCTGCTTTGAAATGTGTAAGTAGTGCCTTGCATCCGTCATCATAGAAGCCTTGTTGTTGTAACAATGTGTGTTGTTTTTTGTAGTATGTGGCCAAGTGTTGTCCTTCATTCATCGCGATGCTATGAAATCCGAGTAGCTCAGTTTGTTTTTGTCCATGGTTATGTGTTTCTTGCAAGCACAAGATGGAGGCACTCAGGATACTTCTTGATGATAGCAAATCTAAGCTGTGTCCCTCAGTTGATCTTGTGTTTAGGCTTTGAATTGGTTTTCTCCTTGTTTTTCCCTTCTCCGAAGTCGATTTGTTTTCATACCCATTGCTTTTCCGCTCTCATCCTTTGTAGTTCTTGCAGCACTTGTTGGTCCACTTTGATGTGTTTTCTTTCCAGGTTCTAGAGGAAGAAAAAGTTGTCTGGGTTACCAATCCTCAATAGGGTTGTGTATATGAGGCCATGTGTTTTTATTCCCACAGGATCAAGTGCGAGAGATTGCATGGTGATTCCTTGCGAATGGTGTATTGTTCTCCCTATTGCAGCCTAGATCGGGAATTGTGTTCTTGTGATTGTGTTTAAATGGTTATTGCCTACTTGGAATTCACGTATTATTTGTTGAATTGGTGTCCATGTTTTTGGTGTTGTTTCAACATACAATCTCGCATTTTCGTATCGTGTTTTCAGCCCTATGGTCTGGTCATTGAATTCCATCCATACAATAAATGGCTTTTTCTTTAGTTCGGACATTTTGAGTATTCCATTTGCACCATTTACAATGCCATCGTTGATGTCGAGGTTTCTTGAGCACACTTTAACAATCATATCTACTTTCAGTTGCAATTGTGCATGCAACCCAGAGGTTTTTCACGGATCCTGTGGTGCTTGCAATGTTTTGCTGCATGTTTTTTGTTTGATGTCCTTTGCTGAAGAACATGTTGGTCTCCAAGTATGCTATTGAAGATGGCGAGGTTGTGGTTGTCTTTTGCCGCGTTCGTAAAAAATAAATGTAGTGTATTGGTATCTCCTTAAGGTGCTTTATATTTAGTTCACTAATGTCCATATCTGTTTGTTCGCATGTACATATTCTATTGAGCACCTGCAAGAAGGTTCTATTTGATTGGTGCATTGGCTCCATCAATTCGTAGTAGTGTATTGAAAATCCAATCATTGTTGCACATCCTGGTATTGTTCTGCGAGGATCTGTTGTTTTTCTACTGACAACCCAGTGTATGAGCCTCTCAATAGAGGCAGGTGCAGGGCCACATGCAATGTGCTCCCTCCAACGTGTCTTGTTGCCTTTCTAGTGTATGCTAACAGTAACACTTTGGGTAGATCGGTATTTGTTGTGCTTTTGTGTGTATGGTAGCTCCAAAGGAGTGTCGCAACAAATGTTTTCCCTGCCCCTGCATGATGGCGGACCTAGTTGTCACAGCATTGCAAATACATTGAGCTCCGGCCGCTGCTTGTAGTCTGTTGATGTTCGAAGGCAAACAAAGTCTTGGAACCCGATTTTGGATTGTAGAATTTGTTCAATGTTAGTGTCTGAGGCTACTATTCTTGCTGTAAGAGTTTCCCCTTGTAGTTGGCCTTTCCTCATGTGCACCCAAGTTGAAGACATCACCTGTTGTACTAAAATTGTCATTGTTTTGAAAAACAAATTCTCTATGGATCATGCAAAATGCCGGTCTTCATTTCGCAATTCCCATTTGACAATGTCTTGGTAACTGGTCCATGTTGCAAGTTTGTACGCACGAGTACAACCGAAGAACAACGTTGGGAATGCCAGCTCCTCGCAATGTTCGTCTTTGAAGAGACCTAGTGGTGAAAAACCTTCTGACGGTGCTACCGTTAACGGGTTTTTTCCAAAGTCAACACATGTTGGCTTGTATACAAGCCATGCACCAATATGTGTGTGTTAAGACCATCTAGCTGCTCATGCTATTCCGATGCTGCATTTGCCTTTTGTGTCTCCGACTCATCTCCTAGAATTTTGGTGAATGTGTTGGAGCCATTCATGGTTTATTATGATGTTGTTATCGATGTACAAAGCCGTTTACAGCATTTCCAAAAGGGCGCGCATTGTTAATATCGACCGGACCAAACCACTGATGTATTTATATGATTATATTGCATTCGTCTTTTAATAGCTACCATAACGGTTGCGTTGTCATTAACAAATCTCGGTAGTAGTTGCTGCGCTCTATCCAAGTCTGCAAAGACGTTGATCATGCTACCGTGGAGCCCAAGCTACCCTTCATAGGTTAACTGCCTGATCTGAGCAAAGGGAATTCTTATAGAAATTAGGTGTTCTTCGATCTTGTTAAGTGTAAATGTGTGCTCCTGGGTTCTAGACATTTGCATGCTTGTTTTGGAGAACCTCGGTTGTTTGTTCACCCAAAATTGGCCATGGCAAAGGGAGCAAACCCTGGTGCGCATTTCGCTGCATCCACTTCCACACCGGCATCTGCAAAGGCTACATGGTCGTGCATGTTTTTTTTTTTCCAGCTTTGACTTGAACGTGAGGCAACCGCAGGACATGCAAGCGCATGCTGGTGTGTCGGCAATTTTTGTTTGGTATGTTCTTAGTGGTTTTGAGATGTGGTGTTTTCGCTTTAAGTGGTTTACTTTGTCAATGCCCACATAAGTATATGTTCTCAAGGTAGCATTATTCTATCGGTGACTATGTTCTTCTCCTTGATTAATCTCGTAGTTGCTTGTAGTTGCCATTCCTTGCTAATATATTGCAGATCTAATTTTGTAACCTTGTTGCAAATGGCTACTGTCCGGTGCTTGATGTTCTCCCATGTGCCTTCATAAAGCTTGGCAATAGCAGTTGCTGGTGAGTGCAGATGTGATTGTATGATTTTAATTAAGTGTGTCTCATCGTCAGTTGTCCAAATAATGTAGGCTTTTTTTTTTTGGTGTAGGAGCAGTGGCCACACTGTTGTAAGGCAACTTGTTTGATCTATCAATAACATCTTCCTTTGCTTCTGTAATGGGCTACTGGCTTCCCATGTTTGTGTCAGTGACTGACCATCATATACAAGAACAGAGAACCGATCGTCAAAGACATTTTGGAGTATGTCAAGGCATTGATAAAGCAATTGTTCATTTATCGCATTGCACGGGAGTGCTGGTAGCAAGCCAAAGGTAGTCATAATTCCCCTTTCCATGTGTTTTGCTCCATTTGAACCCAGCAAAGGCAACATGGCATGAGGCACTGTGGAGTTACTAATACTGCTTTGGATCACGTCAATGACTTTCCGGTAAGTGTATGTAGGACAGAGAGCAACCAAGCAAAGAATCATGTCGGTGTTATTTGGATTTGCCTTGTTGAATGTTTCATTCCAAGTTGCATTGCAAGAATATTTCGAAATGCAAGGGGAGAGAACACTCTATTTACAGTGTGATTGAGGTGGCTGCTGCTCGAGGCGACGAAAGCTAGAAGCTAAAAGAACTAGCTAACAAGCACTTGAATTGCAATACAAGATTTATAAATCAGGCACAAAGTACCAACGTTCATTTTGTGATCCACAAGTTCTCTAGTCAAACTATGCAAGGGTACTTTGTTAGAAGCATGCGAAAAGAACTTGAGAGCAAGTACTAGAGAGCCATCCTTATATCACAGAATATTTACATAGAGTACTTTTATCCATGGATTTTCTTACAATGGTTTTTTTTTGGTGGAAAAATTCCTCTTTGTACATTGCCTAGGCACGGGCAAGACTATACATGCGAAATGCACTGGGAATATTAGCAGACAAGTTTATGAGCAAGAAAGTGAAACCCAAAGGCAAGCCAAGGACGAGTATTTACAACAACTACTAAGGAACAAAGGGCAGCATCACTTCTAAACACTCTCAGTGAAATTTGTAACAAAGCTTGAGCTGTTGATAGTAAACTTCCCCGTGGGCCTCCTCTCTAGTAACATAGAGTGTGTGGCAACAACACTGCGAGTATGAAATTCAAGGAAAGGGTAGTAAAGGCTGAGGACCTTATCCACATGTGGCCCATGTAGATGCACAGCAACCTAAGTAGCATCTCATAGCACAACACATCCTTTAAGGCAAGGGATCTATGAAATGCTTTGAATGCCATTGCAAGAGTAGCAATGTGGGCATAAAGGTTCTTTGCTAACCCAGGTTCCTTTGCACAAATCACAATGGTATTCAGTTAAAGGGTTGTTGAGGCTAACAAAGTGCAGGACGCCAACCACCTGATGCATACATTGCTTCCAAAAGTAATTTCGTTTTTCCAAAAGTCGAGGGAAAATAAGAGGAGAACAATAAACGATGTATACCTTCTTGCCGTATCCAAGCTGCAACACTTGCCATATGAATGCGTCATGCAATGTTGTTCTAAGATTTCCTTCCGGTACTGTGCCCAGAATGGTGAAGTCAAAAACCCCAAGTGCATGCCTGGCGTGCATGTAAGAGATGTTCTTGGCGACATACATGACAATCCCCTCATCTACAAACTCCTCCACCAGGCGCACAAGCGTTTGTCGCCTGTCGGCAACAAAAGAAAGCTGTTTGCCAAAAAAGAGGCAACAATCAAAGGCTTGGTCAAGGCAGAATTATCTACAGTAGGTAAAGAAAGGGTTTGATTGGATTATGCTCAGTGCTGCATGATCTTCTGGGTTGGCGCCATTAGCGATAGTGATCTGGTATGTTGGTGGCCCATCGAGATCCACTTTCATAATCAGGAACGCCACTATGTCGCCACTATGTCGATTGCTGATATAAAAGGTACCCTCATGTTTTCCATTTGGTTTGCCACCCATGGTGCATAATGGTGTATGATATTATCTGGGATGAAGGAAATACTGCCCTCAAAGGGCTCCCCCTTTAGTACTGTCATCATTGCATCCACACGCAAAGAGAATGATGAAGTGCCGCCTTCCCCAGGTGCTCGTTTTGTTATTGTAGGTCCCTCCACCCGAAAGAACTCATCAACTTGGAAGACTTTTTTAAAGTCCAAGACATAGGTAGGAGGGACATGTAAAATGATTGTTTTCGAGCAGGCACAATCGGTGAAGTTGATGCGCATGTAAACAGGGTAGGGCACATCCTTCGCTTTGAATGTGCAGTATTTTGCAAGTGCTTTCCCCTTAGAGGTGAAGCGATAGGAGACAAACTCCGAGACCGTACTTATTGGAAGTATAGGGAGAGCGTTTGCGTTTATTCATTCTACTTCTAATAGGTGCCTCATGCAGATAGCCAATGTACTCCTTAGGAATTGTTTTTGGAACGTGTGCTCTAATGTTCGAACTTGCTGGAAAAGAAATAGTATAGACATTATGAGGGGGAGTACATTGAAAAAGTAAACAAACACCTATGTGTGTTTTTGTACGCTATAACATTTTGAGGTGCTTTAGAAGGGAAACCGAGTGTTTGAATTTGTACCAAGTAAGTGCTTTGATTCAGTTTGTGGTTTGATCTAAGACATTCACTTGGAAAATGTGTAAAGGAAGCGTATCTCTGAGTTTGTATATACTTACATAGACTTTTTTCCCCGTGTGAAAACCTTTTGCATAAGCAAAATGCACAAGAAACTTGTATTTGGAATAAGTGATGTGCACATAAGAAGTGCATATGAAATAATCGATATGATAAGCCATAAGAAAAGGGAGTAATTTCAAAATTTGTTCATTCATCATATTACATTGGAATATGCTATTGCCTTGTAATTACAAAGCAAGAATGTATGCCTATAACCAATTCCCTTCGATCAATGAATCTTGTTTCAGTAAGGAGTTTTCGCAAAGGAAGCAAATCAAATTATCATGTCTAATCTTTGGTTACTTTAAAAAGTGAATATTTCATACTAGAAAATACAAACGTTTAATGCAACAACCTATGCTTATAAGCAATTCCCTTTGATCAATGAATCTTGATTCAGTAAGGAGTTTTGGCGAAGGAAGCAAATCAAATTATCATGTCTAGTTGTTCGGCTACTTAAAAAAATGAGAATTTGATAATGGAAAATACAAACGTTTTGTCAAGTAAAAGCCTTTGTTTATATTCTGTTTTCGCCTTGCATATTCACTTGTGAAAATAATAAATGGAAGCAACCATGGGATCTCCAAGGTACAACACTTTGGAAAAAAAGCAGAAAGAACTGATGTTTTTAAAAGCAAAGCAACATGTAATGCTTTAAGCATCTAAAACTTCAGAGCCTCACGTCACGTCACGTCACGTCACCTATTTAAAACATCTAAAAAGGTAGCCTCACGTCGATAATAATAACACATTTCGGGCCCTTTGTCGCATGATATTTGACGAATTGGAGCACAAAAACCAAAATCAAGCAAACCTCCTGGGAAAAACTAATAATTCCAACATACAGAAGGCACAAGCTTGCATGGCTGCAGCATGGAAGGCGGTCTTCAGTGTAGGCTTGGAGTTCTTACGTATACCACCCTCCTTCCTTGGGGCCAGATTTAAAGGCATGCTTGCAATAGATGATGGCTTCGGAACGGACGTTTTAATCAAGCAGTTGCCTGAAGCAGACACCACACCTTGCTATGCTAGAGCACAAATGGCCTCTCTCATTGGAGGAGGTAGTCCTGCATATAAAACCAGAATGAAAAGAGGACGGAATCTGTTGCTCGATGCAAGAAAGCAGAAAAGAGTAGGTACCCCCCATTAGATTGAAAGGCTCATTGGCAAAAGGCGGATTTGCGGTGGATTTTTTTGAAACTTTCAGAGGTATCCGAGGATCTGAAATTTTTTTGCTTTATTACATGATGATTGAAGAGAAATTATGTAGGGAAGCTGCAGATAAAATTAATCGAGCATCGATTCGAAGAGGTAGGAGACCAACACCTTCAGCAGAATTTACATCTTCTGGATATTGCTCTACTGCAAGAGGCGCCTTTTTGTGTTGGGAGCGTACATCAAGAAGCAGCGCATCCTCTACGCGAGATAGTAGGAAGGCGAGGAAATGGTGCTGCTGCAGATTTCTTGTCAGTCCACTCCCTTGGTCGGTTTGGCGCTTTGGTTCGTGGACATCTTCTGTAGCAAAAGAACAATAGAAAATCCTTACCAGAATCACTCTGGCAGAGGGAAATTACCTTTCGTAGGAATGAAAGATTTGGTGATTCGTGAGAGGGAGAGAGGGCTACGGAATCAACTTGGACTTATCAGCTGCGACGGATTACAGACACACGAGCAGTTCCCTTGAATCATTACCATCTGGGAGCAAAGCTAAAGCGTTGTTCGCTGGCTTTTTGGATTCGGCCATGTTCATCAACCCTGCTAACGCGACAATTACATTAAAACCAAAAGCAAAATCGGATATAGACTTTGAAAGGAATCGCGAAAAGCAGCAGCAATCAGAACCTCTGCTCGTATCCATGGAGCATGATAATGGGCGGGAGAATTCGCCACAGTCCATGGACACTAGGGTTAATTTTTTTATCTCCTTTGTTTCAACTCGTTTCAATTCATTTTTTCTGTTTACAACTGACTCTCAAATTTTTGCTTGTGCCTTTTTGCAGAGATGGTGAAGCATGCTTCTGGGAAAGCTGCAGCGCTGAAACAAATGACAATGCCATGTCCTCCATGAACGGTGTACTGGCGATTTGCACTATCTGATTGTTGTACATGTGTAGACGGAATTGTACGACCTCGTTCAATGCCTATCCTTGAAGATAAGGAGGAATGCAAAGTTCTTGCATCTTCTTTTAGTCCTCCACTGCTGCTGTCCTTCGATGTTAAACCTCCCAAGCAATCAGAGCTACTGAAGGGTTCACCAATCAATAAAGACACGAAGCGTTCACTCAGTAAGGCATTCCAAGCAGCAGCACGTGAAGCATACGCGGATGGTGGGATTTGTTTCTTTCGACCTTACTTTTGGTTAACGTCAGAAGGTTTAGTGAATCCTTAGATGCCTTGTTCTTGGCTTGACCCTGCACTCTGTTGCAAAACGATTGGAAACGATACAGTTTGTCATGAATTATGTGGTTTGTTCTTTCGGTTGGCTGCACCCTCTGTCTGTTGGAGTTCCAAAATTTCAGTCCAGTTGGAGGGTGAATTCAGACGGAAGATGTTTTTGGTTTATTGACTACAAATTGTCGTTTTGTCAATCCAAACGCTGGTGTGCACGAAACTCATGTTGAAGATTAAGATTTCTTTCCTTACAAGTATTGCCTCAAATTTGTGTTTGTTAATTTTAAGTATTGTGATAGCTCGATTGAATTAGCATGACTATGATGTTGATCTCTAAATGTGTATGCCTAGAGTTTCCTATCAAAAATTTTGCAAGAAGTATGGCTTTCATAGTTGTAACTAAGTTCTTTACGCAATTCAAATGTTGTGAGATAGTCATTTTATTACTTGAGGGCAACATTCACTTTGTGAATGAGACAACAATCACTAAATTTGATCGGAGTGCAGCATGGACTTTGAGTATGAAACTCGGTTCAATTTCAATTGTCATGGGCACAATAAGTGTCATCATCATAAAGGTGGATGGAGAGGGTATTGTGGTCCATCAGATAATTGTGGCGGACGGCCCACGTAATGAAGACCGTGCTGCTATAAGTATTTTGCCTTAGATGACATTTGCGTTTGTGAGACCACTTCGCCAACTTCCAACAATATTCTTTTTTCTCTTCTTTCACTATGGTAGCTCGCATTTGTTGGAGAGCGCAAGAACATTCTCACACACTTGGTGCAAGAAAACAATGTGGATGGGATCGTCATGTACACACTCAGAAACATTTCCTTCATGATAGTGAAGAACACCTTGGGCTTCTACGACTTCACCATTCTCGCAGAAATCCCTAATGGCAGCAAGAAGGTCGAGCTCCAGCAAGTCTTCATGGCCCAAGTGTCCAGACTCGAATACAGGCAAAGAGTAAGTGCACAATGAGTCTACTTGCTTCATTGCCTTAACACATGTAGTGAGATTCCTTCTTTGGTGTTGTCCAGGTCTCACATGTGCTGCACTTCATGAACCTTAATGTACAACTTTTGGAGTTCCAGTGCGGTACTTGTGGCGGTACATGTGCTAATCATGATCCAACATGTCCATACTACTTTACTTGTGACTCTGCTCACTTCATTTCCAAGGTTCCTCTCTTGAAAGGTCGCATTTGCAGCCGCGATGGTGCAAATGTTTCAGTGACCATTTGCGGCATGCAAGTGGACCCCTTACTTTGCCTTTAGGCGCCTTTCCTCGACTTATACACTAAGAGTATCTTTGATGCTACTTGGCATCAAGCCCAGTGGACGCTTCACAATCAACATCTCCGATCATTTGGTTGCGTTCGAGCCAAACGCATAGAGAGAAGTTGTTGTACTCGTTTGTTGTTTACCATAACATGACTGTGTTTCTCCTCGCTTCAATTTGAATGTTCATGGTTCTTTTATTCACTCGCTACAAACACCACCACTGCCCAAACATTTGATCCATGGAGGAACACTTTGACATGCACAATTTCGACAAATGAAAGTATTTAGTTTTTAAAACATTGCACCTAGGGAGCCACGACATTGTGTTGTGCTTGCTTTATTTCTTCCCGGCACAAACATATCAAGTGATATTCTAATCTCTATGCAATTGTATTTTCTCGAGTTCATCATTCTTGATATCTCCTTGGAGAGAATTGCTTTCAGACTCATGGTTAATGTCAAACACTTAAATCAAGAAAGTCTTTCAGTGTAAGCTTCTCTGAAATAGTTTCTAAATGCTTTTTTGTTTGCAACTCACTTTTGTGAATGAGCATAAGGGGCTCTTCATGCGCCTTGTGCAAGAGTGCAATGAAGAAGGTATTGTGATGTACACATTGAAAAATGTGTCCTACATGTCAATTAGAAACACCTTGTGTGCTTTCGACCTCGCTATCACGCAATTTGGAAATCTTGGATATGGCCGCATGGTAAATTCTTTTTTTATTTTCTCAAGTATGTTCCTTGAATTAACACTTTCACTCTACTGAGACGATCATGTGTTTTTCTTTCCCAAGTGAGTGGATTGCTAGAATTTACTAACCTTAACTTGTAGCTTGTGGAGTATTCCAATGAAGTTTGTGCTGGCACGCGTTTGAGGCATGACCATCAGTGCCCTTTTTGCTACACTTGCAAGTGTACGCAAGCTATTACACAAACTCCAACTTTGATTGGGAAGATACTTCAACGAGGGGAAGACGAAGTCATTGTTGAGCTTCGAGGCAGCCACATGGACAACAATTTACCATTGGAGGCTCCATTCTTGGTTTTGCATAGTGAAAGCACTGTTTGCATAAGTTCAATGCTTCACTGCATTAAACGTAGTGGAACTTTTACGGTGAACAGTTCTGGCCACACAATTGGCTTTGAGGCAACTATATGATGCATGTTGCAAATCTTGTAATCTCTTTTGTAGAAGCAATGACTATTCATTTTTAAAAAAAGCAACCCCTAGTGAAGCTTATTACGTAACCAACAAACATTTTCACTCAAAAGACTTTGCAAGATAGATATTTAATTCATTAACAACTTCCCATGTGATGGATATCTCATTCCAAAAAAAAGTTCTCAAAAATTTGAATACATTTGATCTTGTTGCGAATAAGAGCTTCTTGAATGAGAACCCACATAACATAGACATTGTTAAGTGTTTAATACACCTAATTCCTTCACAAACATACTCATCCTTATTAAACATGCTTACACAATCAATCCTTGAGAATGCCAACTGAAGCAATTGCCCATGGAATGCCCTCAAAACTATTCACCTTGATTGTAATAATGAGAGCATTAGCAAGAAGTACATAGCAAGCATGTTAGCCATAAGAGGGTTGATATATAGTTCTTTAACTAAAGCAACACTATAATTGCAATGTTCATTCAAGGTAATTTGTCGAACAATAAGCAAAATGCACAAAGCTTTCAAGTAGTCTCTCCTCAAAGTGCATCATACCATATAATTCTTCTTGATGAGACAATCATTCCATTTGAAATCTCTCCTTTTCTTGAATTGATAGATAAGCGAGCATATGTGACTTGGGAAAAGAAGCATGAGCATGACCTTGCACTCCTTCTCCAAGTTCACCCAAGTGTAAGTGCTAGAGAGGTTGGAACTATATTCATTGCAAAGCATGATAATGTGCAATATCCAATTAAATCAATAATACACAAGGTCTACAGAATTAAAGATACACTTCTTAGAAAGCCAAACCAAGCATCATTGCCTCTTAATATAGATGAATTACATCTTCATTTAGAAGTGAACACCGCAGTGCTCAGTCAACATACTACAACAACAGAGGACATCTCTAACAAACCAAGAAAGAAGAAACGAGAAACTAGCACTCCTGTTAAGGTATGCAAAAACAATCCAAGACTCGCCACAACGTGCCTATGTATGCTGCAATAATTTGACATGTCTTTCGAAGCTAAAGACTCTCAAGCCACAAATGTCTAATTTCTTGCTAAACAACAGCATAAGTGAAAGTGAAATCCCTTCAAGGCAAAGATGTTTATATAGTCTATGCTTCAAACATATTAAAAGCAATATCATCCCCACATATTGTCATAAGAACATGACTCTAACAAAGAAAACAACATTCACAAGTATATTGAACGATATTGAAGCATGACTAATATCAATACGAATTCCTTTTGTGCAAATATGTGAACTTAGCTTCGATGGACAATATGGTTTCAAAGGTAGCATTGTGAATGCATTTGCTTATGTTGATAGGGCACAACGTGTTCTTCCAAGATTCATCACTGATGTTGCAACAACCATAGTAGCCCCATAAAGAGGAAATTAGAATATACACATATTTTCATGAGTGGCTTGGTGCGGCCAACACTTACTATGCGTGCTTTGAAGGAACTCTTGCGAGCTCCTTCATCTCCTGTACCAACCTAGTGAAGTTGGTGAGAGAATCCAAATTGGGCTTTTGAAGAGCAAGTAAGGAGCTCCCATATGTTGCAATTTCAATCAAGGGAGTAGAGTCTGTCACACTATGATGTAAAGGGGTGAAAAGATTATGTGAGGAGCTCTCGGACCATGCAAAGGGGGAGGAAAGATTATGTGAGGAGCTTTCAAACTATGTAGACAAGTTTTTGAGCTTGGGGTATCCAGGGGGATCTATTATGAGAGGGGATAGAAGTTGTAGGAAGAGTGCAAGGGAGAAAGGTCGAGAGCGATAGAAGATGAAACAATGAATGAAATGGAATAATGGAGGCTTAAGTTTGCAGTTCGAGTGCAAGGGAGAAAGAAATGGTCGAGAGGGATAGAAGATGATTATATTAAGTCTCAGCTTCACATTTGATTATTGCATGAAGCCTGTCGATACACCCAAAATAAACCAGTCAAAAAGAATTTTTTTCGTGACTTGACATTCAAACTTGAGATAGCTTATAATGAAGCAATTTTCACACACAAATGACAGTGGAATAGACTTGAAATTGAAACTTCAAAGAACTTGCAATAGATAATCAAGTCACACCTTTACATCCCAAACACTCTCCTTGAACTATGCTAGGATTTTCCTTTATTATTCAAACAGTCATGGGTAAGTCTCTGCTCAAGAGATAGCGCCACATCCACTTCTATCATTGAGAGCATAGGTTGATGGATGAACATGTGCTCATTTTGATGGAGACCTATCACTCTTAAAAATACAAAGTAGATATGTTTGCAAGTAGATTTGCATTAGAGCAAGAATGTATTGACTATATATAATAGTTTTAGGTAGCGATTCGTTCGACCGACATAGGATTGATGGCCTTTGCATTTTGTATGTATTGGCTAGAGTGGTCAAATTTGTTGGTCAGCACTTGTAGCCCTATGATGGGTTAACCTTTGTGGGCATTCAAGTTTGTGGCAGCAAGATCCCGTGTTTCAAGGCCAGGATGCTCTTTTGGGTGTTTGGTCCATGGGGGGGTGTTGGAATGTGGGTTGTGTGGCCTAAGTCCCTTCATAAGGCATAATGAAATGTACTTGTGGTAATAATGTAAGGTGGCTATTCAAAGGAATAATGCCTCAAGAAGGCACCGTATGACACATGGATGAAGCATGGGATACTTGCAATGTTTAAGGTACACAAAAGCAGCTGTGGAGCCTCTCTCATAATCTCGCTAGTTGTTCCTTGACGAACTGATCTGGAAATCTGAAACCTATCACCTCTTACCCGTCTAGTCAAAACCTAGCTATGGGCTGATCTGTAGAAGAAGATGATGAGGTGGCATATTGAAGCTACAAAAGGCTAGGGACTCAAGGAGGCTCTGATACCAAATGTTGGAACTTGGGGAGAGAGGAGAGCTTCATCATGGAGGTGAGTGAGAACACATGAGATTTTCAAATGGGTGTTCTATTCATTGTGAGAGGGAAGTCCCTCTTTTATAGAAATGGAGAGAGGGTGTCCTAAATCAATGGCACCTCTCCTACATCAATGGAAGTAGCTCCTAAATCATAGGAACTCCACAATCATAGGCACCACCCCATGTGGGGGCCTTTGTGCATTACATCATCACCTGTGTCCCCCTCTATTTGTTGGCATGATTTTTGGGCCACGTGTGTGGCCAATAAAAGCCTTTCCTTTCTGCAAATTCTAAATTTGAGCACATAAGCAGAAAGAGCTTGAAAATTTGAGTAATTTTCCTTTTTAAAACACCTAAGTCCAAGTTTAGCATCAAAAGTTATGACCCTATGAAGTTTTATCTATGCACATGTAAAAGGGCACCCCCCCAAAAAAAAAGGCCACGTGGCATTTTGGCTATCGAAATGCCATGGACTCTTACCTTTGACCACTGGCACACACCTTTTTTGTTTTTCTTTATCATAGTTGCAACCACGCAAGTTCCAAGAGATAACACTAACAGAAACCACTTGGCTAGGGCTCCTGGGACCCACTTTGATAGCATCATGGAGAAAGTGTTCCCCATAAGGGATTCCTTGCACCATCTTTGATTCTTTTAGACATCTTTCAAGTTACCATCGGCACATTATTTTCGGCCAACGGCTTTCTTGCTTTGCACTTTATCTTGAAACACATGCTTCCTTTGATTTGCGTCTAACATAACTTCTACCCTTGAACTGGACTCACTATCGTGACTATCAATGTCCAATGGGATGTCATCCCAAGCCCCACCAACCCCTTTCTTTCTTTTTATAACAGGAGGCAAGGATTTTTCACAGGAACCCTCAAACCCGAGCCTTGTTGCACTTCTCTAATTTCACCTCTACCTTCTTCCTCATTTAGATTAGATAGGTAATGGACATCCACTATATATTTCCACCACTTTGCCCTTCTTGGTGACAAACTTCTAAGGGCTATCAAGCTTAGGTGCCTCAATATTTTCAAGATCCACCAACAAACCTATCTAGCACGAACCTTTCTTATTTGGCTGCATGTGACATGCAATGTCAGAGCTTGTTTCGAATGGCTAGGAGAGGATCTTTGTGCTTGCATCTTGTCACAATCCATTGGAGAAGACTGCATGCCACTCGATTTTGACTAGGTCTTTTCTAAGAGCATCTAAGGCACCAACCTCTATCAAACCTCTAGCTAACTTTGTATTCTTTGGTCTTTCAGGATCCACCAACAAACCTATCTTAGTGTAATTCTCCTTGTTTTGAATGGCTAGGAGAAGATCTCTGTGCCTACATCTTGTCACGAAGATTGCCCAAGCTGTAACATTGAACCCTTTCAATAGCCATAGACTTTCAAAGCAGTAAATTAATTCCTTAGCTCTTCTTTCAATTAGAATAGACTTTCAAAGCAGTAAATTAATTCATTAGCTCTTGATGGTTTTAACTAGTTGTGTCTCTTAGAATAAATAAAATTTAAGCACTCCAATTTCACTCACATGCACCAGATGATGCAACAACAGAGAGCACATGTGTTGCAACATGCTACAACTCTGATGTCTCTCCACCATATTTCCTTCTGCCAAGAAAGTGCAACAGTCATCATAATAGCATCGAGATGCCAAGGGTCTCCAAGTGAACCTTTACAATTTGTGCACTTTACTCATTTCTAGTAAGCTAATTTACCTTGTTCTTATGGAAGAAACTTCTTACAAACCTTTCTAAAGTTGCTTATGACCTTTTTATTTTGCGATTAGGCATGCATTTGATCTTGTGGATATAGTACGAATGTAGCTCCATGCAAAGGGTGTGCATTCGCTTTCATATCTTATTACAAATATAAGACCTGTTGCATCTGACATTTTCCAATGCTCTGTACCCATAGCATAGCATTGGAAAATGTCAGATGCAACAGGTCTTATATTTGTAATAATCAAAGAAGGTGTAGAACCATTTGTAATAAGATATGAAAATAATCAAAGAAGGTCACTATGTATAAACCCTCTATACCACGTGCGTTCGAGGCATATTTCTAAAATCCCTTATCTGTGTAAATCTTTCATTAATAAAATGTACCCCTTTTCTATACAAATCTGTAAATTTTTTCGAAAACTATTTTAAATAGTCCCTTATGTATATTTATTTCTGTAAATTTTAGAAATAAAAAATATCCTTTTGTTGAACTCACGTGATAGGGTTACATATGATGAGTGACCCCCCCCGAGACCATCCTTAGCACAAGAACAAATGGTTCTACACCTTCTTTGATTATTTTCACATTGTGCCAAAATGAACTTGACTAAAGAAGATGTGCACATTTATTACTAGGTAGTGTATATTGTGTCTTTTTATCAAGCGAATTTGCCCATCCTCTGTCAGCAACAACTGTCTTGACTAAAGCTTGATGCACTTCTAGTAATCTAGCGAGCACAAGAAAGATGTGGCAAATATAGTCTGATAAAATTGCCATAGTTGCTTCACTGAGTGCTATCTACTATTGATCGCTCTTTACAAAATTAACAAGACTATTGGCATCTTGTAGTGCTAGTTGAATAAATGGCAATTGTCCAATATCTCTCAACAATAAGTTTAAAGTATGAGCACCACATGGCACCCATGTCAACGTGGGATACTTTGCCATGAATCATGATCATCTCACCTACAGTCTTATAATTTGTTGATGCATTATCTACCACCAATGCAATAATACTATCGGTACCACCAATCTTGGAAATTGCTCTTTCGCATACTTTATACATGCAAGGTTTATTTTTCTCTTTTAGAGAAGTATCGATACTCTATAAAAACATTGTTTGTATCTAGCAAGATAATTAAGAATATTTTTTGTTATGCATTCCACTGCTATCTTTTTGTGTTTATAAAGATAAGCCATTCTCATTTTATTATGATTTGGCAAGACAAATCCTAGTCTAGCACTTGGCAAGACAAATCGTGGTCTAGCACATGGCTTTAAGAAATCATGAAACGTATAATCTCTCATGACATTGAATGCTATGCCATTCCTTATAAGTGATTCCATCCATCTCAAGTGATCTTCAAGCACTTGTTATTTGAGAAAGTGATCCTCCATGGATGTTTTTATACTTTTTTTCTCTTTTGAATCCAAGTCTCATTTAAGGCATCCTATACCACCTCTGAGCTATTTCCCAATATATATGCACCCTTAACATGTGCTCATGCATGTCTTGCATTGGGAGGCTGACACTACCATCACTATTCCTTAAAATAGGAGTCACCACTCTCTTTACTTTTTCTACATATGACTTGCATAGAGCAAATAAATTGAATGAAGGGCATGTACAAGCTTCAACATCCATGCCAAACCCTAAGAAATGTTGCTTAATGTGTGTAGAGCCCCTAGTAAACTTATGTCCACAAAATTTGCATTGTATAAAGGAGACTTAGGCATGCACTTTCTATATCTCTATCATGTATGACCAAATCTTACCGCACACAATACTTATAAAGTTGCAAATAGAAACAGAAACACAAACACAAACAAAAATTATAAGTTTCGAATTATATGAATACAAAGTAGTATACATTTCTTCATTAACTATTGAAAAGCAATATTCAAATGCACATGTAAGAATGCAAATTGATTAAATTTAATTGACGTAAAAGTATGTATAATAAACTCACTCAAGAAAGAATGCAAGTAGATGCACTTTCATTTCCATCCGATTGAAAGAACATGTATTCTTTCAAGAGAAAGTGTGACAAAGTAAATTATTAAACATGGATTCACCTACTATTGAAAGAATATAAAATATATCCTTTCAAAGTAAGTGTAAGAATTTCAATACTTAAAAGTTCATTCAAATATAATTGAAAGAATACATCTATATTATTCAATAGAAAGTTCAAGAACTCAAATCTTAAGGGTGTAGATAGTTATGTATTCCTTCAAGAAATAATAAATGTATTCTTTCAAGAGTAGGTGTAAGAATGTGACTGTTATCAAATGTAAGAATCCAAACCCTAAAGCATACTACTGAAATAATTAACAATATTCATTCATGATTAATTGTAAGATGCCAATACTTAAAATTTCAATGACATAAAACTGAAAGAATACATATATATTCTTTCAATAGAAAGTGTAAGAACTCAAATTTTACAAAGGTGCAAAACATTAATTCACATAATATTGAAAGATTAAAATATATTCTCATAATAATAAGTGTAAGAATGTTGATTATTTTTTAAAAAATATTGATCATATTTTACAAAGTTGCAAAATGTTCATTGAGATAGTATTGAAAGATTAAAAGACACTCTCTCAATAATAAGTGTATGAATGTTAATTATAAAATAATATATTTTAAAATTTAACCATATTACATGCACAAAGCAAATTCACATACATAGAAACTTACTTAGAAAAACAAGAAAAATTCAATACAAGTGTTAGAAAACAAATTCACAATCATAGACACTTACTTAGAAAAATAAGAAATTTTCAATAAAAAATCTAGAGATCTTAGGAACTCAATAATTGAGATCCAAAGAACTCTATCAAATAAGAACAAAAAGCACAATTCACACAAGAGATCTTAGAATCCCAAAAAATAGATCCTAAGAACTCACACAAGCAAAAAAACAAAACATATATAAAGATCTTAAGAACTCAATAAATGAGATACAAAACGCTTGTTTTTATAGGGGCTGTAGGGGGTAGGTCAAGTGCTTGGTGCACAACTTCTTGTGGACAAGATCCCATAGAACCCAAAACACTAGAGCTAGGGTCACTTGGCAATTGCTAGGCTAAGGGAGGAATTGACACCATGGATCCAAAGATGCAGAACATAGCCTTGCTAGGAAAGCTAGTAGAGTCTAGTCTCACCTTAGGATCGAAGCCCTGGGAACTCTTATTTTAGAGAGGGATTCTCAAGAACACCCTCACACAGGGGGCCACTAGTAACAATCTCATTGGTGGGCCTTCTCAGAGGCCGTGCTCATAGGGAAAGGCTCACCATTAATGATGAGTGAGAGTTCCATTCCCTTCTCTAGCATTTAGGGATTCATGATTAGGAGGGATACATGCTAGTGTAGTGGACACACATTGGTTAGGCACAGTGGGATAGTGGCCTTGCTAATTCTTTTGGAGCATGGAATCAACTCCTCCCGAGACAAAGGCAAGTGTAAGAGCCCTCTCTGACTTGAGAGGGGCGGGCATGAGGATGCTGGAGATAGATGCCACCATCCCTAAGTCTTTCTCAAGTCTTTTGGAGCATGGAGTCAACTCCCTCGCAAGACAAAGGCATGCGCAGGAGGGGCGGACATGAGGATGCTGGAGATAGATGCCACCATCCATAAGTCTTGGTAGGATAGTTTATATAGAGCCTCAACTCCCCATAGTGGAATGGGTACTTCTTCAAGATAGGATTGCCCTTAAGGATCTATTATATGCATTCAGCTCTAAAGTCCTTCTGCCCATGCATTGCATAGTGGGTTTTCTATCACCAAACATAAAGGGAGAACCGGAGTTGTATGTTGTCCTAGAGATAGAGTAGTGGGCCGGTTGGGCAAAAGTTGGTCCATTGACCTAGGACTAGTCACTTTGGTGTAGGACCGCCGGTCAAGTTGGCAACTTTGGTTGTTGGAGGGCCACCCCCTTCAAAAGATTAGTGGGACCTGAGAGAGAGGATTTGGCCTTCTAGTTTTACAAAGTTTCCTCTTCTTGTACATTGGATGCATCGGATGCCATCTCCAGTTGGAAGCAACTACCATGGACCCCTTTGAGAGGTGGTCATTTGGTGGAGCAATAGATGCCATAGGTCATTTTTAGATTTTGGTCTATTATGGACCAACCTCTGACCAGAAAAATTACATACTTCTTTTGGATGGTAGCGTGTAGGGGGTTTGCCCATGGGCCATGGTTGGAGTAGATGGATCATGCATGTGGATGGGAGGCACCTCTATTGTGTGGATAGAGACCTTGAGATGGGCCAGCACTACTTTGTGGATCTACCCCATAGCACAGAGGATTTGGCAGGGTGCCCTTTGAATTGTGGCTAATGTTGCAGAGGATGTAGAGGGATTTCACCACCTAGGGCATCACAGCTTGAGTGCCACACGTTCTCGACTAGACAATTACGATAGCTTATAAGATTTATGGATAGAGAGTCTTCGTCATTGAGGTCAGAACATGATTTCTTCTTCTGGCTAGCGGCCAATACAATCAATAAAGGATAGTATGTGGGAGACGGTGCCTAGCATCATTGCTTGGATATCTAGGTTGCCTATTGTAGTTTGGTGATGGGTGGCTAGCAAGCCCCCCCAGAGCTACCACCCTTATTGCCATCTAGCAAGATATTAACTACACCTTGCACACCATATGGGAGTGAGGGACAATGGGACCTTAGGCGACCATTGAGAGGTGAGGCATTCACTAGTTGTATGGTCCTCCAGCCTAGTTGTTAGCTCCTATTTTAGAGTTCTCTATGAACGGCTGGTCGAGCAACCCGCTTTTCTTTACTTGTTTTGCTTCCGTGATCATTGCCACATGAGCTTACGTGTATGGTTGGTTTTTTAACAAAATGTTATTTTTCTCACTTAAAAAAAAGTTTTTCCTAAAACATTTGTCAAGCTGTGTGGCAACTTATTATCGTGTCTTCATGAACCAAAAACAAAGCTAGAAATGTCAAAACATCTCCTTCAATCAGGGTCATCGCCATATAGATTTAGAATATTAAAGTACTAAACACCCTAGGTCATACATTCCTAAAGAATCTACAAGGAGAATCAATGTACTTGCTTAAAGCACTCTCAAATTATGCAAGCTTATCGGTTGGAGCTTCCTCATTAAACAATTAAGAGGCACTAGTTTAACTATAGCATTTAACTACTTATGCTCCATAAAATTTGAATCAATGCTCAATCGAAGGCGATAAGGTCCAACCCATTTATGCTTATGTGTTCATACTAACCAAGTCCTTGGAGGCCATTAGCTTGAAGAAATCCAAAGTGAAGGTAGTTGCTAATGTTTAATAAGATATGCAAGAAATGTTGTAGCATCGAAAGGATATAATTGGTCAAAGCTAGATACTATGTCAACCACACAAACTCACATCAATTTCTAAGAGAGGACATGTATACTTTACTTATGTCTATGTGGGCTAACAAGCATTATATTATATTTTCTTGAGGTTCTTAACACAAATTAGATAAATGACGGGGCTTATTGGTTGCAACTCCTAACACTTTCGACTACTTTCTTCCATGAACAACTCCAACATCTTTGATTAATTTAGGCTAGACAAGTAAATTGTGTAGTGGAATCTCGATAGGAAAAACTGTTGTCCACATGGTGGTGACCAAACCTAGAGTGAGATTTGTTTAGCAAGAGGAATGAGCATTTTCTTTTTTCCATCCTCTCACACACCCATGGACACAATGGCAATCTATTCCATCCTCTCACACACCGATGGACACAATGGCAATCTAGGGCACACACTCGCTCGTGGCCTAGTTGTGGAGGGAATCAAATGAGGGCAACGAGCTCAAGTGGACTAACGCCCACACGAGAGTGAGATACGTGTGCACGACAACAAGGACACTGCCAATGGCTCTCTAGCCACGGAATCAAGCACTGGCTGTGGAATTTGTGGTGACACGGTAGATCCATCACAATCTCGTTCAACATAAACCTCTCGAGACATACTGGGCATTCCTCTTGCTTCTCCTCATTCCTCTCCAAATGTAATCTTGACTGGAGATCACCAATTTTTCGAAAACCCTTTCCGCCTTCAGCAGCATCCCTGCCTCTCCTTACATGCGCCTCTGAAGGTGGAGAACCAGTTTGCCTAAACAAACGAACACCGTGATTAGAACGATATCAGTAGCTTCGGTAAGCGATGCGTATGGCCATGCAAAGTCCGGTTCCAATCACCTGCGACTGACGTGAACCGGCGCCCGAAGCCTCTCGTCGAGACGATTCCGTGCTGCCATAACGAGTCCATCGTCCCGAGGCAGAGCTAGAGCGCTTCCAGGGCGTACGCTTCTTCGTTCAACGTCAAAGCAGTCCTAAAACAAGAGAAAACCAGGAATGAATAAATGGGCGTTGTGCGTTGTTCAACTTCAAAGACAAATAAGAGAAGAGGAGATGATTTTGCGTGAGAGAAGGAGATTGAGGTTGTAACAGAAGCGTCAAAAGGCGGGACAAAGAAGTTATAGAAACGTACAAGCTGGGATCGGGCAAGGGGAGCGAGGAGCGAGGAGACGGAGGGGAAGAGGTGGCGATGGTGATGAGGAAGGTGACGGGAAGGGCAAGGAGGTGGAGGAGGTGTGAGGGAAGGGCGGCTATGAGAGGCTCGCCGTCTCCGGGCACTCTCGACGCCGGGGATACTCATCAAAATGCAAGCAGAAGATGAAGGAGAAGTAACACGCGGACGACGAAGTAAAACAAATAGACAAGAAGAAGAAGAAGAAGAGGAATAAGGAGCTCAGAAAGAACTCCGAAGGAACGAAGAAACTGTGGTTTGCCTTTCTTTCTTTTTCGTGAATGGTTTGCCTTTCTTTCTTTCTTTCACATCGTCCGTAATAGACTCCTAGGAGCCCCTTTGCCTCACCCTCCAACTCGCTCGCTAGAGGCCCCACTCACGAGCAAGAGATTTGTTGGCCTGCCCCTTGGCTAGGCCTTAAGGGATGGTCATTTCTCTCAGAAGCAAAAATCCAACATTAGTCATTTTGAAAATTTGGCAGAAGAAAAAGAAGAAGCTTAGAGAGAGAGAGAGAATGATGTCTCTCTCTCTCTCTAAGCTTCTTCTTTTTCTGCTTCTCTCTCTCTCTCTCTCTCTCTCTCTCTCTCTCTCTCAGCTTTCAGTTTGCCAGGGCAGGCCTCTTGAATGTATTCAACTTGTTAGCACTCGCAGGTTGTAGCAACGAGCCAGGTTCCCGTCTAAAGTGGACTTTCTATGTTTGAATTCATCATCCCCTTTTGGAATTTCTTGCACCCAAGCACATCCATCCAGCTCTACTCGAGGATTGCTCTATTTGCTTGAGCAATGTGACCCCAAGATCGTACACAGGTGACCGCAATGTCAAAGCCACCAATGTCTTGTTGGATAGAGCGAACAAGGTAGTGGTGTGCAATTTTGAGCTGGCCTGCACATTGTTGCTCCAACTAGACTATGCTACTTTTGCTGACACCTGTTCATATTTAAGGACAGCGTGCCTGGCACGTTGTGCCTCTTGGTTCAATCCATCACATTTCAACTCATGTTTAGAGAAGGAGAAGGGTCCATTGTCTATGTGCCTTTCGGGCTATGGGTGTATACAGGACCATGTTTTCATGAACTCGGTTTGGATCCCCTACCTTTCCATAAAAGTCGAATTCCTACAAACACTTTTACTCCATTCCCAATAGACTTTCACTCTACCTTGAAAGACTTTGGGCACTTCTTCAACATGCCTAGGACATAAGGCCATATAGTTTATGCTTCCCACTTCATCCCTTGGGATTGCATGGAAACATCTTTGCACATTTTAATCAACTTATAAAACTTACTTATAGTGGCCTCACCAACATGGATGTTATAAAAGCTCATGAATACCTTGTCAGCATTGGTCTCTCTCTCTCTCTCTCTCTCTCTCTCTCTCTCTCTCTCACACACACACACACACACACACACACACACACACACAATTCTCCGTTTTCTTTTGCATCCACTTAATTTCTTAATTTTTCATTTTTCTATTTTTCTTAATTCCTTTTCCTTTGATCTCACAAACACTCCCTAATATTTCGTGATTCCTCCTTTTTTTTTCAATTTTTTTCTTAAAGCTCAAAAATTTTCTCTGTCTCTCTCCCCCCCCAAACCTTAACTAATTTTCTCTTATTTTCTTCCCTATTTTTTTCTCTTCCTTTCCCATAATTTTCCCTAATTTCACTTGATTTCCCCCCAATTATTTTTATTAATTTTTAAAAACTAACTTTTTAAATCCTTTTTCCTTTTTTCCAAATTCCCTCTAGGCTCCTTTTTTTACACCTTTAAAGTCCACATCGAGCTGTTTAAGTCTATGTTTAAACCACTATTTTATTGTGACCTTGATAACAAGGGAGGGGTGTTTATGACACCTGTCTTCCCAATTAAAGTTAAGCTGGTTCTTACCATGTTTTCTTGTTGGATGGTGGCAAGAATGTAGACTCTCTTCTTCAATAAAAGAGATGCTTATCAAAACTTCACCAAGCTCCAATATTTTTTGCAAAAACATTATTGTCATTTCTTATCAAAGCTCTTATATACTTTTTATAAAATTTCGTAGGTGCTTTACCTACATACTCAAACTCTTCCTTAATTCTATAATGTTCTCTTTCTATCCTTCTCTCTCTCTCTCTCTCTCTCTCTCTCTCTCACACACACACACACACACACACACACACACACACACTCTTATTCCCTTGTCAGATTTTCACACATGATCAGGCTATGGAAATAAGTGTCTAAGGTGCTTCTTTCTCTTACTTCCTCATCATTCACCTTGGCTATGTCTTCTTAACTACAATAACATACTTCTCCATAAAGTTGATTCTAGAGATTAACTATATTTCTTGGCTCCCCCATCTTGTTTAGTACCTCATGGGATCTGGTATGTCCTAATAAGGTCTAGCTAGATAAGGCCAAAAAATTCCTTTAAGAATGGATATCTCCTTGCCTTGTACCTCTCCTATCTTTGTGGATGTCCTATTGGTGGGCGTATGTACAAAATTGGTTGCCTTAAGTAGCGTATTGAGGGCCCCTTCTGGGAGGTCGACCGGAGCAATAGATGAGATGGACGAGGAGGTCCTGGCTGTGCGTGGTGATGTTAGAGGCATTGGAAGAGTACTTAGGCAAATTGGTGTGAGGAAGGGGGGGTGGGAGGGGTTGGGTGGCTTGCTAGCTGGGTTGGGCGGGATCCAAGGGAGGTGGTTGTGGAAGCTAAGCAGGGGGGGGGTAGAGTTAAATACTATAATGGCTTCTTGGCCTTCCTCCTTGGTAACTTTCTCGGGATATGCTGCATGGATTGTTTCAAAATTTCTCACCAAGGACTCAAGTGAGTCTTGGAGAGCTTGTAGCACCCGATTAAAGAGGATTATTATGCTAAGGGTATCATAGGCGTTGGATTGGTAAGCCGCGAGATACCCTTGCGTTTGTATTGTGGAGGCTCGATCGTAGGTTGGCATCTAATTAATGTCAACTTGCAGACTATATGGGGTGCAGACCCACGAGCTGAGCTCCTCGAGCTTTGCTAATTGCATCACATCATCATCCATAGGATTACTTGTGGACTCCGTGAGATGACACGGCACCATGCCTAGAAATTAAGCAAAATGGGATGGGTGGCGAGAGTTTGGAGGTCAGAGGGGCAAAGGAGAAATAGGCTAAATGGCTGAAGGTCTAATTGAATAAGACATGGCGAGAATGGGCTGATAATGATCAGGATTGGTGGAGGATGGTTTGGAGGGCATTAGGAGGGAGTGGGGCAATGAGGTCAAGGTGGAAAATGAGTTTCCATGAGCATATGTACCACAGATTCGCTTGCGGCGAGCTCATCCCTGAGCTTGGTGACTAACAACTCTAGCTCCTCAGCTTTTGTGCAGTACTCCTCTGCTTCATCTAGGGCCGTTTGCCTTGTGGCTTGGGTGGCAACCATTAGGGTGTGGCTGTCGTGCTCGAAGAGCTATGCTTGGAGGAGAATCATGGAGAGTTGCAAGGCCTATTCTTGTCACCTCTGGAGAATTGTTTGTGCCACTTGTGGGAGATGTGCCATTGTCTCAAATAAATTCTACTCCATTTGGTCGGCATGGGAGAGCTGCTCTGCTGCCATGTGGCTATAACCACTTGATGGCCGATAATGTGGCACGCTGCAAAACTGGATGGCCTTTGTGAGGCTTGCCCATGGAGAGGAGGAGGAGCCGGTGATGAAGGAGGTGGTCTCCTGAGGATGTGGGCCGAGACCTAGGGTGTAGCAGGGGTTGCCGAGATAGCTTGAGCTCCTACATAGAGGCCAATCGTGATTGTCTCGTCACCTAGGAGATCCTCCACCAAGATGGGCTCCTGTTGTACACTTTCTTGAGGATCCGATTTCCCGAGGCATAACTGACGGCGTAGGAATGCCTGCACAACTGGTGATCCTCATACTGTGCGAGCAACTAACTTGCATCTGGTTGCATGGGACAATTGGCTGGAGTGGAGCTGGGCTTTATTCTTGCTCGCTTTGGCTTGACCTTGGCTTCTTCTTATTCTACTAGTACCAATCCTGTGGCTGACTGTTCGGCTAACCCATAGCCGATAGGCGGATGCTACGGCAGCATGAATCGGCATGTACAACATCATGTTGCTGATGACCTCTCCATGTGTTTTGAGGTCCTCCCGCATCTGATTACAGAAGTAATCGGCCCAGTTCATGACCTGGGGTTCTGCTAGCTGCAACAAGATGTTTGGCATGATCAATTAGTGGTGGTCAGTATGCCTAACTTGAGTCAACCCCATTATAGGGCCCTTGCTGGCTTTTCCACTTCTGGCTTGATGATCTCTATGAAATGGATGTGCCCTTTGCTCTTTTTGTGGTTGTAGTGGTAGATTTTACTGAATGCCTCAGGGATCTTCTTCTTCATTGCATATTTGTCGTCGATGACTGATAGGCCAAAGGCGGCTCGCACCACATCCACGTTGAGGTGGTAGAAGTGGGGAGTGCCCATTGTGTCTCGAAGAATGCCCACATTTGTGTTGGAGTTATAGGCCTGGAGGAACTCTCATGTCCAAGTGGCAAGGAAGACGGTTTGCCCACCACAGATCCTAGGCCTGTCACTACGAGCACATCTTGCACTGTCGACTCCTTTAGCACTTCATACACCGCTGCAGTGTGGTATTGGAGGGTGTAATCATGCCTCTCATATGCATAGTGGGAGTGGATGGTGCATGCATCGAGTTGTTGGAGCCATGCCTCTCCAAGTGGCAAGTGCATTTGTGAGCGCATGACTTTGTACTCCCCTTGTGTTGGAGCCGAGGTGCGCTTTCTTGACGTCCTTGAGGGGGGGCATGCCTGCTATTGTTGGTACCTACTGGGTGGTCTGTTGCATAGATATTTCTTCCTTCACTTGTAAATCTTCGGTTGGAAAGTTGGAGGGCATACTGATCGTGGCCGAGGGTGTACTTTGCGAGTCAGAGTGTCTGGTGGCTTGCGAGATAGGGGGTTGGGGGTAGAGGCCAAGCTCCGATTCAAACTAAAAAAATTCATTCTCTGGATCCATTAGGAAGAAGGAGGGCAACTGAGTGATGAGGGAATCGGTGGAAGAGGAGGAGCTTGAGGACATATATTGAGTGCTGGATTGCTGTGTGGAAGAGGGCAAGGGGCTGGGAGATTTCTGACAGAATTTTGACAGAGTCTAGGGGTAACTGCTATGGCGATGACCCAGTAGGATAGGGCTCCTTTATATAGATTTTGCTATCCCTACGACCAGGGGGATGGCATAAGGCAATAGTCAGCAGTAGTGGGATAGTTGGACGGCGATGGTCGGCAAGATAGTTGAATGGCAACGGTCGGTGGGATAATCAGATGGCAACAGATGACGTGATAGTCAAATGGCGATGGTCGGTGTGATAGTCGGGATGGCAACGATCGGCATGATAGTCAAATGGTGACGGTCGGTGTGACAGTCAAATGGTGATAGTTGGTGGGATAATTGGATGGCAACAGTTGGTGGGATAATCGAATAGTGATGGTCGGCGGGATAATTGGATGGCGACAATCGGTGAGATAATCGAATGGCGACGGTCGGCGGGATAGCGCTATGGCAACGACCGACGGGATACTGTCTGAGGAAAGTAAGGAAAGGGAAAGAAGGGAGAAAGTGGGAAGGTGAGAGAGAGAGAGAGAGAGAGAGAGAGAGAGAGAGAGAGAGAGAGAGAGAGAGAGAGAGAGAGAGAGAGAGAGAGAGAGAGAAAAGGGTTAGGAAGTGGCAGTTGTGTATGTGAGGTGTACAGGTGAGGTGTGGGGCGGGCAAGAATATAAAAAATG
This sequence comes from Dipteris shenzhenensis, assembly GCF_047967505.1. Taxonomy (NCBI): domain Eukaryota; kingdom Viridiplantae; phylum Streptophyta; class Polypodiopsida; order Gleicheniales; family Dipteridaceae; genus Dipteris; species Dipteris shenzhenensis. Next base: position 13,709,725 of record NC_141606.1, read on the forward strand.
CATAAGGGACGTTCTGGCCCTAATCACCTAGTGCTGATTGTGCATACGTGTGGGTGTAGTGCAAGTGACTTGTGGGCTACGGGTGCATTGGGGTGATATGCCTACCATACTGACTCACCTAGACCTGGACTTGATGAACATGTGGAATGCGGTGTTGATGAATGTCGCGCTGCTGCATAGTGTGTTAACAACCATGTACAAAATGTGTCTAGCTTGTGTCTCACCTTGGATGCCAGAGGTACACTGGCATGGTGACGATTCCTTGCAGGATGCTCCTTTGTCGCAGGAGGATAAGCGAGTTCTTGTGTGATCACCCTCGGTGCAGACCCTTGCTCTCATGAGTCGGGTGGCACTGTTGGTGATGGTGTGATCGAAACTACCTTTGATGGTTTGCCTTCAGGTTTGGAGTAGGGTTCTTGTGTAAATCCCCTCATTGTAGGGGTCAGTTCTTGTGTTGCTCCCTTTCTATCTTGGGTCATCCTCATGTTGAGTTGTACGATTCGTGATACCAGGGCACTTTCGGGACTCTGAGGCTTTTTTATTGCGGTCGGTTCAATGGTAAGTTCTTGTGGTACTGCATCCAGGGTCGACACAGGTTCTTGTGTTGCTACCTTTGGAAACCCTGCGGTTTGTGACTTGAACTTCAATACCCAGATGACCTGCTTGTCGTTGTAACTATCTCGGTCTTCCAAGAGCTTGGTGGCGATCCCGCGCTTGGGGAGATGTTGCAGTTGAGGGAATGGATTACGAGGCGATAGATGGCATCATGTCCTAGGTGGGGTTGCCTTCGGCAAAGACGTCCCCGAAGTGACCATGCCGTGCTTGGATCTTTTCTGGTTGTCGACTGTTGTTGAAGTAGCGTTGAGTGTAGAGAATAACCTCTTGTACTTGCGGAGTAATGGGCAATTACACCTGGTTGCCACCGCAGTTGGTCCTATGCTCCATTTGGGGTCAGACTTTCTTCTCGGAAGGTCAGTGGTTGGAGGGTTGGAGGTGGATGGAGCTTTAGGTCCACCCTCCCATAGATCTTCCTTATCTTGGGCCGGCAAGGGTGCAACAAAAGGAGTAGAACATGGTTCACAAAGTGGGATTACCGCAGTTCACCGTTCGTGAGGGAAGCTGTTCTAGCTCACCAGTTGATTTGACAGTTCATGGTGTAACACCAAGTCCTTCTCAATATGATCTGTTCGTCAGTTTCTTCTATGGAGAGAACATAAAAACGGATTTCTACTGCATGGCAAACAACCATTAGACTCAAGTTCACAAAACCCAATGTACTTAAGTGTTGGCCATTGATAACCCTTACTGAAGCAACGGTGAGGTTTAGGCATACCTGTAGCTTTTCCCATACATGCGCACCCGGACCCTGCAATTGAACATGAAACATAGTTGGTTCTATTGTTAGTTCATCCATCAAACCTGGGTGTTCAAGATTTGCCTTAAGCAATGCCATTTGCTTACGCTATCTGAGCTTGGTGTTACGTGTCCTCACTTCTTCGATGGCTTGGTGTTTCATTTGGGCTACCTTGGCCTTAAGTTCTTTTTCTCTATGGATGGCTTGAAGGGTAGGCAGTGTGAGTGGCCCGTAATATCTCTTCAATTTGCTCCCGTTGAGGTAGCCTTCCATTTCTACTCCATCAAGGGTAGCTATTCAGCACACCCCCTATGAAGTAATCTCTACCATGTGGTAGGGACCCATGCCTTAGTACTTGAGCTTGTGCTTGGTATTGTAGACGCTATAGAGGAGTGCAAGATCACCCTCTAAAGGTCTTTGTTCTTGAGGTTGCGGTCGAACCACTTTTTGCATCAGGCCTTCTCTACTCGGAGGCAGTAGGTTGCATGCAACCTTGTCTCATCTAGCTTTTCAAGGTCAATTAAGCATTTTGCCAAGCCATTCTCAATGAGCATTTCTTGGACAATAAGGCGGAGGCTAGGCACTACATACTCCATTGGCATCACCGCCTCTACCCCAAAGGCTAGGCTAAAGGGGGTGCAACTCATGGCCACCTTGTAGGAAGTTCTGTAGGCCCATAAGGCTATAGTGAGCTTATGCTCCTTGATGGCTCTACCTAATCCTATGAATGCACACGATGTCCCTTAGGGTAGTTCAAGCCAGTACAGAGCACAACAGGCTTTGTGACCACTGCCCATACTGGGTCCTCAATCTCCCTACCCCGTATAGCTCCTGTCAATCAACAAGTATTGGTAGAGGAAGTGCCCAATGATTGGGAGGAGACGGATCCAAACCATGGACCCCACGACTACTACCCCTACGAGGAAGGAAGTGGCACCCTAAGTCACCTCCTGCAAGAGGATCAGCAAGTCCCCGTGTTCCAGACTGCTCCCTTGAACGCAAGGGCTAGAGACATAAACTCTCTTGCTTGAAGGCCCCTGATCCAATGCTATACCTTCCAAGGCCGCACAGGGAAAGTGAGTGCCCCTACAAAGGTACTTCGAACCCTCCGGTGTCATGCTTCAAGTGTCAGGGGCAACATTTCTTAAAGGACTGCCCCTATAGGGACCTTACCGCAGCCACTCCTCCCATGACCGGCCCTACACCCTTGTGTGCGAGGTGCGTAGGAGTGGCCTTAAGCCTGGCCCTAGTGGTGGAATCCATTAAGTTGCTGGTACCGGCATTGGGGCAGACGTGCCAAGGCCTCCTAGATTCATTGGAGCAATAGATGCGAGTGGAAATGGTTGAACTCCTAGAGGGGGTGGGTCATGGGGCATTGGCACGGAGGTTCCTTGCATTGGACGATAGGGTGAAACCTGTGGGGCCACATAGTTAGCGAAGGTCGGTGGCATTGAGAAGGTTGGGGGTTCATAAGACGCCCCTCCTTGGGAGCCTCTCACATCTCCTCGGCTAGGGTCTTGTCCCCAGAAGTCCCTCATCCATGGGTATTCATCCTCCATGCATTCCCACGGAGGGTGCCTTGCGAAGGAGGTGGACCCTGGGTCCACACAGGTGGTTTCAGTCCCTATCTGCGTTTCAGGAATTGGTTGTTGCTGACCTTCCCTTCCCACTGACATGCAGACGAAGGGGTTCTCCATGTGTGCTGAATCTATTCGGCCTAAACGTCCAAACATGTTGGAGAATGTATCTCTTAACCTAGATGCTACAAAAGGAGTAGGAGAGTTGGGAGAGGCCACACTAGTGAAGGGGGCTTCGAAAGCCCTTAGACTCACGGGGTCTTGCATCTCCTCGTCCAAGCTCTACGTCTCATCGGAGCTAGATGGATCCTCCTGTTGGGGTCTTATTACAGAGTGGGAGCTAGGAATCAAGCTTCCACTTTGGACCAATCCCCAGCTAGGGCGAAAGGTGGGCTGAGCATAGCTCAAAGCATTGTCTTTAGGCATGGGATCCTTGGACAAATTTCTCACAGATCACAAGCGCATGTATAAGACATGTAATAGGACACACTCAGGCTAAACCTTAATTATGTATTATTTTTCTAGACTACCCTAGAGGTATCCCAACAAGCATAGGGATAGCGCTATGGCAACGGTCGTAGGGATAGCTTAACGCGCCGATCGACGGGATACCAATATGGCAACGAGTGGCTGGATAGTTCTTAAGGTGCCGGTCGGCAGAATACTAGTATGGCAATGGGCGGCGGGATGTAACACAAGTGGTATCCCCACAGTCATAGGGATGAGCTAAGACTATAGGAGGGATAATGAGGTCGGCAAGATAATGGTATGGCCATGGGCATGGGGGTAGCAAGATGGCAATGGTCGCGGGGACAGGGATGAGCTTAACGCATCGATCGGTGGGATATCCCTCGTGGGGATAATGCTAAGGCCGGTGGGATAGCTAACTCTGACACGCATTAATTAGGGCGGTGGTTTAGACAATGGTTAGAAGTCAGGTCATGGGGATAGGTGCTATGGCCACGAGTCAATGGAGTTTGACTGACGGGATAGGGCTATGGTGACAGTTGGTGGGATAGCGCTAAGCCGCCGACCCATGAGGATAGGAATGCACGTCCCCTTAATTTGGTGTTAATGAGAACAAGTAATAAAATTAAGGGGAGCAACAAAGATCAAAATAACTCTGAATTTTCTTCAGTTTGGCACCTTGTTTCACTTCCATATATGCAAGATAGATTAAGGAATCAAATGAGAGAGAGGACGAAAAAAGAGCATTAAAAAAGGAGAATGTGAAATAAAGGGGGAAGGAGGTCTAGCTATACATTTCAATACCCTTAGCTCAAGCCCTTCTTGGAAATGGACTTCACACCTAATCTTAGAGTCTATAAATGGGAAGGAGACTGCTCAAGACACCATTCCTTTTGAGAGGGACTAGTGTGGGTATACATGCCCAAGCACTACTAGGACTATTAGAGGGTCGTGTGGATACATCCACAATAACCTGTCAAGGAAAAGTAGATCCTCAATGACTATTATTACATCCCCCTCTTGTGTAGCTTCTTCCTGATCTAGCTCCACCCCGAAAAGGGACCTGATTGCCTCTTCCATTGCCTCTACCCCTAGGTTTTGGTCTCATGAGGTTGGCACTTTCCTTAGAAAAGGAAAGGGGCTTAGTTAATTTTTCAATCCCCATCCATTGAAGGAAAGAGTTTGGCCTTTGGATTGTCCACATATTCCAAAACCCCTTGGATCATGATTTCTCTTACAAAGACAAAGGTAATAAGAGTTTCAATTATGGGTTTTGTAGGTCCATTCAACCAATCTCTCTCTTTTTTTTTATAAAAAGGTCCATTCAACCATACAAGGAATGCAATAAAAGATGCTTCCAAGCTCATACTGGAGTAGAAGAAATCTAGGTGATTCATGTGGCGAAGGAGAGAAGGAGCACACCGACACACAAGCATGATAAACACAAGAGTGTGAGGATAAAACATATGTGTGTGTCTCCCCTAGCACACAGTCAACCTTTTATATGAAAGGATAAGGTTACAACGCTAAGTACACCGTACTTAGTGTACTTAACAAATAAAAGTACTAACTGTACTTAAGTGTACTAACTGTACTTGGGTGGCCATAGTGCCTTTACCCCAACAACCTCCCACTTAAAGGCAATATGCCCTCAAGTAAAAATAAATGAGGCTCAACCTATACCCATCAACTGTTGACAATGTGCAAACCGCTCTGCAGGCAAGCCTTTTGTCAACAATCTGCTGGATTATCATTTGTGTGAATCTTGACAAGCTGAATCAGCTTATCATCTATTACCTCCCTGATGAAGTGGTACTTCACATCAATGTGCTTTGTCTTTGCATGAAAGACAGGATTGTGTGCCAACTGAATAGCACTCTGACTGTCACAATGCAACAATGGAATATCACCTGTAATGCCCAAGTCTCCCACTAGCCGAGATAACCATAAGGCCTCCTTGCATGCCTCTGTGGCTGCAATATATTCAGCTTCCGTGGTAGATAAGGCTATGCACTGCTGCATCCTTGACATCCATGACACTGCACCTCCGGTGAATGTATAACCGGTAGTAGACTTTCGGTTATCTGGATGACCAGCAAAATCTGAATCCACATAACCATGCACCTTTGCATCTCGCTTGCCAAACCATATGCACAACTCCTGTGTGCCCTTCAGGTATCTCATGATACCTTTCACTGCATTCCAATGTTTCTTGCTTGGATTTGCCATATATCTGCTAACCACTCCCACTGCAAACGCAATATCAGGTCTGGTAGCAACCATGGCATACATGAGACTGCCACAAGCTGAAGCATATGGAATCTTGGCCATTTCAGCCCTATCAGCATCTGAGTGTGGGCTGTCCATTGCACTGAGTTGCACATATGGAGGCAATGGAGAACTAAGGGTCTTCCCCCCCTCCATATGAAACCTGTGCAAGACTTTGCCAATATATTCGGTCTGAGACAAATACAACAAATGCTGTCCCCTGTCTCTCCGTATCCGCATTCCGAGTATGTGATTTGCATCACCAAGGTCCTTCATATCAAAGGCCTCATGCAATCTTTTCTTAAGGTCGTCAGGCTCCTTACGAGCTTTACCAGCAATAAGCATGTCATCCACATATAAAATGAGAATGATTAAGCTGCCATTTGCAGCCCTTTTGGTATATAAGCAGTGATCGTCATCACTTCTCCTGAAACCTTGGGACTTCATGAAGGTATCAAATTTCTTATACCATTCCCTTGGTGCCTGTTTCAGCCCGTAAAGGCTCTTTTTAAGCTTGCATACAAGTGACTCCTTGCCCTTGACTGCAAATCCTTCTGGTTGCTGCATGTAGATCTCCTCATGAAGATCACCGTGAAGAAAGGCTGTCTTCACATCCATCTGGCATAATTCCAAATTCTCACATGCAACCAAAGCAAGTACAATCCTGAGTGTGGTCATCTTAACCACTGGAGAAAAGATCTCATCAAAATCGACACCATACTCCTGCTTAAAGCCCTTGGCAACCAACCTGGCTTTATACCTTGGCTTAGCTCCAAGTGTGACTTTCAATCTATACACCCACTTGCATGGCAGTACTTTCATACCCTTAGGCAACTGCACCAATTCCCAAGTACCATTTTTATGGAGACTGTCCATTTCAGACTTCATGGCTAGTTCCCATAGCCTTTTATCATGCATTTGCATGGCTTCCTTCTAACAGGAAGGTTCTCCACAGTCTGTAAGCATAATAAAATCTGCTCCTGGAACAAATCTGTCTGGCGGTTTCATTTGTCGAGTGGACCTTCGGACCCATTGGTCTTGCTGTCCAACTTGCTGCTCACCTAAAACAGGTGGCTGTTCCAGTAGATCAAGCTGCAGAATTATGCCTGGGAGGTCTTCCAAAGGTGGCATGTCCCGTAGTACATCTTTCGCCATTGCGGGCTGTCCATTTGGACCTGCTGCAGCATCATGCATTGGCTGATTAAGCTGCTATTGTGGCTGATTCGCAGGCTGCCTGAATTGTACAGGATGTCCCGAGTCATCAATGTCAACCTCTGAAGCATCAGAAGGCTTATTTGCTACCTTAAACATACATGACTCATCAAATAAGACATCATTGCTGCGTATTAGCTTCTTATTCACAGGATCCCATAGGCGGTAACTTATCTCAGCACTGTCACCATATCCAAGAAAAATGCATTTAAGAGACTTAGGATCAAGCTTGCTGCGATCTTCTCTGCGTATATGCACGTACGGAGTGTAGCCAAAGACCCTCAAGTGCTTGTACTCCCATCGCCATCGCCATCGCCGGAGAGCTCGGAGACGATCACGATGCACAACACATCGTACAGCAGCCTGCTTCATCCGCTTCTGCTTTGGTTTCTTTAGCCTTCAGTTCTTTTCTATCCCAGTTCAGTCGCCCTCCCACATCGCACCTCAGGCGTGAGGTTTTTCAACTCGTAGTAGCCCCCGCCTTTGCCCATTTGGGCATTGATATCATTGTCGTTTCAAGAGATTTGTGTACAGGTGCAATTTCTGAGCTCATCGTGAGCATTGTTGGTCAAATGCACTCTGAGTACGTAGATCTACTGTTTATGCCTACTGTGTGAGAGAAAATCTCAACATTGAACTGCAAAATCAAGGGGCTTTTGTAGCCACAGCCAAGCATTGGCTTGTATACGCATGTGTTTGCATTAATCCTCCTGTTTGGAGTTGATTCTTGTAGGATTTGGATGCATTTTGTGACCTACGAGACAATGGAAGATGCATATAGTACACTAATTACTACATTGTAGAATTGAGCACTGATTTTGCAAGATAAATTGGGGATTTTGCAATTGGAATGCATATCAATGGTGGGGAAGCAACTGAATGCCTTACAGTGATCAGTGAAGCGGTACATGCACTAAATTCTCAGAATTTTGCTTCCAGTCAAGGGGCTTTTGCCTAATTCTTGTTCTACACTGTGTTACACAGTTTTAGGGGCAACTGGAAGCTTGATGTTGACAGTTTTGAACAGTTAAACAGTCAATTTCTGATTCTGTACTAAAAAGTATAGGTACTGTTTTGTGTCAACTACTGGACTGAAAACAGTCAATTTATTGAAGTACAGAGTGCACAAACTACTGCGGTTTTTACTGTAATAGCAGGGCAGATGCTGTTGAAAATCAGGGTACTGCTGGATTGTACAACAGAGCATTTATTGATGCATACAGTTCTGCTGTTCTGAATCTGCAGTAGGCAGTAAATAGTCATAATTCTCTGATTAAGTGGGAGAAAAGTTGCAGGTGCAGGTCCTGTTTTTCCGTTGCAGGAATTTAATTTTTTGAGCACAGTACAAGTGCCTGTGTGCACTTGGTTTGCAAGGAGTCAGGCACCCAAGTGTGGGTTATATTTCTTGCTGATTGTAATGGCTTCATCCTCGGAATCTTCTCTTCTCAATATTAAAAAGTTGCAGGGTGTTGCTAACTACCCAATGTGGAAAAAGATGGTCCTGAATGTGCTAATTCTCAGGCAGTTTCATGCTCCTATTATACACAAAGGTGTGAAGCCCACTGGCACAACTGATGATGCTTGGGCACTAGCTGATCTATCAGCAAAGTCCATAATTGAATTGTCACTCCATGAGAGTGTTGTTTGGAATGTGGATGGTGAAAAAACAGCTTGGGGTGTGTGGAAAAAGCTACAGGACACATATGAGCAGCAAAGTGTAGCCACAAAGATATATTGGTTGCACAAGTTCTTCAATCTGAAGATGAAGGAAGGGACCTCCATGGATGCACATCTCAATGAGTTTAATTCAATTGTCACTCAACTTGCAAATCAAAAGTATGTGGTGGATGAGGAAACCAAGGGTATGGCACTCTTGATCTCTCTTCCTGAAAGTTGGGATACATTCACCACAGCTGTAACAAATGCAAACACTTTCATAAGTTTTTCAGATATCACAGGGCTGATTTTGCAAGAAGAGCAGAAGCTGAAAGCTCAAGATGCAATAAAGCCTAACAATGCCTTAAATGCAAGGGGGAGAAGTCAGCAAAGAGGCAAATCTCAGGAAAGGGGAAAAGGGAGGAGCAAGTCCCGCTCCAACAAAGATGTTGAGTGCTACTACTGTGGCAAAAAGGGACATACCAAAAAGCAGTGCTTTAAACTGAAAAATGATAAGAGAGACAAAGCCAAAAATACTGATGCATCAGATGCAAAGGCAATTGTACCAGTAAGCAATGGCAAGAGCAGTGTGAAGATTGAAGAGCTTCATTCTACACACGGTTATGACAGTGAGCCAGAGGTTCTATTTCTCTCTACTTTGGATGCTCATTCTCTCCATGCAGGAGATTTCGCAGACATGCACTCTTGGATCATTGACTCAGGTGCCTCATTCCATGTTACACCTTACAAAGAATTGTTTGTAAGGTATGTAGCAGGTAGTAATGGAGTCGTTTTTCTAGGGGATAATCATGCATGCAGTATTGTCAGTATTGGAGATGTCAAGCTTGTATTTTCTGATGGTACTCAGCTTATGCTTCACAATGTCAGGCATGTACCCGAAGTCAAGAAAAATCTGATTTCTACTGGCATGTTGGATGATGAAGGTTTTGTGACCAGCTTTGGTCATGGTTTCTGGAAGGTCACCAAAGGTGCCCTGGTTGTTGCCAGAGGCTCTAAGGTTGACACAATGTATACTTCCATGCTAAAGTATGTAATCATGCTGATATTCATGCCACCGAGCTGTCGAATATTTCTATGTGGCATAGCCGGATGGGACATATGAGCATAAGTGGAATGGAGCAATTGGCTCGCCTTGGCTACTTACCGTCTCTTAAATTTTCTGATTTAAAGTTTTGTGAGCACTGCATATATGGTAGACAGTTACAGTGTCCTCATAAAAGGAGATTAGGACATAAAGATGCTCAACTTGAGCTTGTGCATACAGACGTGTGTGAGATGCCTAGTCCTTCACTTGGAGGTGCACGGTACTTTGTCACATTTATAGATGATTCCACAAGGAAGGTGTGGGTGTATCCTCTTCGATTGTCTTCGATTGAAGAGTGATGTCTTTCCAGTGTTCCAGAAATGGCTTGCTATGGTTGAGAACCAAACAGGCAGAACACTGAAGGCTTTGCGGTTAGATAACGGTGGGGAGTATATGTCTAATGCATTCAATGCACTTTGTGATGCTAGAGGTATTAAAAGAGAACTCACTGCTCGTTACAGTCCAGTGCAAAACAGCACTGCAGAGCGTATGAATAGAACCATACAGGAAAAGTCCCGCTCTATGATGTCACATGCTGCTTTACCTCATGGATTTTGGGCTGAGGCTGTAAAAACAGCAGTACACCTCATCAATAGGTCACCAAATAAAAGACTAGATGGCAGAGTGCCAGAGAAGCTTTGGACAGGAAAACCTCCTTCCTATAAGCACTTGAGGGTCTTTGGCTGCACTGCGTACGTGCATATACGCAGAGAAGATCGCAGCAAGCTTGATCCTAAGTCTCTTAAATGCATTTTTCTTGGATATGGTGACAGTGGTGAGATGGGTTACCGCCTATGGGATCCTGTGAATAAGAAGCTAATATGCAGCAATGATGTCTTATTTGATGAGTCATGTATGTTTAAGGTAGCAGATAAGCCTTCTGATGCTTCAGAGGTTGACATTGATGACTCGAGACATCCTGTACAATTTAGGCAGGCTACGAATCAGCCACAACAGTAGCGGAATCAGCCAATGCATGATGCTGCAGCAGGTCCAAATGGATAGCCCGCAGTGGCGGAAGATGTACTACGGGACATGCCACCTTTGGAAGACCTCCCAGGAATAATTTTGTAGCCTGATCTACTGGAACAGCCACCTGTTTTAGGTGAGCAGCAAGTTGGACAGCAAGACCAATGGGTCCGAAGGTCCACTCGACAAATGAAACCGCCAGATAGATTTGTTCCAGGAGCAAATTTTATTATGCTTACAGACTGTGGAGAAACTTCCTGTTACAAGGAAGCCATGCAAATGCATGATAAAAGGCTATGGGAACTAGCCATGAAGTCTGAAATGGACAGTCTCCATAAAAATGGTACTCGACGGCTGATGGCGCTGGCAGTGCTAGCAGCTGCTGGCACTGCTGGAGCAGCTTGCTGCTGCTCCTGGCGTGATGCAGTAGCAAATGCTGCTGCTGCTTCTCCTTCTCTGTCTGCTGCTGCTGCTCCAACTAAAAGCAACAGATCGATGCTGCTACTGGCACTGTTGCTGGACGGTACGCGAGAAGAAGGTAGGCACGCTCTGATACCACTTGTGGCGAAGGAGAGAAGGAGCACACCGACACACAAGCAGGATAAACACAAGAGTGTGAGGATAAAACATATGTGTGTGTCTCCCCTAGCACACAGTCAACCTTTTATATGAAAGGATAAGGTTACAACACTAAGTACACTGTACTTAGTGTACTTAACAAATAAAAGTACTAACTGTACTTAAGTGTACTAACTGTACTTGGGTGGCCATAGTGCCTTTACCCCAACAATTCACCATATACCAAATGACATGGTCTACCCAAATGAGAGAGCCCCCACATGCTACACAAGCGTCGTAACCAGTTCGACCAAAGGGATTTTTAGCTTGCTGCTCTTTCCATGCTAAAGGTAAATCCCCCATGTACCAATAGTAGGACTTTATAGTTGGGAACATTTCCTTGCATAGCAGTGGTGCACAAGGATGACCTTTTTGAAGGCTGTTGATGAAACTCCTTTGAGAGCTGCTTGTTTGCATTTTTCAACTTCCTCATTTGCAAGTGAACCCCAAATTTTGAGTATATCTACGCTTAGAGGTGCCATTAAATTTAAATTGTTAAGTGTCCACATTTTATTTTGATGAGCCTTGTGAGACACATCAAATTCCACCACCGTAGCAAGCATGGTTGGAATACAAGACGATCCTTGAGGAGTAGTGAGATTATCTTTTGCTTCATGTTCCACAAAAATAATAAGTAAATTGGATAAATTATCCAACTACTCAGAGTGTGTAATAGTATATTATTACCTAATTCCTTGGCCACCAAGTCATGATCGATGATCTTCTTGCGAATCTCTTTACTGTCGATAAGCAAGAGTAGCTTGCACCATAGGACTAAGAATGGGAAGATTATCAGAGTATCCCAAGTCCAAAAGATCAGTGTCCATTGTAGAGCCATCGGAGGAATAATCACAAGATGTAGTGTTAGTCATATATGCTTGGAATCAAGGTGACCACACCCTGATGGCAATATTTTTGTGTGTGCTAAGATTAGACTAGAACCCCACAAGAAGGTCCAAGAATATATGCACCACACTTAACATGAAATGATTATAAAAAATAGCTATATATATGTACATATATATGTGTGTGTGTGTGTGTGTGTATACATACATACATATATATATGTAATGTTGTGATATATATATATATATATATCACAACATTACATATGTCTCTTGCAAGATGAATTTCCACCAAGTATGTTAACAAGTCCAAAACAGAATGCTACCTCCAAAATCAAACAATTCTCTCTCTACAAACTTTCTTTTTTCATGGACATGTCACACAAAGCTAGACTACTTTTCCAAGCAAGACCAAAAGTAGCATTGCCGAATTTCACAAATGACATAGTAGCAAATCCAAAATGAAAAATTGCCTCCAAAATCAATGAGATTCATCTCGCTTTAGTATCAACACAAGATTGAACTGTATGCAATACTCGCTCACTTGTGTCCTACATTACAACAGCTATTTTGACCGTCCAGAGAGCCTACAATACTCATCTTATATACGTTGCTCTCTCTTGGGTACTCCAAGGTTGAACTGCTTGTCTACATTCTCTCAGTCCAACCGAGAGGGGGAGAGAGAGAGAGAGAGAGAGAGAGAGTTGGCAAAGAATAGGGTTAGCCTCTTGCACTTTTGAGACAATAGCTTATGTGGGAGGCATCACAACCATCTTACAGTGTATGGTTGGCTAGTCTTCATGGGAATCATGGCATGAGCATGCACACGAAAGTCTAAAGTAGTGGCTCTGGAATAGTAAATGATGTCGAAGGGTTGCCCTGCAGCCACCAAGGTGGCAATGAGCTCGAGGCTGGTTCCTTGTAAATGTGTTTGGAGTGCTCAAAATTGTTGCTCCCCCCTCATCGCTCGATTCTAACCTACGCCAATGTTTGTGATGCCCGAATGAATTTTTCGAGGGTTTCAAATCCTACCTTGACTTCTGATGGGTAGGAACAATTGCAGCAGCTGGTATCCCCGATAGATGCCAAGAAGAAGAATCTATCCCTAATCTACATCCTTTGTGAAATCAGCCAGCTCTGTTAAATATAGCGATAAGAAACTTCAGAAGTTGAGCTGAAGGGAGAACCAACATAGATAGAGGACAAAATCCCTTTGATTTCACATGCCATGGTGATACCTAATTGCCCAAGACAGCCCAAGCCTACGCTCCCATCAAAGAGCCCTTCAGCATGGCGATGCATGATGAAGAAACAACTCAAGCATGGTATTGCATGTAGAGACCGCTTGCAAAACTCTTGACAAATCACTTATCTGAGGCACATGGACGAGTAATCATCACTGATCCATCAGCACACCTATCCGAATATGATAAAAAACAAGGGAAACTGCCATATGTGTTCAACCACGACGATACGAGGCTTGCGACTCAGTAAACAAAGCAACCATGAAACCTACCAAACAAGGGACATCTGCATTCAAGCGCAACAAAACCAACACGGAAATGCGAGGGCTTCAGGTGCTCACGTTACTGCAAGGTCGGGGAAGAGAGGCTCCTCTTTTCGATGAGAAGTTAAGCCACAACTCTTGTGGATGAGATAGGCACAATGTGTAGTGGTAGAAACGTGTAGTGGAGGATGAAGCGTGAGAAAGAACTCAATCACAGAGGATCAGGCTAAGGAGGGCTTCATTAAGCAACCATTGTCAGCACAGTGGGGCTGTTGGTGACAAAATAGGAAAATTTCCAAAAGAGGACTAGGAACACGTGGCCACAACCCAATCGAGAGAAACCACGAATTTCCTAGTGTATAGAATTCTTTAATTACCTAATTTCGTTTCTCTTGGGTCAATTTGATTAGTAAGACCTCCCCTTCTACTAGGGGGCAGGCCAACAAAAGCATGGAAAGAGGTGCCTCACTTGCTAAAATAAATAAAATGCAAATGTTGCCTCTTGGTGAGAAGGCAGAGGATTGGGTGGGGACAGGTTTGGCCCGTGTTGGGCAAGGCATGCATGATGTCAATGGCATGTGTTAAGGCGAGGCATGCATGATATTTTGTGCATGTGGGACAAAAATACAAAGGGAAGGGATTGAAGATGTGAAGGAGGAAATGGGAAGCTAAAGCAAAATGCAAAGCAAAGCTATGCAGGAAGAAGAAGAAGAAGAAGAAGCAGCAGCTTGCAGAGAAGAAGAAGAAGAAGGGAGGGAGAGCTTGCAGAGAAGTCAGTCGCTGTTGTAAGGAATACTGCCATAGCCATTGATTCTGCCATAGCTCTCTTCAGCTCTCGAGCTCCAAGCTCTCCTCCTCTGCATCTCCTCCTCCTCCTCCCTTTCTCCAACATGAGCTCCTATCACTCCACCCATTGCCTCTCCCCTCCCCTTCCTCCTTCCTTCCCCTCCTTTTCTTCTTCCTCCTGACTCCTCCCACCTCCATGGACCTTCCTGCTTTCCACCCCACCCACTATGACGACCCAAAGCTTCCCTCCATTTGCTCCCTTGCCGCAGATCAGTTGCTGGGTATCCTGCAGTACCTGCCCGTGCCTTCCGTGTTGGCCTTTGGCATGACCTGCCGTCGGTTCCGTGACGTTGCTGATTCCGACGCTCTCTGGGCTCTCATTTGCCGGCGAGAGTGGGGTAGCAGGGCGGTAGACGCTTGGCCCTCCGTGGGCGACAGTAAGATAGGATGGAAGCGCATCCATAGGCAGATGCTGGCTCCGGGTTCCGCGACATGGCACAGGGTACACCAGGGAGATACCGTGCCGGCAGCGCGTGCATCGCACTCTATGATCAATGTTTCACGGAAAGTTGCGATTTTTGGGGGTGGTCACGATGGAGGTGAGTCCATGTGTTGATGATTTTTGTTCATAGAGAAATCGGCTGTACTTTACTGATTTTTACAGCGGATAGAAGCCGATCGCACCAAGGTGTCGTCGAAGGATGATTCGGGGTGTACCTTCTCGCTTCAAAAATGAGTCTCACAGACAATAGTTCTTTGTCCAGAATTTAGGGCGATGCTATATCGTGACTTTCCAACACTATCCACTTCTTTAAAATATCGCCAACATAGGCCGCTTAAACGGATGCTACTTTCCAGAAAAAACTCTCAAAGTGAGGAAAGAATATGGAATAATATTTTGCTTTCCGTTAAGGGTGTTTCTGGTTGTATGAAATGCTTGGATCCTTGGCGCAAGTCGTCATCTGATCTTGGTAGGGTTCCTTAGCCCTCGCAATAATATTCCAGGCGTGACTGAACCTGGTCTGGCATGAGGTGGGTTAGCAAGGGCCTCATTCTTTATTTGAGATCTCTCTTCCTTAGTAAAGTTTTCATCACCCTTTACAATGGTGGAGTGCCTCCTTATATACTCTCGATCTTTACTAAAGGTCTATAGAATGGATTGAGGTACGTCCTAACTCAAGTGCATGTTTGTCTCAAGAGCTGCAGATTGTCATTTTTCTTTCGAGTTGTATGATTGGATGCGTGAGTTTTCTCAAGGTGTAAAAGTTCTCAGTTAATGAAATCAGCAGTTCAAGAGAGCCCTACGAACTTGGGATTCATAGGATCTGGGATGGCCACACTGGTACTCTATCATCGCAGTTGTGGGAGT